>NC_092861.1:86748442-86829693 GCF_032062135.1 Pyxicephalus adspersus
ATTTTTCTTTTGAGTAGGACAGAAATTTTTCTGCAGCAAACCATCTTCTTTGCTAAATAGGACCAGGTAGCATCAAAAACTGCAATATCTGTGTATATACAGTTATACAGAAGCCTCCTAACCTGTCCCTGTCACAATCCACATCCCTCCCTGCTTTTATCCTTCACCCAGAACACAAGATGGAGTGACTACCCATCCCTAATTGCCTGTATATATGACTCTGCTCAGATCTCTCCTGAATAGTCGCCGTTCTTGACCCCTGTTTTTTCCCTCGTTTGTTCGACGACCTCATGGCGAATCACAAGGCCGCTCTTGCCTAAATGTTTGGTAAGTAAGGAAAGGCCCAATTCGCCGCGAGATGGAACTGACAAATCTCGCTCACTCATCCCTAGTGATGAGTTAACCTGAATTTGTTAATTTTATTTTCTAAGCTGTGAAAAGCAGACGAGATGAATTGTATGGTAATAGCCACAATAAGAAATTATAAAATAAATCTGTGTAATAAGACATTTACTATAGTTTACCAAGCTTGGGTGTCAGTTTCTTGTTACAATTAACACATAAGGTCAGGTTATATACTTAACTCATATGTACAAAAAAAAGTAGTACTACGCGAGCCTAGGTAGGCAAAAGAACTTATCCCATCCTAGTCCTGTCTAGCACACCCTCTTGCTGTGGTTCTGAATACAGGGCCCAGCCCTGCCCAACTATAAATATTTACCTATTCTGCCATTGCACAATAATAGAAGGCCCTATGGAGAAAAACAAATAAATAAAACTTTTTACCAAACAAAAGCCAGTATATGTATTACTTACTTGTATTTATATAGCACCAACAGAATATGCAGCCTCAAAGTGGCTCACAATTTTAATGTACCTTTTTGAACCTGTGACAATACAGTGAATGTTTTTCCTCCCTGTTTTCTTCATTGGTTTAAGCAAGCCCTAAAACACAACATACTGTTTGCAGGGACCCAGAGGACAACAAAATTGCAAAAGACCATAGGTTAGGCATTAGAAGTATGCAAGCTATACAACTAATCCAGTGGTGGGTTTACCGTTTGTTTGAGCTAGAAACTGACACAGTTGGTATTGTCTTTAGAAGATAATTTCACACAAACTAGCACTTTTAAACTACTTCAGTGTTCTGGATGTAGCAAATAAGGCTAGGCAAGGACACTCCTAAGGTTACACAACAAAAAGATGTAACCAGTATACTTTACAATCCATTTTCAAATCAAATCTGCTTAATATGTACAGGACAGCATGGTGGCACAGTGGTTATCACTTTCACCTTTCAGTACTAGGGTCCAAGGTTCAAATCCTGGCCAGGACACTGCATGGACTTTTATGTATTAGTGTGAGTTTTCTTTGGGTAGCTTATTTTTCTCCCTGTGTCCCAAAGGCAATTTAGTTGGGTTCCCCTTGAAACTGTCCTTTAGTTTCAAGGGGAACCCAACTAAATTGCCTTTGGGACACAAAGGCAATTTAGGGACCTTTAGTGACATAACTTTGAACTCTGTAAAGCACTGCGTATTATGTTACCACTATCTAAATAGTTCTGAAAGGAAGTAGCTTGGCATGCAAAGAATCTGACACGTGTATAGTGGTCACTGAACGTTGTTTATCAATACCTCACGGTGGATCTATGAATGACAATCAGGAACAACTGTTATGAAAAACAGGAGAAAAGAGCTTGCTCACTTATGCTCCCCTCTCTATAGAGCATACAGGGTTTGTTCATTCATCTGTCACTGTAAACGATCATGAAAGAGGTTTCCAGCAATGACAATTTAATGTGTGTATACAGCCTTAAGTCCAAAACTTTGAAAAGAGTTAAATTTAATATTGCCTCTATTGTTTAACCCTAAATTCAATTACAGATAGAACCGCAGCAATATCTTACATGAATCCTCTATAAAGTTGGTCAGAGCTGGAAAGTTTAAGGAATGGCTAATTACCTAGCAGAACATTTTGCTGATGATGTTTAATCACCTCCTAATGATCTTTAAATGATGTTTAAAAAATTATTTTAGTGGAAAACTAAGCAGAACAGTACATATGACAAAAGACATGAATGCTAATATTGGCAAACTAGTATACTATGACTAAGTTAAAAGAAGTATCAATTCAGGACAGGCATTTCTCCAGGGAAAAAAACATGATTTTTGACTCTAAGTCACTGACAGAGATAGAAATTGGTTTCTCGAGATGAGGATACAAGGAGATATATAAAACTGTATTTGGATATGAATATTTTCATCAATAAATAGATGACTTAGAAATGGCTGTGAATTCAATTCACAAACACTAATCATAAAAAGCTGCCCCAGCTAAGGTACTACTGATGAAACATTTAGGATTCAATTGTCTTTTAATATGGCTTGCATTTCTAATTCAAAAACAAGAAAAACAACTGAAAGATTACACTGCCAATGACCTTACATTTTAGCACTAAAAATGACATGCTAAATACCTACCCAAAGGCAAAGAATTCATTTCTTCCAACAGTGTTTTAAAACTTTTATGAAGAGTTGGCTATTATGGATTATCTGATTTGCAGGGGTGAAAGGTTTGTTGTTCCCACATCCATGAGAACTAAAAAACAAATAGACCAAGGGCATATTGGATTTGAAATAACAAAAGCCCAGAATGTATTCTGCTGGCCAAAAATAATGATCCAATTAGAATTGTTCTCATGTCCAACTTTCTTACAGCACTAAACTTTTAGACCAAAGGAACATGTGCTTCCACATGTGGTACCCTCATGGCCATGCAAAAAGAAGTACTTGAATCTTTCTGTTTTTTTTCAGACTTTCTAAAAAAGGTTTGGAACCCAAATTGGATCAAGGACCTGTTTACTTTGGGTCACCTCCCAAACTTCCTGTGATACAATTTTCAGTGACACTGCATAGCCCCATGCCAGGCGGGGGTACAGTAATAGTGCTGGGTGCCCTACACTATTACAGCACCTCCAACAGGCTATACAGTGCCACCCAAAAAAAACCTCAAGAGATCTTTGTGGTCCAGGAAGTGTAGTGTGACTTTTCCCTATTCCTCACCTAGTATTCTCTTCACCACTTCTCTCTGTACTCTGCTCTATGTGTTCCCTATTCCTCACTCCTTCTTTCCATCATCTGCACTGTAAGATGTATATTCCTCACTGCCATGTACATCACTGTTCTCATTCAGATGCCTATGGGTGCCATTCACTCATTGGAATGTCACTCAGAAATCTGTCCTCAACCTTAAAAAGTTTAGGAACCTTTGTACTAGGCAATGCATACATACATACTGGTATTGGACTATTATGGCAGATTTTTAATACAGTAATATACCTCTGCATTTACTGACAGCAATTTTGCCTTTAGACATGGAACCTTACATCTCATTTGACAACTAAGCCTATGGTTTTAAACATGCAGCTTGCAGTAGTGTTTTAAACTAACTCTACTTAAATTAATTTATTACAGAAGGGAGGTCTTGTCATAATGCAAACACCTCGAAGGCAATGACTGACATGTCATGTAACCTGTGTTTGTGTCTGGCTTCAGTCCTCTAGGGTAAGGATATACACATACTTTTAGTATTTTACAGCTGTGAATTTATTGCAGTCTGGTTCACGAGGGGTCAAAAAAACTGTTTTTATGAAAATAGTGGCCTTTGGCATCAAAGTCAAGAGGACAGACAAGCAATAGGCTGAATTTGCTTCCTATCTTGGATGAATTAAGTCCCTATTAGAGCAGTTAGAAAATAGTGCAAGAGGCTCTGTTTTAGGTTCTACAGCTGCATAGGGGGCTCATGGGGTGGTACCTGGATTCATGCACTCATCAGGGGCCCACTTTTTACAGCCAACGTTGATGGATGGTGCCTTGTATTACATATGTAATATACACACAATCTTCATAATTTACACACATATACACAACTCTGCAGTACATAATATACACATAAATATACAGACATTCTGTACATTATACACAAACATACAAACACTCCATTACATACATAAACATAGAGATGTTCTTACATCATATTTACAGATGAGGAAGAAGCTTAAGCTCCCTCTCAGTCTGTCCTTAATAGTCAAGTTTCTGCCTTTATGCACGGAGAGGAAGCTTTTAGTAGTGTGGGGGTCTTGGGCATTTGTCCATCCTAAATTTCAACCCTACATACAGGTGAAGTAGGATGTGGGCGGGTAGACTCTTAGGAGCCTTTAGAAATATTTAGCCTGCGCCCAATTGCGCCAATTCATTAACAGTTATAAGGGAGAAATGTAAAAGAGGGCAGAGAGGTCAATAGATCAAATACTAACAAGCAATTTGAGGGAATATTTGTAACACTATGATTACCATCAGAGTTCCTTAGTCCATCACATAGTTTATCATTAGAGTTTGTAGTCCAGACCATGTCTGGATAAATAGAAACTTTATCACTATACAGGTGGGAAATATAATTTTAGCACCACATACTTGGTATATATTCCCAATGTCTCCTTTAATTTTCCCAACTTTCATTTGAGACTTTTTAGGTACTTCATGATTATTAACACAATTAGAATATTTATATAAATACACATACAATACATATATGAAAAAACGAGTATATTCTACAATAGCACCTTTATATTTTAACACATGGTTATGCTAATCATCTATTGAATGTGCACTTTTTCTGTCCCTTACATGTTTTGCCATCTGCCTTCTTCAGAAGGAAAATCCACCATAAACATTCCAAAATATTTGAGATTTTAGGCCTGATTTATTAACGCTATCCAAGTCTGGAGAAAATACTCTTTCATTAGTGAATCTGGGTGATCCAGTACAGCTGGAATGGATTTCCTAATGGGTATTTGCTATTTGTTGGATCCTGGACCACATCTAATCCAGGTTTGCTGGGTCACTCAGCTTCACTGGTGAAAGTGTATCCTCTCCAGCCTTAATCAAACAGGCACATTGTCTGAGATTACCAATTAAAAAAAATTATGGAAACCTTAAAAAATTCAAGGTTCAAATTTAAAACGTCTCAGCCTTTTATTTTTACCTTTTTCAAACTTTTAAAATGAAATATTCGGCTTAAAGCAGATATCCACAATATACCTACAAATACAATGAAGGATTTGTTTTTTTTTACAGAGCAGTGAATTTTGCATTCACCAAACATTCTCTGCAGATGAATCTTTCAGGTGCATGAGTTTTAAATGACAGTAATTTGTCACCATTGTTTGGTGAAAGTCACATAACCACTTTACAAACATGCCTCTATGTTCAACTGCTCTTGAAAACCTTTAAGTTTCTTAAACTATTGTGCTTTGTAACTAGTTTGACAACTTTGCCACCAGAGTTAAGCCCTGCCAATAGCCACCCTTCTGGTCAATAATTACAAAATATCAGTGAAAAACAAAGATATTCTCTTAAGATGCCTCTCAGGTTTACTTCAATGAAATGATACATGTGGGCGGATCTTAGTTTTGTACACACAGGTTTTATTGAGCCTGGGAAGGTTCTCATTGGACAGTAAAGTTGTATACAGACAATCAGACCCCGTCCTCAGTAACCACTGAAATATTTAATGCCATCCTATTTTTTTATTTTGTCAGTCCATTTCTTATGTCTATCTAAGGATGAACTTATGTCCATATTCCCATACTACTTGTAGGTCTTCTCTTATTTGTTTATTCCCAGGTGGTAAATTAAGTTGCCTTGTTGGGTAATGTTTTATTATCTTGACTAACACTGCAGGAAAATACAAAGTTTTTAAATGGTGAATTCAGAGATGGAAATATTATAAAATATTGTTATATGATAAGATTCTGTCTCCTATTGTTTCTTTAAAGGAAATAATTATTGCCCCAAATCCTGAAAAACAGCTAAATGAATTAGTTAACTGCTAGGGGCCTCAGGGAACAATACTGGGACATTGCATATCTGTTTTCCTGCTTTTGATGTGTATTGGAACGCACATCAAATGCAGGCAAGCTAAATGTCTAACTTTAACTAAACCAGCCTTTCTCAACAAGCCCATTTTTAAAAAGTGAATTATTAAATGTAGAAACACCCTTTAGCCCACACACAGTATATATAGATGTGGTGACGACTGGACTTTTGTTAGATCCCATGGCTGCCACTGATAAACCACTGAATGCAAAATTATCCTGGATAACCAGGTTTTTGAAACCTGGAAACCCATAGCTGTAACCGGTGATAGCCCAGGATGGCAACTGTAACTGGTGAATGATAACACCATGAATTCCTTCCGCTAACATACCTTTGCCTAATTTATTGGGTTAGCAAAATGCATGCAGGATTACCTTATTAGGATGCTTCAGACCCGGACTGTCAATTGGATTATCCCCCAACCGTACTGAAGGCTTTTGTATATTGTATTCTGCTTGCTCCAGTCTAAGCACCCCTGTAAGCCATTCTCTACCTCACAGTTTTTGCTCCCACCAAGTTACATCTTTGACCCCATGGCCTTTTATGGTTTTGTGAATAGATATTAGATGGTGTTTGATCTACTGCCTAGAATTTTACCTACGACCAAGTTAAGGTGACATTTTTTATCAATTATGTGGACTTCTTAAATGCATCAAAATAGCATCAGATGAAATTCCATTTCATAAATAAATGTATTTAATGCATTGTAATATATATATTTTTGTATTACCTGCAGTCTATCAAAAAAAATCTGCAAAAATATTTATACACACCCTAGGTTAGGTGCCTCAAATTTCACAAACTTATTGCATTTTTTCAGATTTTTTAAAATATGATTGCACGTTGACTTCTATTTTCATTCTATCAAAAAGCTTTTACAGCACATTGACATATTTTGTGGAAAATTATAGGTGAATTTTTGGACATAACCACTTACGTAAAAGAAAAAAAACACATACACATGAGAGGAAAAAAATGCATTGAAATGCCAATATAAGTGCAAAAAAAGTGTTTTGAATTGCTTTGGTCACCTTGTGGGGTCGATTTGACCTTGGATGCCTTTACAGCAGTTTTTTCTACATTCTGTAATGCAAAGAGGTGCTGCTTTTAACTTAAAACAATTACCCTTCTGGTACTTTTCATGCAGATGATTTATTACTGTTATTCAGTTATCAATTGGTACTGGATATCTGGGGAAATAATTGAGGAGGACATAGATCCAGCATCCCTTACCTCCCTAAAGGAATTACAGTAGGCCCTTACATGGTATATGGAGGGTCTGATAAAACATTTTTAATAATATAAAGGATCAAGTATTTTATTTTTTTTTGAAACCCAAAACTCCGAAACCTTAAATACGGAGGGGACATTACTGTGGCAGAACACTACAAAGGGGCAGCCATTTCCCTAGTGTAGTGGGATGCTTTACACACCAAATTTAAAACATTAAAACATATGTTTAGGCTTAAAAATTAATTGCCTCCCCCAATATTATATTTTTCGAAAATCAGAAATGCTGTAAAATAACAATTTGGCAATTTCAAATATATTTTATATCACATAAGAGCTGGAAAAACATTGGGTATTGGTACATAGAAGGATAGAGCGCACTGCCCACCTCTGCCACTGGTGATATGTCTTAATTATATTGCTCTTAAAGCCAGAAATGAGCCAATCAGTTTGATAATGACTGGAGTTCAGTAGTTCAGCAGTGCTTTGACCCATTCTCCATAAAAGAATTACTAAACAGACTTTAAAAGTTGCAAATTAATAATTGCCTGGTTTTGGGATGCAGATGGGCCTAATTACAATTTTCACCTATGATTTTATAGGTGGCAATCAATGCTAATAATCAGATCAGTCTGAGAATCCAAAGTCTTCAAGATAAGCACCTTCTAAGCACCAAGAAAAGAATCTTCTAACCTTTTTGTGAATCTGAAACACATAATTTTCTGATTGTTGTGAGTAACAATGGTCCATGATTCATGTGTCTTTGGGTTATGTAGAAGATAAAACTTCATAAAACAATAAACACAAATGTATTTTCAGAAATAGTGTATTTTGTCTTGAATGATATAATTATTGTTGTTCTGTACTAGCCACTGCTCCAGTAACACATATATCTTCAACACAATAACAGCAGCATTTTCTGAACATCATTAATCTTTTTTTGGTATTAATGCTGCCACTATCTCTTTAAAGAATATTTCAGCTGAAATAAATGTTCTGTAATAACTTTCCTAAAGTTTTTTTATGTTGCTCTTTACACTGCAAGAAATGACTGAATGAAGTTTTACAACAGGGCCCATCTTAGCTCAAACTAAAGAGTTTCCATATTGTGTGAAATAGGCTTCCTTTTGGCAATATTGTTTGAGAAATTATTTTTTCTTCTTTGTGATCTATAAAAAACAAAGATGTAAAATACAGTATGGTATATATATATATATATATATATATATATATATATTAATGCGCATACCTTGGTCGATATTCGATTCAGTTTATTTTTAGATTTAATTCAATATGTATATATACAGTATTTTATCAAAGTATATGGTAAAAGTGTAAAGGATAGAAACATAAGTTATTATTAATATAATTATTAATAATAATAATAATATTATTAATATTAATAATAATAATAATAATAATAATAATAGGCAGGATTTTTATACAGTCAACATATTACACAGTGTTGTACATTAAATAAGGGTTGTAAAAGACAGACAGATACAGGCAGTGACACAGGAGGAGGAGAGGACCCTGCCTCGTTAGCAAGTCCATGCTATTTGAATGTAATCTGTTTTCTTCACCATAATTATTTTTAGGTTTGGAATTTCAATTAATCAACAAGTAGATGGCTGTGTAAATGATTTTTTGGTGTCAGTAGGTGTAGTAATACATCTGAAACAATGCCCATAAGTGTCTGAGACAATTAGCCAGACACCTGATCTTCATGCTCATTCTGGGGCAGCGATTTATAGGTATTTAAGGCGAAGGGTCAGAACATCAACTAGGCAAGCAGTACATTTGTCATGGAAGCACAGTTCAATTTTTTTTCATTCATTTAATTATATGGGGATATTTTATACCAGACTGTACAACATCTGTACTTGCTTGGAAAAGCAAAATTTAGGTGAACTATGGTAAACAGATCTTTGCTTTCTGTATACAACCACCACTCTTTAAAAAGTTCTCATTTTAGGCAATATCCTATTTCCTATAGTTAATTTTAGGTTTCTAAAATGTTTATAGTTTTCTACTGTTTGATATTTCATTTGCTCAGTTACTAATGGATTTTCATATTTTTAACGTGGGTTTCAAATGTTAATGTTCACTCAACTGAACCCTTAGAAAAATTCAATCAGCACTGCATCTAATTTCAATTTCACAAGATATAAAATTAGTTACACATCATAGATGTTGTACACTTCAGTTAACATGGACCATCATTCCTTTACACGTAGCAGACATTGGTGACAGTTGTATACTGTATTTTTCAATAGGAAGAAAATGGAATGGAGTATTCTCTGAGGTGCTGGTTAGTGGGAAATCCTACCCATTTTGGTTACCTAACTAAAATGGTTAAATAAGCCCTATAAATAGCAAAACAAACCAATATAAAAATATGTTTTTAACTAGTAATTACCCTTAGAGGGTACAATGATGTCCCAATAGAAAATCCCATGAGGATCCATTTAGCACTGGATATCCTCACATAACACAATGACAGGAACTCTTCCAAGCTCATTCTAATGTTAAACATTTATTTCAGGTGTAAGGTTATTAGCAGAGTACCCCAGTATTGAGACTTACTGTTTAGCATCTACAAAGCACATACCAACAAAAAAAGTAAATAAACAGGCTGCTGTGACAGCATAAAGTATACATTTTTTTCAGAAATGGGGAGAGGGATATTTAATGCAACCAAAGACCACATGGAAAAAAATATAATTGAGTTATACTCGTATGCTTGGGAGATGCATTTAAAATGTACCGTATGTGATTTTATGGAACAGTACAGTTTTACAGAATCAGTGACACAGTATGCTGACATATTTTGGATGTGTGATTTTTTTTATTTTGCCTGGCTTAAATACAATAGCAACACCACAAGCTGAATAAATAAAGTTTTTTAAAGGGAGTTTTTGGTAGTTTTGCAAGCATTAATAAATTTGAGCAGTTTAAGTGGCAGCCAGACCAGATCTAAAAACTATAGGAAATTGTAATCTTAAAAACTATTCTAAACCCTTTAACATTGTACTGTATGGTCAATGGCACAACTGTATACTGGTACAGTCTCTGAGCTTCTTTTTTTGTACTACCGGTACTACATTGTGTTGTCTTAAAAGTTACAATACAATGTCAAAACAGAGTGCAAAAATACCACTTTAATACTCATAAGACACTCTAATCACCATATTCCAAATCATTCACAAAATATTTCAAACATACACTACAAGTATGTATTTGGTATTAATTGTCTATCGATAAGACAGTACACCAGCACTTGAACAGACAGTGATTTAGGAGAGATAGAGCAGGCTTTATCTTGTAATAAAAATCATATTGCTATATTTATAAAATGGCAATCAAACATTACCTTGTGGAATTTTTCCAGATCCATGTGTTTCAATGGCAGTAATTGATTCCGACCAGGGAATGTTTGGAGGAATGCCAAACTTCCTGTTTTATAAATGGAGCCCATATTTTCTGATAGACGCAAATAATGTTCTGTGGCTGAACAGAATGCTATCAGCTTCATTCATTTGCAATACAAAAAGGGAGAGATAATATTATTATTGTTAATAAACAGGATTTATATAGCACCAACATGTTACGCAGCACTGTACAATAAATAGGTTACAAATGACAGACTAATACAGACAGTGATACAGGAGGAGAGGACCCTGCAACAAAGAACTTACAATCTAGGAGGTGGGGGAATTTACACACAATAGGATGGGAGATATGTAGTGGTGGGAAAATATGGTGGGAAGATATGTAGTGATGGTTTCAAAAGACAGAAGAGGATGGGTAGGCAAGTTTGAAAAAATGGGTTTTGAGTGCTCTTTTAAATGGGCAGAAAGTAGGAATAAGTCGAATAGGACAAAGAGGACCATTCCAGAGAGTTGGGGCAGCTCTAGAAAAGTCTTGTATCCGTGCGTGTGATGAGGTTATGAGTGAGGAAGTCATTAGTAGGTCATTGGAAGAGCGGAGAGAGCGGCTGGGGGAGTATTTCTTTACTAGGTCAAAAATGTAAGTGGGACAATAACTGTGGAGGGATTTGAAGGCAAAGCACAGGAGCTTGAATTTGATTCTAGAGTTGGTGCTCAGGTAATCGGTGAGTCTTTTGTAGACAAGGCATTCAAGAAGTTTGGAGACATATGGGAGAAAGGACAAAGTAGTTAGAAGGTAGGGAGGGGTCCAGTGGGAGTTTCTTTAGGATAGGGAGAAATTTGGCATGTCTGAAAGCTGAGGGGTATTTACCAGTAGAAAGGGAGAGGTTGAATAGTTCCATTAGGGTAGAGGCCAGGGTGGAGGAATGGGCACGGAGTGGATCAGAGGTTATTGGGTCAAGAGGACAGGTAGTAGATGGGGGTGATGAGAGAAAAGAAGAGACTTCATCCACAGTAACAGGGCTGAGGGAGACCAGTGATGATTTACAGGTTGAAGGGGTGGGTATGGTTGGAGTGGCTCGGTGGGCAGAGACATCATGTCCTATTTTGTCAGTTTTATCTCTAAAGTAGGTGGCAATGTCTTGGGCAGAGAAGGATGTTGTGGGGGGAGCAGGTGTGGGGTTTAGGAGAGAGTCAATTGTTGAGAAGAGGTTGCGTGGGTTGGAAGCGTGAGAGGAAATGACTGCGGAGAAATAATTTTGTTTGGTGACAGTGAGCTCTGTGTTAAAGCTTTGTAGCTTGGCTTTGTAGTCCATGAAGTCAGCACTGAGGTCAGATTTTCTCCACTTACGCTCAGCTGCACGGACAGTTTTTTGTAGCTGTTTGGTGTGATTGTTGTGCCAGGGTCGGGGGTTGGTAGGGTGGGGGTAGCAAAAGGTTGCAGGGGCAACTATATCCAAAGCCAGGGAAAGAAAGTGGTTTAACATGGTGGCAGCTTCATATGGGGAGGTGATTAGGAGGAGTGGGGGTTAGGGACACAAGGCAGTTTGAGAAAAGGTTGTGGTGAAGGTTACAGATATTTCTCAGCCATTGACCAGGTCTGGGATGCGGCAAGGGAGGACAAGAGTTCGATAGGTTAAAGGTGATCAGGTTGTGATCAGAAAGGGGAAATGGTGAGTTGTCAAGAAGGGTGAGCTCCCAGAGTTTTGAAAATACCAGGTCTAAAGTGTGTCTGGCTATGTGTGTGGGGCCATTGATGTTCTGTGTGACTCCAAATAGGGAGGTAATGGAGAGCAGTTTGGCTGAGAAGGGAAGGTTGGGCTCATCCATTGCAACATCAAAGTCACCAAGGATGAGGGTGGGCAGGTCATGGGAAAGATTGTGTGGGAACCAGGATGCAAAGTTATGCAAAAATTGTGATACTGGGTCAGGGGGGCAGTAGACAACAGCAACAATGAGGGATAAGGGGCCAAAGAGACAGTCAGAGTGGACTTCAAAAGAGGTGAAAATGAGAGAGGGTGGGGTAGGAAGGACTCTGTATGTACAGCTAGGTGAGAGACAGCTCCTAAATTCAATCACAGATACTTTTAAAATTCTGTTCAGTGGCTGCACAGTATGGACCTGATTTATTAAAGCTCTCCAAGACTGGAAAAGATAGACTATCTATCATGGGATAACCTAGGTAATCCAGAAAACCCGGAATGAAGTACCAGAATCCATTGAAAACTTTGAGATGCGATGAAGGACATGAAGGCCTGAAGCAAACATTAGAAATTTGACAGCTGACTTCCAGCTGTGGTAACTTTTTGTGGCATCTGCACAGTACCATAGACCACAAACTTTGAAGTGCAACGTTTACCCTTCCTTGAATATAAGCAATTTTGCTCTCAAGTGTAATTGAGGATTATTTACTAAAGAATTAGGATGTTTACTAAGTAAAGTGAATAATCCTCTGCAAGGGATGTTCTAGCTTGGAGAATTTGGTGAGAGTTTTCTTTTGCCAAGAATACCAATCACATGCATGGAATTACATGTGAAAAAAAAACACATTTGCTTGTATTTGATTGGGTGGCTCCACTACACCCTATATAGGTTTTTTTTTAAAAAGTAAAATTTACAGATCCAAATCCTTTCTAGTTAGGACAGCTGCGACCTGATCCCGATTAAACACAGCTAGGGGGGAGAGATGGGTTGGGCACCCTGATACACAATATATTCCAGATGCTTTTGTAATTGATAATGGAACAGAGATCTTATCTTAATACCAGAAAATGGATCTTTTCTGAAACCTGTTGATAATTAAGGTTTTGTGTTTTTCATATATACTCCATCTATGTCTTCCTGGTGATACAGATACACTGTTCAGGATTACTGTCTGCGAACCTAGTGCAAGTCACTCACCTAAAACCAATTTAGAAGAAAATCCCCTAGGAAGTAAATGTTTTGTCTGCACACATACTGTATGTGCTAACAGTCTCTATGGAAGTTGAGAGAATTTTGATTTGAAAGCATTTTATGATATATTGATTAAGACTTCTGCTCAGAAACACTTTCCTACTTGCAGATATTTTGTTTGGTATATTGGAAAGGGATAATTACCAAAAATAGTGGTTGGAAGACAAAAGGAGGTGGGATGGGGAGGGGGCAGGACCAGTGCCTGGATTTGTGATTTAAATAGTTAAGCATATATCTGAATAAAAGGTGAATTATAACCCTAACATTATAACCCTATAGTAAGGAATTGTACTGTAATAAAAGGCTGCATTCCCAGTATACACTATACGTGATTACATAAATACGTTGTATAACATGTTTTTTAATTTTGAAAGTCGTTTTTTTTTTAAGTTCCAAGTATGTTTATAATATAATTCCCTGTTGCGTAGAAGTTGCTAACAGACTCATTTTACATGGATTATTACTTTAATTATTTTTGACTTGTCAGAATAAATTACCTACAGTGCTTAAAATAGGTAGAAATCAATTTAAGTATGAAAAAAAGCCTAACAAACAAGTAATTTTTGCTACTATCTAACAAAGTGTAACATTTTTATGGTAACATATTAAAAAGCGATTATATTGCCTTCAACCTGACACAGAAGAAGTTATTATGTAATGAATTAATGAAAACAACAATTGTGCTGGCAGATATTATTTTAAAACATTTTGAAAAAGCCAAATAAAATAAAATCTATGCCAGCTGCATTTCAAAATTAAAGCAGACCTATCATCAAACTTTTTACTAAAAAAAAAATGTTATTCTTCTTTTTCCTGCAACAGCTTTTTTTTTTTTTTTTTTTAATCACTGCACCGATCAAGACTGAATGGATGCTCAGAGCCTCCTGGATACCTACGGCAAGTAATGCTGAATTTATGCATTTTCCCCTTTACAGCAGGCTACATCAGACTGATCAAGATGGCGGTGCCCAGCACTTCCTCTTTGCCAGGACAAAAACAGATAACAGGACGGTGCAGGACCCGATCGAGGACTTCTTTAGCAGGATCAAAGCATCTGCGGAATCAAAGGTAAGTGTGATTTTCTGATTTTCAGTTTAGTTCCGCTTTAATTAAAATCGATTTTTTTATTTTTGCTACAAACTATTTTTTTATTTTAATAAAAGTTTAATATAAAGTCCTAAAAAGTACCTAACTGTTGAAAAGGATAATATAACCAATAAACAGTAAAAAGTTAAGAATGCTAACATAAGCAGAATTCTGGGTTAACACCTTCAAAGGGCATTCTTTGTTTGTTTGTTGTTACCTTATGGCTGTAGGCAGACAGTTTAACAGAATAACAAATAAATAGTACTAAATCAGCCGTGTCATCTAAGACAAAGCAATACAAAATGTGTCAGTGCCTATTGATATATATATATATATATATATATATTATATTTATAGCTCTAAAGCACCCCTGCTGTTGCTTAATCACAATTTTCTGGAATAAAGCTGACCAGTGCAGGCTCAAACCTGAAGTTACCAATAAGAAACTGTATCAGATGTACATTTATTTAAATATATTCTGAAAAACCTATAGATCATATTACCTTTGGATAAATGACTCAGTATTGCAAATGCTATCTAATGATTACAAATCAAAATGATGTGGGTGTTATTCTGCTGGGAGATAATCATAAGAGCTGAATGGAGGAGGAAGCCAAATACACATCTTGTATAGTTAGCAAAGAGAGGAATTTAATAAATTTTAGGAAATGCCCAAATTGTTTCTTTTAGGTGCATGTGTGATGTATGTGTGTTGTCTTACCTATAATGACTTTTAACAAAGAAAGATTATAAATAAAGTTATACATGTATGAGAAAGTATGTAAACAGTCAAATTATTACAAATACCAACGGCCAAATTAAAGAACCAGAAAACCTGGATAAATCAATATATGCAGAATATATGAATAGGAATATATAATACAAAATCTAAAAAAGAAAAGGTGGGGTGGGCTAAAAGAAGGCACCCAGAGACTCACTTATTAGTGACACAACAACTACACCCCTATAGAAACTTCAGGGGAGTGGGAGGAGGGAAAACGTAAGAAGGGAAAGAGAATCCGGGCAGAATGGAGGGGGAAAATCCCCTTTATCATAAATACTACACAATCAGCATCTGAGAAATACAAGCTAAACATAGTTTTAAGAACTCAGAAGGGCAAAATCTCTCTATATTGTGTAGAATAGTGGCTGGATCACAAAGATAAAAATATTTAGGTAAAATAGCTCCAATATATGTATTCAAATGTGCATTAAACTGTTGCTTTAAGTTCAGCTTTAAGGTCCTTAACATGGTATTATTGGGGAAGAGGAAGCAAATGACCCAATTGCAATGCGTTTACTGCTTGAGTATATATTTATAGTAAGAACAAAGGTATTTTGTGCACCTCTTATCTTGTCCAGTATAACGATTTGATTTTTTTTTTCATAATACCGGTACATACATAATATAGAAATACAAAATCCATTTGTTCTCCTTTGTATTACAGTCGCAAATAATCACTATGGCTAAAGGCTTGCACATTTCTGCACATCATTTAATCCCCCATGTCTATTAAAATACCTAAACTTTTAATTCATTTGAAAGAGCACATAGAAAAGACTTTCTCCATCTGCTATTGCTGATGATGAGATGCTAAATGTCTTTACAAGTACTCACATAGAAATGAATGGAAATACAATTACAAGGCATGTGCTCTTAATGCTGCTTCTCAGAATAGGTAAATGGTTTTCTTATACAGTATATTACCTCCCCAAAATGATTATGGAAGTGTTATATTGCAATAAAAACACATTTATATTGTTTTATGTCTGGGACATGGTGAATGTTAATTTCTTAAAAAAAAAAAAAAAAACACGTGTCTTTGCGTTTTTTTCTTGTTATGCATAAAGCTAGTAACTTAGCATTTAGTGCTTCAATGTCTGTTGCTAGCTGAACACTTAGTGTGTTCAGTGTTAGTGTGTGCTTGCTTAGTGTGTGAACAAACTTAGTGCCGGTCATCCTGATGAGACAAGTATTGCAAGGTGTTGGCAAGATATGGAAAGGAGAAAACTGTTACAAATGGGAAGAGATCTTGCTTACTGAGTCTTATATTGGCCATTAAAACAGTGTTATAGTTGGAGGAACCAAGACAAAATGCGTCACACAGCATACAGCAGACCAAAAAAAAAAAAAAAAGATTTACTAAACACAAAATATTGTCTACATAGGACAGGAAAACTTTTCTTCAGCAATATGCAATATTTGATAAACAAAAACATAGGTTTAAAGCGTACCTAAACTCAGAATTTTCACTTTACATAAGGGTAGAGAACCCTTTTATTTAGGGTAAAAATTCTGTTGTTTTTTTTTTGTGCAACACCCCTTTTTTTTAAAAAAAAGGGTGCAGCACTGCCCCCTAAATATCTGCCACCTAGATGGTCGAGAATGAATGGGAGTGCAAAGCCTCCTGGGATACCTACATCAGGCATACAGTGAGGCTCTTGGGTGCTCCTTCTGTATGCTCCTTCATGCATGCGCAGTGAGATCGGCAATTTTTTTTTTCATCCTACGACACCCGATCTCGCACCTGGGTTGAGTGACATAGGATGAAGAACCTGAAAGAGAAGATGAAGATGGCGGCACCCAGAGCGCTGGCCCTGGGACGAATGCTGAGACAACAAGGGACCCGATGCCGGACACCCCTGGAGTTATCAGACTGCGCTGCGGGATTGAAGGTAAGTGTGTTGTATAAGAAAGTTAAACAAGTTCAAAGTAGCTAGTGATAGTCTCAAGCTCAGGGTTTGTACCTTCCACTGAAGGGGTGCTTTTCACTTCAGGCTCTTATCTTACTTCAGGCTCTAACTCCATCCTCATTAAGAAAGCAAAAACCCTGAAGCCAAGTGCTTCAGAGCCATCTCCAAATTCTGGCCCGGCAATGTGATGGAGTGTCTGGCCCACCCATTCCTTTCATGACACTCTGGGCCTGGACCACAAATAAACAGATGCAAATCTGCAGCACCACAAGTTACCACCAGCCTCATCCAGGCCTTTAATTCCTCTCATGGACAAAATATGGGGGAATGCTACCAATTTGGCACTACATTACAATAGAGTATGATGCAACTGATTGCTTGATTATATTATTTTACAATAACACTGCTATTATGTTGCAGTCACAGTAGCTGTATCGGGTACTGAATCTATCTATACCTCTATATATAAATAACCTCTATGAACAAAAAATGTCAACATTTCCTTATGATTTTGGCCTATTTGAAAATGAAGATGTCTCCAACTACCACAGCTGTCTCAAAATTAACAACGGGACAGCGAGTTTTTTATTCTATTTAATTGTTCAAAATAAAGCCAAATAATATTGTGAAGTACTATGTAAAATATGGTAAAATACCATTCTTCCAATATCAATTGAAATTATTAATTACATAACAATACCACATTTTACCATGGACACTGCATGCGATCTTTTAGATCCAAAGTTAAGCAGAAGGGTTGTTGATAAGTTGTTGCACAACTTTTTCTTCCCCAAAACTGGGGGGGAAAAGTTGGTGCGTCCTTTACAACAAATGTGTTATAAAATAATTAAAATAAGATACCCGATACCCGATCCTGCGTGTGTCTCTTCTCCTCGCTGGCTGCAGCGTGTGTCCCCTCCTGGCTGCAGTGCAGAGTGAAAGAAGTCGTCACAGCGCCCCCTGCTGTTCCCGGTCCTAACTGCCGTACAGTGGAAAAAAAGCACAGAGTGATCAGAAGGGGAATTTGAATGACAGAGTGATCAGAAGGGGAATTTGAATGACAGAGTGATCAGAAGGGGAATTTGAATGACACAGAGTGATCAGAAAGGGAATTTGAATGGCACATGAGTGATCAGAAGGGGAATAATCTTTCAGAATCTTTTTTTTCTAGATTTTCCTCCTTTAAAATTGGGTGCGTCTTATATTCTGGAGCGTCTTATACGGCAAAAAATACGGTAGTTTTTGGGGTTATTAGAAGCTGTTCTTTAATGGTAACCTTGGTAGTCACCTTTCCCTTCTGCAATAAAGTAAAATTAAAAATAAAATAAATCAAAAAAAGATTTTGTTCAATTTTAAAAATGTTACACACTTACTATACAAAACAAACTGATAGCATGTTCCATCCCTTTTTACATTTCAGCATTACTAACGGTATAAATCTTGTTTGATGAAGATATCTGCCAACAATATCCTGTTGATCTCCATCACATCTGGAAAATGTGAAAAAAGTGCAAAACGCAAGAGATTAGCAAAGAAATAAATATTGTAAACATGCTTGTTGACACTGCGGCCAATACAAGATGTTTTGTAAGCAATTCAAGTGGATAAACATCCTCAGATGAGAAAGGATTTTAGAGCTGGATTTTAAAACACAAAGGGTCTCTCTATCACAACTTTTCCTTTATCTGATATGTATGAGTTTTCCTGTGAATATAAATACACAGCCAATGCATTTTTCTTGTTCCCATACAATCCCATACAGATATGAACTGTGCGAATCCTTTAAAAATCCCTGGAAAGGAAATTCTGTTATTAGATTGACCATTTTTAGGGCTAATGGGCAAAATATTGTAAAGAAGACATGAGGAGGTAAGCACTGTACATGGTATTGGAAAACAGTACAATTTTCACAGACAGCCTCTGCCATAGCCACATAATTATATTCATTTTTTTTCTTTATGAATGGCTTGGCTTACAAACAGCAACAGCATCCCAGTCAAATTTATTTCAGGTAAAAAAACATTTTACAGACAGAGGTGAAAATGTGTCACAGGGTAAAAGGCAAGCTTTCAGCAGCAGATGGAAGTTAGTAGTAATAGTCTCACCAATGCAAAAATAGCCATCAGCAGGACATGGGGAAGGAGAATTGAAAAAATGTACTAGTAAAAGAAAGTACAGGTAGGTGTTATACTACAGGAATTAAAAAATTACAGGGGAATCTGCAGTGCAATATTGGCCATCAACAGGACAGTTTATTCAACATTCTTAGGCCTTATTAAGGTATCCCTAAAATTGATTTTTATTTTTCGGAATAAGGGGTAGCAGTTGAATGTGAATGATATAATATAAGGTGGTGTAGGTGCACACTGTTCTTGCAAAGAAAAAGCAAAGAAAACTAAAACTGCTGACCTCAAATCAACCATAAAAACAGAAATATTAGGAACAAAAGCAATGAACAACAGTAAAGTGTATTGTTCTAAGAGGTAGTAAATACAAATAAAAATACAATTTTCTTAACTTTTCTAATCCCTCCCTGTGAAGGTCACCCTACAGTGCCTTTCAATATATTGACACTATGGTTGTTTTATAGAAAGGGCATCTTTTTAAGCCCTAAAAATAAATCTCAAAACTGCAATATTTGCCTTAAAATGCATATTAGCTATCTCATCCCTATTGATGAATATTGGTAGCATAATTGCATGCATTGATAACCTCTTTACTGTCTGTATGTATTTAACATTAAATAAAGTATTACATTTGGATAGCCAGAAAGGTATTGTATTCCCATCAAATTAGCTTAACATTGCAATGACCTCTTATGTTTAACATGTGCAGCTAAATCCCTAATATTGACATAAACAATCAATGCATTGTAGGCAGTCATTAGATATGTTTTCAATTGTATTAACTCTTTGTTCACAATCAAAAGTGTAATGGAGGGTTCCTGTGTATAAAGATATTCTTTAATTTTGAGGGTGGGAAAGTATGCAAAACATATGCACTGCAAAACTATGAAAAAGTTATAATAAAAAAAATGTTTCCTTTACAAATACCAAAGACCATCCATGATTATGCCCTTATTTAGAAAATATTGTGAACTATGATGGCTTTGTATAACACTACTTTTCAACTGCACAGATCAGCATTAAAAAAATCTCCAGTCTTAAGGTAACACTGGCTATAATTTCTATATCCACATCTCACAGTACATTAGCATGATAGCCAGTGATAATAATGCTTCTTACATTGCTGGCCTTACAGATAACCCAAAAAATCTTTGATGTCACTTAAACTGACTTGGGATGCACACAATGCTCTTTGTTCAAGACCCCTGGTAACCTGTGGAGGGACCCTACAGTTACACAGAACCCTAATTGAGAAACACTGGTAAAGACCAACAAACAACAGAAAAAAGAGTCTGTGATTTAGACACAAAGACACATCTCGAGGGGCAGAGCGAAGAGGAAAAGAAATAAGGAATTGCTATCATGATTTGTAAATGTTGAAGCAGTTTCCATTCTAATCCAAAGTGGTGACCCAAAAGTGCAATTATGGCAAATACAGTCAAGTACATAATGATTTAGGATCTAACTTTTTAAAAGCATACCCATGCAACAATGTAGTAAATGGAAAGGTATGTAGGTTGGAACTTCTGGGTGCGTGTACATCACTCTCACCCAGGGCCCTCAAATCCCAGGATGCTCTGTTATGCAAAAAAGTTCCAAGCTAATATAATCATGGTCTCTGGCATGATTATATTATTCTCCTGCATTTTACTATTGATCATTGAGACTGCTCATTACAGTGATGGGTCAATAGTCATTCAAAGACAACAGACAACAGATCCAACAATAAAAACAGCTTTAAACTAAATCATGCTTAAAACCAAACAAATAGATTGTTGATCCTAATGTAGGGGTTGTAGCCGAGTCTAAAAACAACCCTGAAGATTGCTGTTGTAATTGGAACTTACAGGGTCATATGCAGGAAGCTCCAGAAGGATGATGTTCTCTTTTTATAGCATAATAGGTAATGTGACATATGCAAGGGAAAGTAACAGCAATTCAGCTCTAATTAGATCTCAGCAGAGCAAATTATGGAATGAGGCTTACAAGATGAAAGCTTGTACAGCTATTTGCTACATTAAATCCATTCCAGCTGCTGTGCAGGTTAGGATACAAGTTAATCAATGAGCAATTCATATCTGGATGATTCTGTTTTGTGCAAGTAATCTATTATTGTAGTGATAATGATAGAACAACTTGTGATATATAAATATATATATTTATATATATGTATATATATATATATATATATATATATATATATAAATGGGAGCCATGGCTCTTATATCCAAAGCCACAAAAGTGTAGCGGAAGCTGTAGAAGGGATACCCTTACTGATTCTGAGAAAGTAATCCACCAATGATTGATGCCATTTATATATATATATATATATATATATATATATATATATATATATATATATATATATATATATATATAAAAAAGGTTTCAACCCACGCGCAGCCACTTCTCAACAAATGACTCCCTCCTAAACCCCACACCTGCTCCCCCCACAACAACCTTCTCTGCCCAAGACATTGCCACCTATTTTAGAGATAAAACTGACAAAATCAGACATGATGTTTCTGCCCACCGAGCCACTCCAACCTCATCCGCCCCTCCCACCAGTAAATCATCACTGGCTTCCATCAGCCCTGTTACTGTGGATGAAGTCTCCTCTTTTCTTACATTATCTCTATCTACTACTTGTCTGCTTGACCCAACTCCCTCTGATTTTCTTTGTGTCCATTCCTCCACCCTTGCCTACAACCTAACGGAACTATTCAACCTCTCCCTCTTCTACTGGTACATACCCCTCCACTTTCAAACATGCCATAATTCTCCCTATCCTAAAGAAACCCTCACTAGACCCCTCCCTACCTTCTAGCTACCATCCTATCTCCCGTTTCTCCCATATGATTCCAAACTTCTTGAGCACCTTGTCTACAATAGACTCACCGATTACCTGAGCACCAACTCTCTCCTTGATCCTCTCCAGTCTGGTTTTAGAGCTGCCCATTTTACCGAAACAGACCTTACTAAAGTGGCCAATGACCTCATCAGAGCTAAGTCTCAAGGCAACTTTTCCCTCCTTCTTCTGCTTGATCTTTCCTCTGCTTTTGACACTGTTGATCACCCTCTTCAAATACAAATCATGCCCTCCATTGGTATCAGTGACACTGCTCTCTTTTAGTTTGCTTCCTATCTGTCTGACCGCTCCTTTCAAGTTTCGTTTAATGGTAACTCCTCCTCACCCACTCTCCTCCCTGTTGGTGTTCCCCAAGGGTCAGTCCTTGGACCGGTTCTCTTTTCCCATTACACCTCCTCTATCGGTTGTCTCATATCCTACATTGGCTTACAGTACCATCTGTATGCTGATGACACTCAAATCTATCTGTCCACTCCTGACTTGTCTCCCTCAGTCCTGGATATGGTTTCATGCTGCCTGTCAGCCATCTCATCATGGATGTCTGACCGATTCCTGAAACTCAACCTGGATAAAACAGAACTCATCATTATCCCCCCCTCAAATTCCAAATGTCACCCTGACATATTCCTAACTGTTAACAACACTGTTATTTGGCCCTCCCCTCAGGCACATTGTCTTGGTGTCACCTTTGATTCTGCCCTCTCAATACCCCCCATATTCAGAACATTTCCAGGTCCTGTCACTTTCACCTACACAACATCTCCAAAATCCGCCCCTACCTGTCCCCTGAGACCACCAAACTACTTGTACTTGCTCTTATCATCTCTCGTCTGGACTACTGTAACCTTCTCCTCTCTGGTATTCCACTGACCTTACTCTCTGCTCTACAATCTATTATGAATGCTGCATCCAGACTCATCCATCCTTCCCTCCGCTCCTCCTCCGCTGCATCTTTTTGTAGTTTTCTACACTGGCTTCCATTTCACCTTAGAATCAAATTCAAGCTCCTGTGCTTTGCCTTCAAATCCTTACACCGTTCTTGTCCTACTCACCTTTCTGACCTGGTAAAAAAATACTCCCCCAGCCGCTCCCTCCGCTCCTCCAATGACCTACTAATAACTTCCTCACTCATAACCTCATCACACGCATGGCTCCAGGACTTTTCTAGAGCTACCCCAACTCTCTGGAATGGTCTTCCTCGTCCTATTCGGCTTGCTCCTATTTTCTGCTCATTTAAAAGAGCACTCAAAACCCATTTTTTCAAACTTGCCTACCCATCTTTTGCTGTCTTTTGAAACCGTCACTACTCCTCATCACTACATATCTCCCTACCTATTGTGTGTTCATTTCTCCCACCTCCTAGATTGTAAGCTCTTTGGGGCAGGGTCCTCTCCTCCTGTATCATTGTCTGTATTTGTCTGTCATTTCCAACCCCTATTTAATGTACAGCACTGCGTAATATGTTGGTGCTATATAAATCCTGTTTAATAAAAATAATATATATATATATATATATATATATATATAGTGTTTGAAATTTTGACTACTCTGTATCTTTTTGCAAATGTGTGTGTTTTCCAAGGGTACAAGACAGTGTCCATAACTTTTTTAGTGGATAAGGATTAGAACCTGTGCCAAACTGTGTTAAATAGCACTGCATTTCTGAAAAGTCCAGAAGGTACTTTTTGTACTTGCCTGCTTAAAAATGAAATGAATGCAGATCACATTAAAAGACAGGTAAACTGCAATTAATAACATTTTATTCCTAGGTAAAATATCTTTCAGAAAAGGATATCTAATCAGTAATAGGCAGTACCCTATGTACTCCCCAGTGCTGTCCAATGTTCTCTCTTCCATGGTCCACTGATTCTCCTCTCAAGGTCCAATGACTCCCAGGATCATTCAACCCACTTTGTGTGAGTTCAGGCTGTCAATGATAAATGATATATGCCTTCTGGGGTATATCATCAAGCTGCCCTGGGCTAATCGGAGAATGTTGTAGAGATTTTTACCAAACATTTTGCTGTTAGCTAATGATGCTTTTGCACAGTTTTAACTAGCTCATTACATATTTTATTTCTATGCAGTATAAACAAGTCTTCTTAAATGCAAAAATGTAACCAATGAAAGCTGTACTATCCATTTATGTTTTAAATTCAATCTCATAACACCTCGAAATCAATCACTAAGAAAAGAGATGGTTATGAATGTACACCTCACCCACATGAAGTAACTCATTTTCATTTCACGGCTGAAAAATAACCGTTCACATTTAAAACAAAAACAAAGAGAACAACAAGTTAACCTGCTATGGGATTTCTTTTTTCTTTTATTTTAGTATGAGCAATACACAAAATAATAATTTCTGTTCTCAGAATTTAGCCTCCAGCTTTAAAGAGTTATTGTTTATTGTGGTGCTTCAATCAAGAGCAATATGAACAATTCCTCATTGTAGTTACAGTGTTTTTTCTAACAAATGTTTACTCCTATATGTCTGGCAAATGAGTTTGTTGCCAAAATGCATCTTAGTTTTAATTCCCTGGGAGCCTGTATAGCTGAGGGATTAAACTCAAGAGAACTGGATTCAGGTATTTTTTATTATAATGTCACCTAAATAAGAAGTTGTATATGTCAATATACTACATTGTAATTCCATTTTTACAGAGCGTGTTAACAGTAAAAATGCAAAAATGAAAATATACTTGGAAAACTAACTTGGAAATGAATAATGTGACAGGTTCTCTATAAATGAAGACATGCTGCAGCCATTTCTATGAGGGTTCATCTGCAACGTGGAGAATCCCCACTCTGGTAACTGATACAAAGATGTGATCAGGTGTGGGGAGCACTGGGATGTTTAGGGCAGAGGATAGATATCCATTGTTATGGAGATGCAGGTACCTGTATGTTGCTCTGTTCTGGAACAGAAAAGCATCTTGTTCTGTGGGCTACTGTACCATGCTCCGAGGGACAAAGTGTTCCCTCCACTGCAGTATTGAGGAACATTTAACAAGGTTTGGGCACTATGGGCCTGATTCATTAAATCTCTCCAAGGCTGGAGAGGATACACTTTCATCAGTGAAGCTGGGTGATCCAGCAAACCTGGAATGGATCTGGTCCAAGATTGGAACCATTTGCTAACCAATAGCAAATTACTTCCTTTGGAGTCTTTCTATGAAGGCTGACTTTCCTTGTGTGCAGAGGAGATCATCCACACAAAGATTCAAAAAAGCATAAAAAAGATGGATTTTTTTTTACAGAAATATTGTTTATTACTCACAGTGGTTAAATAGAAAGCTATCATATAATGACATTCAATGAGGATTTAGATGTACTTTGTATTTCAATATTTTTTTATTAGAAATAAAGGATCTTGTAAGGTATTAAATCATTGTAGTGTATTTTGCTACTGCAGGAGCTTTAGGAAAATTAGATTTACTTTAAATAGTTTGTATGGCAACATCTTTAATGAAAGGTTCTTACAAAGGATGAGTGAGGAATTACTTGCTAAAAAATGATTTCTTTTTCAAGACAGCTTTGCACCAACACATGCTTCATAGATCATGCAGTAATAGGCCCACTTTTAATGGTAGATAGTAATAGGCCAGTAGTTTGCTGTCCCTACTCTCCCTGATGTAAAACTGTCCTGCCAATGGCAATCTATCTAACTCTCATTAATTATTTAGTCAACAACAGTATAAAACTAGCTAGCAACAAGATATTTTTTTGAGGAAAATGTAGCTAAAATGTTCTAGAGACAGAAAACAAAACAAAGGGTTTTACAAGTAACTAACCAGTAACTAAGAACTAACTACACACATATCAGTATAAAAGTAGACAGCAGGAAGGCAGGAACAACGCCAGTGACCAAGTACAAAAGAAAGGGATATGCTTCAAAAATTAGGATATTGCAGAGGATAAAATCAGACGAACAGTTTTATGTCAGGGGTAATGGGGCTGCCCAGTGCATGCCTAACTTTTATTTTCATTATGGGGATAGGGGGTGCAGTAACTGTGATTGCCAGGGTTTTAGGTAGTGTTGGTTGAATAGGTCACTATTCGATTCGACCGATATTCGGCCGAATAATGCATAATTATTCGGGTCGTCGAACATCGAATTCGAACACCATTAAAGTCAATAGGAGGAAAAATTCTGTTTTTTTCAGCACTGTGTAGAGCTTCTACAGCCTCCAAACAGGTGTAAAAAGATACATTATAAAAGGATACATAAAAAGATACATTATTAAAAGATACATAACACTATTACATACCCCTGTAGTTCACATGAATCTGACAGCTCTACTCCCTTGATCGCTCCTGCAGCGCTAGAGGAGCTGTGACATGTATTACACATACAGAATACATGTCACAGCTCCTCTAGGGCTGCAGAAACGATCAGTGGAGCAGAGCTGTCAGCATAGTAAAGCTTTGCTGATTGCTCCAGTATATCTCGCCTCCAGTATATTGCCTGCTGTTACAGCTAATTGAAGGCACCTGCTTTCAATTAGCTGTGACCGCAAAGTTCCCACGGTCCAGGAATCCCATAATGACATTATGATTCATAATGTCATTGTCGGATAACCTGTAAAAAATAAAAAAGAACAAGTTTAAAATAAAAAAACACATACGAAATAAATAATTTAAGAAAAAAAAAAAATAAAATTTTTTTTTATTTTTTTTTTCCTCTAGAACTTTTGCTGTCGAATCCCGTGTTTTTTGGGTCGGGTCCACCCGAATTCGAACAGCCATATTCGGGTCGAATATAGGGACAACCCGAATTCGAACATCAACACTAGTTTTAGGTCAGGGGTGTCAAACCCTGGCCTGAGGGCCAAATTTGGCCCCCAAAGGATTTTTTAATATGAATTGCAGCTGGCCCGCCGCTGCATTGAAATAGTGCCGCTACTACAATTCCTGGCATCACTCACGTCTATAGACCAGTGGCCTCTCTGCCTATGCATGGCACAGCATTGCACTGTTTTATAGACGCAAGGAATTGTAGTAGCAGTGCTATTTCAGTGAAGAGGGAGTTCCAGCCACTCATAACATTAAGCCCTGTATTTGACTGTTTTATTGACGCAGGGAATTGTAGTAGTGGGGCTAATTCTCTATTAAAGGCTTCTTCCAGATTGAATGCTAAGCAAAACCTCTCTGTTTCCATATGAAAAAGGTTTTATATCCAATAAGAAGGAAAAACTTCCTCAATTTTGTCAATAAACTTCAAGTTTGGCCCACGACTTTGTCTAAGTTTTTGATTTTGGCCCTCTGTAAATTTGAGTTTGACACCCCTGTCTTAGGTGGTTTATGTGAATACTATTCTTTTTCTTTCAATCTGTGCAGTGGCATGCAGTGAACAAAAGGCTGCCCCAAGAAAAGTAAATTCCAGTCAATAACTGCTGCACTTTGGGCAACCTAGATTTAAAAAGACCATGTCAACATAAAGTAAAAAATAAACCCTCAAATGAAATGCAAAATACTAAAATACCACCATCAGATCAAAAGGCTATTCTGTCTTTATGGGAATCTTTCCTAAAAAAACAAAACAAAACAAAGACCTTTAATCTAAAATAAAGGTCCTGCCAACATAAAATAAAACCCCCATAATACCACTCCCTGAAAGCCAATTGTTTTAGAAAAGCCATGCACAAGAACGGTGCTAGTACTGGCGCCAGCTGTCAAATGCTCTGGCTCTGGTCCTCTGGGAACCCAGGTACCAGCTTTGGGAACCACACAGGATTGTGAGATTTAGAGGCAGGTGTAAACCTGTCCCAAGTATAAAAGCAGAGAAATGCAGCCACACATCTTTTGTTTTACTTCAGGACTTTACTTTCTTAAAAATGCATACAAGAAGCATGTGAAACAGCTTTTGGAATTTGCTGCCTTGTCTGCTTTTTATAGACTGATCAATATTCATAAAAAAGTATAAGAAAGAAGCACATCTAGTGTGGAACTTTGTTTTCATCTTGTGAGTAATGACAGTATCTATGCTTCTCGCAGGATAGTTTTCCTTTAACCACTCTAATAAAACACAGTAATAGTCATATAAGTACCTGGGTGTCAAAACACAAAACTACTCTGAGCAATGTTTGATGAAACTTTTTTTAGTAAAATCTAAATGCCATCTTAGAATTTGTTTAATACATTAAACTTTAACGGAACTAATAGTCTATTGAGCTAAGCAGGTTACATGTGCATGAAAACAAAAGTTGTGCAAAGTCCTACAGACTGTTTACTTAGTAGCAGCCATTGACTGAATAGAAAAGTCTGTCAACCTGCTATAAAAAAGGACCCTTGCTCTCTTTATGATAATGGTGATCTCTCAGCAGAGAGTGGCATGGTATTCTTTAGTAGTGTACATATTGTTAGTTTCAGTTGTTTTCCTGGAAAACAGGGTGGGAAGCCAGTTAGGATTTGGTTATTGCTATAAAGTATAATTAGGAATTTAAAGTCATGAGACAATATTCTTTGTTCATCATATGTGATTTACAGAAAGGATGTCAAAATGTATTTAATGAACTAAAGATGAAGCTATACTATTTGTTAAAATGTTCTCTTCCTCCAATGTTTTTCTCCTTAACACAATTCCCCTACAAGCACACACTGAGCAATGAACAGAAATGACCAGAAATGGAAGCTAGCACAATGTTTTAAAGTGGAACTATAGCTCCACTTTGAAATTCAGCAATCAAGAAGATCTTTGTTGCAGGAAGAGACAGGTAATCAGCTAGTTACTGACTTTTTTTGAAAAAAATGCTTAGCTGTGCTTGTGCAGCTCATATTACACTGCCTGGACATGTGGGAGTTACGTAAAGCCTAGCCCGGAAAATTGAGATGGCTAAAAGGCAGAACACATGGAAGAGAAGAAGTTTGCAGCGCCTACAAAAGAATGAGGGCAGGTAAATGTACTTAAAAGTAACTAAGCAGGTAAGGTTATTGAATTGCAGAAGGGATATCACCTGTCCCTCCTGCAATAAAGGACCTACCTGGCCTAATATACATACTGTTGGACAACAGATATTGTTGGGCATCAAACACTAGAATTATAGTGCTATTTTTATTAAAATATGGTTCTTGCTGTGGATACTTGCACACGTCTCTAAGTTTTTGACTAAAGTTTCACAAAACTTTCAGCAATTGTCATTATTCCCTTGATCCACCTGATCCTGATTGAATACATTTGACACCTAATAGATATAGGAAAAGTTTATTTTGAAAAAACATAACAGATTTGATGGATCACCTAAGTTGTCTGATGATAGTTTATCATGTCTAGAAACTGTAAGAAATCAAGCCAAGTGTTTGTTAAAATGGAACTAAAGTCCCATTTTACAAAATTAAGGATCATGCAGGTCATTATTGCAGACAGTGGCAGTCGATAAAGCTGAGCTACAAATGCATAGAGTCAGCTTTGAATTCCAGGGAAATTCACCAATCCTGGCATAGGAGTTATGTTTTCCTGACATGACATCAAGATGGCAGAATATTGCCCTGTGATTGATAGGTGACCGGCTTTAGTTCCCCTTTAGTTAGTTAGTTAGTCCAATAAAATTGTTGTGAATTGATGGTGTGCATCTTTCTGATTTGTGTAGTAATATATAGAGGCCATTACTGATTTCAATCTTCAAAGTGCCCCGCTAGTTAATTGGTGGAGCGCCTGTTGTGTGTATGGCAGATGGGGGTACCTTCCCCCGCCTGCCAGTTGACATTATGTTCTCCATTTTATCTTCAGTGACACACTGTGGATCATTGAGCTGCCAATCATTTAAATTATAATTATATTCATCTTTATAATGCATTTTTTTATATTGGCAACCAACATGATTATGGAGATTTTATATTCAACCTCCCTACCCATTCATCTTCCAGGCATAACATCTTGAATCCATATTATCACTTACCTTTGTCCCTTTCCTGGCACACATCCTAGTCAGAACAACCAACAGTAAGTAACATTGCGAATACAATACGTAATACTACTCAAAATTTCTTTAAAAAGCTCAATAAATATTTTGGAAGAGTAAGCCAAATGATTACTTTGGAAGAACATTAGCATATTGTGAAATCTAAGGTCACAAATACCCTATCATGTACTCTTTATTATGTATACTTGTCTAAACAACATCTTATGTCGGCATTGATGCTTACAGTTGAAATCTATTTTTGCCATTCTAATATTTATTGTCAACATTGTCATCAATATTGCATTTCTGTATATTTCTATATACAGTACGTCAATAACGATCTCCACAAACCCCTGAGAAAGCCATTCTCAGGCGAAACGTATCGGGACAAGAGACGTTTAGTTTTTACTGCAATAATACTTTGTTTTTCTGAGCCAGGGATTTAACCTGTCTAGTAAGATTGGTCTGATTACACCCATACTTATATAATGGGCAAAGACCTACCTTAACCTATGTATATTTTAATAATTGTTATTTTGTGACAATTTAATGTAATATAAGCATATTGCAAAAAAAAAAACAGCTTTACCTCTCTTTTTTTCTTCAATCTGCAAAACCTGTGTCGTCTGGTTGTCATGGTCACCCTCAATTCATCACTCTAAACTATTAGCCTAGAATAAATAGGCAGATAGGGACTTCTGACTTTTCTCTGACTTCCATGAGCTGTATGTATGTTTGGTTCAAATCATCAACTTAAATTAGTGAAGCCAGGGTGTAATTATATTAGCCAGGCAACTAGAACTCTAGGAGGAGAATAATGACATCCTTTGTGTTCCTCTTTGAAAACATTTGTTCACATATAAAAAAAAAGGAAAACAAATACCAGAAACTGTACACTGAACTAAAACATTAAACAAGGACATATCTTTCCAAGCTATCTTTTGTGAACTACACAGCCCCCCCTCACTGTGCAATGAAGTTCAGGAGAGAAGAGATGTTTGTATTCTAAGTCACCAGAGCTGCCTAAAAAGACAATGTTGCTCCTCTATAGATATATCAGTGAATGTTGTCACTCCAAAAGGGTGAAAATGACCTAAAGGAAACCAATGACTAGTGAGCTGTATTGTATTACATTTTAGTTTAAGATAAACATTAAGATGTGAACTAGCTAATTCATCATTTCTATATATTCAATTCTTCCTAGGCCATCCCCATAGTTTTAACTGTATATCGAAAGATGCCACGTGGGACTAATTCTCATCATGTAACTTATTTGTAGCTGACATGGTCTCCATGTGAGATGTATGCAATAGGTTCAATCCCCAGTTTTCTTGCCGCCTTGGGAGGAGGTATAAGATTACTGAATGGCAGGGGTGGTTTGGTCTTTTATCATTAAAATGGCAGTACTGATCCTGCCTTGGCTAAGGAGAATTAATTTTTTTTAAGTTACTTCACTGCTGAGCTAAAGAGAAGGCTATTACTCTAAATTAAAGTTAGAAATGGTCTCCTGAAATGAATCAAGAATTTGTGGAGACCATAGTCCTGACCTGGGAATGAAGGACAGTAATATTAAAATACAGTACTAAAAGTTTACTAACCTAAAGTCACCCTGCCTCTTTAAGGCATCTACTTGAAAGATTCACATTACCTTACATTTTCACTGCCTAGGTCTTCTAAAACACGTAAGTAGCATACATCAAAATGCTGCATTACTTTTTCCATCTGGAGGCTTTTCACAAAGAGCTGTAATATACACCTTGATTATTGTAGGCTCTTTGTCTCACACCTTTGTACTCAACTTCAAAATACTTATTTCTCAGCAATACCTTGATAAAAATTACATTTCTATTATGGATGTTTTTAGGTTATATTTCAGCATACAATTTCTTGATGTTAGGTATTAGTATAAAATACAGAAGGACACAGATAATAAGAAACAGTTAATAATGTTGTTGTTCTGATACTTATAGCCAAAGGACAGGGGTGATAGATATACTTACATTTTTGTATAACAACACTAGTAACATTGAATTGTCATTGCAGAAAAGATCAACAATAATTCAAGAAACATTTTACTTGAATATTCTGACTTTAAAAAATGCCATTCTCACATCAATTTTACATTAAATAATATACACAGTATAAAAACAGCAAAGCCACTAGTGTGGAGACCACCAATGTTAAAATCAAGTTTTAAACCAGGGCCAAATATCAGTTCATCAAGCACCAAAAGGATATGTCAGCCAAGCCAAAAATTAGAATTTAAAAATTACATTTAAAAAAGATCACAAGACAGGAGGCGTGGCCGGTTAATGGCAGTGTAGGAGGCCTAGAATCGAAGCTCTGTATCTCACCTGGAGAAAAACACATTGTTCAGCACTTTGATGCCTCTCCCAGCATCCTACATGGGATCTAAAACTAAAGAAGTCAAAGGGGATGCACCAGAGGGGGTGAGCTACACTCAGGATGGATCCTGAGCTTCTTCTCTACCGTAGGGTGGACTGCACATTACTAGGCTGCAAAGTCCGGCCTCAATTATTGGATATGTTTGTGGAGTCGGCACCCGACAATCAGGACGCACATCTGCATGCCTCACTTGCACAGGCAACTGAGACACATGATCCACGGGGGTTAGCACCATCTCCACCCCAGGCACCAACCAGCTCTCCAAACAGAAACCCTTACATCCCTCTTACTGTGAAGGAATCTTCAAACTTTATCCCCTACAGGAAAAGGCACTGGAAGGACCATCTCAGGGCCTTGTCTACCAGGCAGGATCTTGAGCAAAGTAGAGGTCAGTTGGAGGCAAGCTGCAAGTCAGCCTAGTAATGCAATGCTCCCTACAACAAGCGACCAATACCACATTAGTGCTACAAAACACATGCACAGATCTTTCTTCACTAATAGTGTCTCATAAAGTGATCCTGGAACGCTATGTGCACATTTCAACATGCTGTTCCTACTCCACGTTGATGCCGAACTACAATAGACTGAATATTTAAATCTGGGCCCTCCCAGAAACCATGCCAAATTTCAGAACTCCTTACTGCTGCCTACTCTTTTGCCAAATTACTGGATATACCCTTTGACATGGATTCCATGGAGTCCACAGAACTCTTGGCCCACGCATCAAGGATCCCCAGCGTCCCAGAGACATTATATGTAGCACTCACTTTTACCAGACCAAGGATGATATCGTGAAAAAGGCCAGACAGGGAAATTCCATTGAACACGCAGAAGTGCAAATCCAATTGCTACTGGATCTCTCCAAAAATACCCTAGGTCTACGCAGGGTCTCTAAATCATTGCTCACCATTTCTCAAGGGAGGATTATTCCATATTGGTGGGGCTACCCTTTTGACCTCATTATATGCAAAGGTGGCAAGAACCACTTTTTTAGGAAGCCCTCAGACCTTCTGCCACTTACATAGTTACATAGTAGGTTAGGTTGAAAAAAAACATGGGAATGCAAATGCAGCTGAAGCAGATAAAAAGAAGGTCAATCTAATTTGCATTTTCTGCAAGTGCTCCCTCAAACTCAGCTAACACCACCAATTGCTTCCAGGGCTAGGTGGGGTTGGGTTAGCGCTTGCAGGAAGGGTCATGTAGGGTTAAGGTGTGTGTTATAATGTACTTGCACAGATCTGTGTGGTTCAATCCTTAATATACATTCCTTTGAGCACCCTTCTACAGTTTAGGGTACAAAGGTTTCAGTACGAAATTTCCCACCTCCAGCACTCTAATAACTCTGCTTTTACCTTAATGGATGAAACCACTGCTACAGTAAACTTTAAGGTATCTCTGGTCATGTCACAATCCATATAACCGGGCAGGCCATCTGTAACTTGACCTTACATTTAGCACAGATGTCTTGTTAGGGTAGAAAGGAAATTACATGAACTGGTACTGGAAAGGTACTGAAAACCCTTGCTACAAATGAAATACTGTTACTATGGTTGCAGGGCACAGATTTTGTACTTGTTTTGATTTTTTAGTTTATTACAAATTGAAATGGAAATTCAATAAACTTATATACAGTATATGCCTGTGTACAAATCATAAATGATAAACCACCTTTTATTGAAACATAATATTATTTATAATATTATATTATTTATTAATGTGTATTAATCATATTACTAATTTTGTATTATTTTTTTAAAATTGTCCCATTTATTTTAACATCCTTTCATGTTTCATTAGGCATGTATCTGAAACATGTTTTGTATTCTTTCAGTAATAGAATTACAGTGAAGTAACTAAAATACATTCCACTGAAGACATAAAGATATTGCTGCATAATATTTTCACTGAGGAACTTTCTTCCCTTTGGTACACCAAACTATTTTATATTTCAAAAACTATGCCTGAAGTACAAATTAAATGCTGATATAGTTTGAAACAGCTGAGATACCAGTTGGATAACTAGCTTTATATAGGATTAATCTGTTAAGTAAACCAGAGAATGTATAACTGCTGATGGGCATAAAGGATTTTCATATATATGTGCACAAATCTCTAAATGTGAAATAAGTCTCATGCTTTGGATTCCTTAGGAAGTAGGAATGTTAGAATATCTTGACTGTAAAGTAAGAAAAGTTTATAATTCAATAAAAAAAAAAACTATATAAAAAGAATTGAACCATATACTGTATACGTTTTATTTAAATATTAAAGTCCGGACTGAAAAAGGAAAATGCTTTCCTTTCTTTTGTAAATTAGGTATATATTAATGACTTTTGGAGCTCAGATTTCGCCTGCTAAAACTCTGGCAAAGGCCATGACCAACCCACCGCTCTTATCCTTCTTTTCCTCCCTCTCTAGTCAGCATCATCCTACCAATAAATACACAACACCTCCTGTGGGTTTAAATGGCCATAGTGGCTATGGCCTTACTTTACTTATAGTGGCACTGGTGTTACAGGTCCTCGAAAGCCCTGACCATCAACATCAAAAACTTGGAGTCTGCCTTCAAATCCCCTTATTGCTCCCAGCCGCATCCCAATGACTCGGGAACAATGTCTTAAACATGCATACCCTTAACCATTTTTTCCTCATGGACGCCATACCTCAGATGGTTCTCTTCGACATCTGTAAACATAATCCAGCTAATAGTGTCTTCCAGAACCTTAAGCCGCTCTTGTAACCTCAACCATCCTCAACCTCCCTGGGCTGGTGGGCAGTCAATTTTTTCCTCCTGCAGCTCCCAAAAAAGCATGCCTCCCTCTTCACCCTCCCCTCCTTTCCAACATCTGATCTCTGCCCCCTTTTTAACTTCCCTAATCATTCTCACCTTGAACTCCACCTGACTTTTTGCCTCCACTTAAGCCTTTATCCTCCATCTCCATGTGCCCTCTGTCATGGCCTCCTTCCTTGTACTCCCAAGTCGCCAGCTTCAGACCTAACATTTATTTTTATTTAATTTTTTTATAATTATTTTATTTCATGTTTTAGGCAGCAGGTACCCTGTTTCCCCGATTATAAGGCACTCTCTTATATTTTTTGAAATGCCAAAATATGCCCTGGGTCTTATCAGGATCAGATATCTGGAGCTGTCTTATAAACGGGTGAGTGTCTTATTTTAATTATTTTTTAAAAATCGGGGGTGGCTTACTTAATGGGGATGTCCTAAAATCGGGGAAACACGGTAGAAATGTAAAATTTTGTGCAAATTTTTTATGTATCTCTTTCTAGCCTGTATAAATAAAAGCCTTATGTTTACAGTTTTCAGTAGATCAAGGTATGATGTTGACAAAGAACCTAATGGCTTATTACAGTGCTCATCTTTGCCCTGTTTCATCATCTGACATTCTATGTGATGTAGGCATTATTATTTGCTAGAACTGTGTCATATGTTGATGCGGCATAGTTAACAGTCCTACTGAGTTTTGTATTAAATTAAAGCTGAACTCCCCTTGTAGTGGGGCTCCTCTATGTTGCAAGGTTTAAATATTAATTTTGCCTTGGGTTCTATGAAAAAGAAGATTACTTTCCTTATCCTTTGCTCTCATGGCAACTGTCACCGTACTTGTCCCTTTAATGTACAGGCCACTAACATTGCATTAAACTTGATAACAATAGAGTACATGAAACAACGGATCTGATTGGGCGATGATCGTTCGTTCTCTATTGTGTGCATGGTCGTTCAGTGATCGTGGATTGTTCTGTGATACACTTTCTTCTGTACATGTCACTTCCTGCATCGTTCAAACGATTGTTCACAAATGATTGTTCAAACAATGGTATCTAGTGTTTGCATTATTGGTTGATTATATTTGAACGATTGTATCGTTACAGCATGTACAGATTTGTGCACAATACGATCGTTCAAAATAATTGTGAATAATTGTTGATCGTTTGTTTTCAAATGATAATAATTGCACGTGTGTACCTAGTCTAAGGAGTAAGTTAAGTAAAGCTTTTTTGTAGCTCTACTGGTAAATATGAGCTTTCAACCCCTGCAGTCTGGGAATACTACTGCAAGGATAATTTAAATTGTCCCCAGTGTACACCCTTAATTTTTGATGTGCTACTTGTAAAATGCATGCATTACAGAAACACAACAATATTCATAAAGCATATCAGAATTTTATTTTTTGACTGCATGTTAAAAATAATTTTGAAAAGAAAATCATTATTAATTGATTCCAGTTTAGTTTATTACATTTCTTCACACTCTCCATCTGTTCTGCCATTTCCAATACATCTGTTTCTATTAAAGGTGAAAAACAGCATATTACAAATTGTATGCAGGACCATTAGGAGCCAGTACAGAACTTTACTCTACTTTTCACATGAATAATTTAGAATGGTATTGCTCTTGTGAATCATTTGCAACCTGGTCTTGAATCAGTTGGCTTAAATCTAAGCTTGGTGAAAAAGCTTCTCTATAACTACCATACCAATTAAGTAATGTGCATGTGATTTATATGATAAGCTTAAATGCAAAATGTATATTTAATATAAATGTGAAATACAACATGATAAATTAGATGCTAAATAATAATAGTAAAACCTAGGTTTTTGATAGAATTTATTAGTCAAAACAATACACTCTGTATTCTACACATATTAATTTAGTGTGTCTGTAATTAGGGTACTCTCCATATGCCCTATAAAAACTTTTCCTAGCTTAACTAACAGCAACTAAGATCTCCTAGAAACTGATGGCTTCTTCGTTTACCTTCAACCCTCCTCAGTTCTTTAAATTTTGCTTCATTTGCACTACCTTGCCGACTGTTGCTTAAAGCATCATTGTTACAATAAATTGAACAGACAATGAAAAGTAAAAAATACAGTTTAAAACCAATCCTGAACTGAAGTCTTTCATTTGCCAGTAAATCAAAGGCTCTGTCTGAAATCAGTGGCTTGGAAATTGAGGATGCTTGCTGAGATGTTGGGTTGTCCTGCCTATTTAGGAGATCTTCTTTAAGCTTATGGGAATCTGTAATGCAGGTAGTAAGGATGACTGGTATCTATGCAGTGAAAAAAAAATAATGGTACCAAGAACTTGCCTGGAAATGTGTCAATGAAGAGTCCGTTTTGTGAAGTCTGTCTGTCTGGTCTGTCTGGTCTGTCTGGTCTGTCTGGTCTGTCTGTCTGTCTGTCTGTCTGTCGCAGAGTGTTTTATGTATATTCATTTTCATGTATAGCGATATAATTTATTGATGAATATTTTATTAATGCATTTTTTATAGCACTTTGCAGTGTTAACTCTTTGCAGTGTTTTACAGAACCCTTAGTCATGTCACTAACGGAGGAGCTCACACTTCAATGTCCCTACCATAATCATATGCCATTAAAATGATCAACTCCAGTACTCAATGGCCTACAGTTAGTGGACTGGGATTTGCAGAAGCAGAAAATGGTTAGATGAAAATCCTGGCCTGTATGTGGCTTTTAAAAACTGAAGTTAAAAATCCCTGATAGAGCTGTTTATTACTTCAGGGAAGGTTCTGTTAACAGCGTTAGGAGGCAAAGATAAAAATTCCTTTATTTTTTGAGTCCCCCAGGTATTCCATCACTCAACCTGAGATTGGTATTTTTGTAGACTACAATGAAACATTAGAAAATGAAACTGCTTCATGATCCTGCCTATCACATACAGTTGTATGTCCATATTGTGATATGAAGTAGTATACTTGGACACACAAAAATTGTATTGTTTCTTTTAAAATCTCTAGCCTAAATCATGATCTCATATAGTCATTTTCCTACACATAAGATAACATTTTATTGAATATTCTCTGTTGGCTACCGATCATTTTTCCAAACATTTTTTTCAAATAAAATTATTGACATAATAATGATATGTAAATGTATTCTCTAATGAAAAGGCAGTTCAACACTTATTAGTATCTTAGTGTAGGTCTTTTGGTTTTCCCTGGTGACAAAAAAATCAAATGACAATATGCCTCCTGATGTCCTTTTATGAACATTTTTCGGGAGGGATACAATGAGCCCCTTAAAACCTATAGGGGTTCTTATGCTAATTTAACAAAATAATTCATAACTCAGTTATGAAAAAACAGTTTAATGTGGGAAGTATGCAATATCTTGATAGACATCCTATTACAACATTTTTATCAAAACATGTATATATATATATATAAATATATATACTACACAGTCTAAGCCCTACTTGTTCTTGTATACCCAGTATGAATATTTATTTAGTGGGGAAATGCATAAAGAAAGCATTTTAGTATGGCATTTATGCCACAGATTTTCTGAACCAAGAAAAGGGATGGCAGGCAGCAGTAACATGTTGATCACTCTTTTGTTATAGGTTCCTAAATCTGTCTTGATGGGAGTACATGTTTGCTGAGGACACCTACTGGTTATACTAAGTGCATGCACATGCTTTCACAAATGATTGTTCTTCACACTTGAAATATAAATTAGAAGATGGGATCCTGCTTATGGTGAGATACTCTGGAGAATTCCAGTATAAAGTCCGTTCCTAGTGCTTGATAAACATAGATTTAGTTACACATACAATGTAAATTAATTGTACACATTACTAGGTTATTACAAGATCCTTGGGCTTAATAATAACCCATTCAGATACAAAGATCATCATTTATGTCAAGCCTGCTTTTTCTTAGGTAGCCAGAGACAGAGCAGCTATGTTGTGGCTTTAATCAGAACACATTGTCATGCCTACAAGCACAACTTAGGAGTCAATTTAGGAGTAAACTATCATACTGTGAATGCAGACACTCCTAAAAAATTTCAGGATCACAATGAGCACCCTGACCCCAACTGCTTTCAGAAAGACCTAAAATTGATTTTAGCCAAAGCTTAATCTTTTGAAGGTAAGCTCATAAAAATGTTGTAATTGTCGTTGGAGCAGGATGTATGGAAAGAAAAAAAAGATATTTTTTTAAATATCAGTGAACAAGCTTATTAACAAACCCTCATTGGTAACTGTAGCTGCAAACACTACAGCGTGATGCATCCTAACAGAAGCAATGAAGGAAAAGGTCAAAATGCTGTCCCTACAGCAATGTCTCCTAGTGCCAGAAGATGAATTGTGTCACTTATACAAACAGGATTTAAAGGTATGCTTACCAATAAATAAACAGGAAACACAGAGGCATTATACTAAATTAAATGAACCTGTGCCCAGATTGTACACCAAAGTATTTACATATTCTAAATAAGCAGTAAATGCACTTTAACAGAAACTCTTATTAATCTATAGAAATAGAAATATAGCCATTTTATTGAAATTACTTTTCAAGATTTACATCACAATTTGTTTTCTATAAAAATGGCCAATGGCAGTCTGTTAACCTTCTAATGTAAACAATCAGCAGGTAATTCTAAGCAGTTATAAAAGAAATTTAGTGTCTTTGTAGTGATCCTTATACAATTTTGGCTCTACATTCACATTTAACCTTTGAATATGTTGATCAGTATGTTCCAGTAAAAGTAAAAAAAACAAAAATTTACAAAAGCAAAAAGAAAAAAAAAAGCTTAATGTAGGGTAAATTGAACTTTTGAACAGATTTCATTTTGAATTCCTAACTATACTAGTTTAGCCTGAGGCTCAGACAAACTGGTATCTAGCATTTAGCCACCTTTTTTTTAAAGCAATTATTCTTACATGGAATAAATTAATATAAGGGTCCTTAAGGTTTATTATACAACATTTTTTTACAATATTCTTTATTTAGAAAGAGAAGGGTATATGTAAGACCAAAATAAAATAAAATGTGGAAGGTGGTATGCAGAAACCTAGCTAAGGAACTGACATTCACTTGAGTGAGAGGTGGTGTGCCCTTCTCTCATGCCCTGCAGGGTGTAAGAAAATACATTGGAGAAGCCACTGTTTTATTGCATATAGTGAAACTTGTTTTTCCTTTCGCCATACTTCCATACTACTTGCCATACTTCTCCAGGCTCGGATTACAGATGATAGTCAGTGGGAAGAATGCATTGCTGCCCATTGGGAAGGCTGTCACTGTGATAGCTAAAAAGATCATTGGTATCAATTAAACTGACCTGAGAGTCACAAACTGTTCATTGCTCAAGGAACCCCTAGCAAACTCTGGAGGAACCCAGGTTGAAAAACTACTCTACCCTGTCAAACTCTTAAAGGAATTTCCATATTTCTTACTCCCCACATTTCTAGTTGGTCGTTATGTGTTCCCAAGTGCTAAACAAAATAATTTAGAGAAAGGGGGCCTCCAGCAAATATTATACAGATAATGGGACACATTTGTAGATTTACAATATAATCCTCTGCAAATATATAGCCAAACAAGCCTTGTAAACAGTTACAGTTGGCCCTTGCAATGGTTAAATCCATTTATTTATTTTTTCTTCTACAAACTTTACTATTTACAGAGATGTAACATCCCCAACCAACTCCTTCAAGATGTTTTCTACTTGGGATTCCAATGAGTGCAAAGCTAAACAGAAAGGCTCACAGGTGAGTAAGGCAAACATGAACTTGAAAGTTGGATAGGTGCATTTCTGTTAAAGTCAACAACCTTTGGCAAGGTAAAGATGGTTGCTTTACAAACAGCATGTGACCCAGTGTATCCCAACGTAACACCTCCACTGTGTCAAACGTTTATGAGAATGGCATATATGTACTGTTACATGTATCTGACAAAAATCTCAATACAGGTTTAATTAAAAAAATAACAGTGAACCATCAAAAAAGGAGAGGAAATATCTGGGAATATACATTAGAACATATGTACATATGTATACATGTACATTAATGTTTCATAAACAAGGATCGACCAATTTTTATTTAGATTATTTGTTAACCGTAATACATTTTTCAACTCTTGACTCTTCAAACTGCACCACCAAAATATATAACTATTTTATCTGAAACACATTCAGTTTCAAGAGTCTAAATGTGGGCATTTGAATGATGATTTTAATTCACTTTCTTTTTTTCAAACAAACATAAGAACTTTGTCCATTTGTATCAGCATGCTTAGTGTACTTTGCTTTTGGCTAAGTCTGTCATAACTGGAAAGGTTTTTTTTTTACCTGTAAAGCTTGTTGATATAGAACAACACACACTTTAGGAACATTATAGAACAAGCACTAATAGTCTATTTCCTAGTGTCTTTTTTTTAAACCAAGTGGTCAGAAACACTTTTAAAAATCTTCTGGTTTTGTTGCATTCCTCTATTTTTAAATGCATTTTTTTTAAAGTGAACCTCTTCAAAGACTATGGGCATTTATGTATTTACATATTCATAGATTTAGTTCTGGGTAATGATTAACTATGCAAGGTTTATTCCCCATTCATCTGCTCATGTGTAAAAAGGCAGTCATATGAAATGGTACAAAATGTAAGGAGTTGGACAGTGAAGGGTTAAAATAGCTGATCTACCTCGAGCCATATATGTTTTTCAGTAGGGAAGTTGTACTTCTTCTTTCTTGTTTCTACAGTTTAGAGTGAACAGATGTTGTAAATTGCAATTTTTTTTTAAATACAATGTATCGAATAACACCATATATGACTAAAACTTAAATAGATGTATGTAACTAATGACCACTCCTTGTCTGTATAAAAGGATCATTTCGTCAAGTAAACATTAGAGTATATTCCTAAGACCATACTGTGTGCGTGTGTTATTGGGATATCTCTCCAGACGTCTGTCTCTCTGGTGCAGGGGAAGTCATAGTGCATTCGTGGAACTAAAAGTAGAAGCAGATCCTTTCAGACAGTAGGTATGTTTATCTGTATAACTATAGAGTCAGAGGGCCTGATTTGATAAAACAGGCTCAGATTTCAGTGCCACAATGCTTATACCTACAGAGATAAATACAGGCTAGTTTTCAAATGCAATAACTGCTTGTTGCGAAATATGTATAATATGTACGTGTGCATCCTCTGGTTGGAGATTCACTTTTTAAAATATAATTATGATCTGTAAAACTCTGATCAGGAAGATGGCTTAGAACAATTCTACTGATTACACTGAATAGAACTGAAAATTGATAAACATTTCGAACTACAGTAGACAATTAAATTTGACTGACATGTCCTGATTTTCAAGCAGATTCCATTTTCTATGTGAATAGCTGGTTAATGGGCATAGAATGGTTGGACCACATATGTATACAATTCCTGTTTAATTACTTTAGAGGTTTAGCGTAGGATCTTTGTGGCTTAACTGTTGCACATTCAAGTAACTCAGCAACAAGCTGGACATAATACGAAACGTTCACTAAACACACAGTTTTCCTAAAACTCCATTTATTAAATCTTAAAGCTGATCACGTTGGCAAACACAAGTAGTTCCTAGTATTAAGGTTCTCTCAGGACATTTTAGCCAGCTAAGAGCAACAAATCAACAATCAATATGTCTTTTTAATACCCCTAGCTGAATGTTGAACACCAATCAGCAAGTATTGACAAACCTCCCTAACTACAAATCAGTCAGCTTCTCAGTCTGGATTTTAAAGTGAAATTAACCATGAAGTCACATGACTCTGACTGAGTTATGTAAAAGAATGTGGAGGTGCTATTAAACCAACTACCAGTACCAGTACCAACAGTCCTATAAAAAGCTTGAAACAAAAATAAGTGATATTGGATGTGCTACAAGAAACCATGTACATGCATCCACATGATGGGGAAAATATGTTTATTACTGAAGAAAAGTTGGACTGTTTTCTAGATCTTGATTTTATACTCTTTTGCACAGGAAAGTCCAGTATGTTCTTCAGAAATACAAATTTTCTTCAGTGTTTATTTGGATGAATTGATTTTCCTTTAAGTGTTACAGAATCCTATTAATGTATTTCTCTGTTCTTCTAAAGTTTTAAACTGAGTTGATAAGAGGGTCTTCAATATCAACATTAATAATGGTGAGAAAAAGTGGAAAGATAGTGTTCTTTATGGCAGAAAATAAGTCTTGCATGACATAAAACCTTTTATTTCAATTACTAAAACATGTACTTCTTAGAAACATAATTGGTAAAAGAGGCCATGGCAATGTTTAACCATGACTTTATAAAATACTCTCACTAAAGAGTCCAAGATGTGGCTTAGTACTGTACTTATGATCTCTCCCGACGCGTTTCGCCCTAAACGAGCTTCGTCAAGGGATTGACGGGACCTTGGTATATTGACCTCACAAGAAGAAGGTGGAAGAGTACATTCAACCCAGAAAATGTCACAAAAAGGGGGAAATTACTTGATTGGAGATTTTGGATGGCTATCCTTATGATGTATTATATGATGTAAATTATTAATTTATCCAGTTCTAGTAGATGGAGGTATCTACGATTTAAATGTGTACACTGGCTGCGGTTTTATTTTTTTATATATCTTCAACCTCAGAAGATATGTGCTGGATCTTGTAAGCAGTGTAAGTAATACTATCAAAAATAGGGAAGGGTATTCCAAAGAAGATTTTATGGATTAATTTAGAGGTGCTTCCCAGTATAAGGAAGAATTGTCCTAAGTGTTCTGTGAGGGGAAATGGTGCAAAAAAGCTGGTGGCAGCTGCCCAAACCATTAATAATGGCGAACAATGTATTGGCCACTTCTAATAGGAACTGTAGTCTTAAACTCTATGAAGATGTCAGATAGATGTTGGATTTCTCTTGCAGGAAACAATCTTTTGTGATAATTTCCAGTGAAAGCAGAATGCTGTTCTTTTCAATGAAGAGGAGGGGACAAGCAAAGAGCAACCCCCTGTGCACTCCTCTATATGAAAGTACAGTGTTGTTTTCATTTAGTCATTTATCAATCCAACTGCTGTACACATGTTGGATTTTGACCAGAGATTTTAGGCAACAATAAGCTAGAGTGTGTATATCTAATGTTGAAGGCTTCACTACTATCACTGAGCATTAAAAAGGAAAAAGCTTCCTTATATGTCCAATCGCAGTAAATAAAAAAAAAATAGCTCAAATCAAAATAAATCAGTGGGATTTATTAAAAGACTATAATATCAACATTGAGTTACTGCTAACATACCATCTTTTGGAATAAAGGGCTATTTCTGATAATTATAATTATAATTGATAATCTGTGTATAGCAGAAAATTACAGTCACATCAGAAGTATTCTAAGAGATCAGAATTAAGTCAACATGCTGTGTTGTTTCATTTCCTTTACTACTGATCAAAATCAATACTTGACAAGTGATTTAATGTTCCCACTTGAAGCATATTATTATTTTCCTGAGAGGGCGTAATAACGTACTTGCTTATGTTGTCTGCAGCCTCACCTTAGTGACACCATTGAGTGGGAGTTTGGTTCATGGTGTTTCTGTATTGGGGTATTAGCTGTATATTAGTCCCGTTGAAACCAACCAGCTGGATGCAAAGGCTTTTATTGTAATTAGAATAATTAAAGGAAACAAAAACACATGGAGAATTTTTCAGTCGCCCTTTATGCATGCTAATCATTGAACAGCGATAACTGCACAGCTTCTGCTACTTCAAACCTCTTTTGATTGGGTGTTCACTAAAATCTCATACTTAGTAGCTCCTCTTATTCTATATTGCAAGAAAATTCTCTGATTAACTGTTACAAGAGGTATAAAATATACAAATTTAATGACAAGTATTTGATTAGTTTCTGTAACTATTCTTAAATCCTGAATAGATTACAAAGTGAAAAGTAGAAATTTTCTTGAAAAGTTAATTAACACTTCCATGAACATTCCAGCAAGGCTTTATAAACCTAAGTCAATGCATATGATAGACTGTGCATTTATGTTTTTAAACAGCATATATGTTGCTGTCGCTTGCATTGTTTCATATGACAACTTTCTACTGTGATAACTACTTATGGTTAATGCATACAGAAACTGTATACTGCATACATAGTGTTCTTTTGAGTTGAAGGAGATGGAGGAAAAAAAACACTTTAACAATGGATGGAGAGTGCTGATGCTTCACCTTCTATTGTTCTGGGATTCCTCCTATACTGAATAAAAAACACTAAATGCATTCTTTATCTTCAAAGTATCAGTAGCAGTTTTTTTTGCATTAATGTCAAATGTTTGTAAATTATGATGTATCAAACCCCATTATCCAAGTAACAACGTAGGCAGCATCAAACGGTGCACTGCAGCAACACACAGAAAAAACTATTTTGAATAGCATTGAGGTGCACCATGCTGCACTACCTTTTAGCATGAATTAGATTAGAGTTCTTTGCAGTATAAACCTTTTTACTGATGCCACTATAATGGTTACAGTAAAACAGAATTGCTTACAGAATGCCAGATCAGTAAACCTCATGGCAGCGGCTTTTTCTTTGGGTATAAATTCATGGTTATTTGAAAGACCGTGAAGTTACAGCAAAGCAGTGGTGAAGACCTTACCTATGAATAGGATGTCAGGTGTCATTCAACACACTTTTTGAAACCCCAGGGTAGGTATTGGGATAATTTATCCCCTACCCTAGACTGATAACAGTAGACAGCACTGATCTGCATCATGTCAATAAGTGGCACCATCTGTCATGGCCATTGACTCACAAGTAAACATTAAACCTCTATTTAGCTATACAAATTATGTATGCACTATGTATCTTCTCCACTCTGCACTCTGTTATATCTTGTATCACTGTCATGTGACTCTAAAAATGAGACAAAAAGCTGTATGAAGAGCCTCTTAGAAAGACTTAAAAAATGTTCCTCTCACATGTTCTATTCATAATAGGAAAGCCTGGATATTTTGTTTAAAATGGTTATGATACATTATTTTATCTTACATTCCAGTCTGCCTTTGTCTATTCTCATACTGTTCACACCACATAGAGTATCTGATTTGAATAACTTAATTTTCTGCTAGCCTGAATTAATACATATGTCTGAAATTATAAAAAAAAAAACTACAATTCTGAAAAGTACTGTAGTTTACTTTTTACAAAAATATAGACTTTGTTGTCTTATGTTCATGCATGTATAATGTAGGTTTGTTCCTTTTCATCTACAAAAATATATTTTTCTGTTGCCCTAGTTTGTTCTTAGATCGTGTTATCAAAAGAAATGCTGCAAATCAGCATGAAAAAAAGTAAACAAAAGCAAAAAAAAACAACAACATGTGAATGTTTCCTGCTGATTGGGCATCTGTTGGTGATAGGTTAGCTTCCATTCTTCCTTTGAAAAAGAAAGGCTCTCAACCCAGGAAAAGGCAGCAATTCAGGAACAAAAAGCAAAAAGTTAATAAGCAGACATTTTTTTCGGTATACATGTATCTATAGTCAGAATTTGAGTATATTTATTTTATATATATATTTGTAAAAACACTGTACAGTAATTCATAACAACTACATTTTACCTTTATTTTAACACAAAATGAATAATTTTGGCTGGTTCATTGTTATGAATTGTTGTCTTTGGGCACATTGCTTCTTAACTGTTAACTATTGCTTCTTAACTGTTAACTATTATGTTTTATAAAGAGCAATAATTATTTGGATCAGTGGTTTCCTTTAGTCTATTTGTGAAATTACAATGTGTCAGATAACTTGGTGCAGATGTTCTAAGGTTGCAAATAAGTAATCTGCTTGTCAATAGTGGTTAAATACCAGTGTGTTCAGGCTCTTGCTGTCTCCCAGGGGAGCTATAATCAACACACAGGAATTACTGGTCATTGCAATGTGCCAATTATACACCAATCTTGGTGTACTGGTCAAATGGTGCTGAGATAAAAATCAATAAAATGTGTTTCATTCCAATAATGCTTCACAAGGAAAGTAAAATGTACATGAACAATCGGGATAATATTACAATGCCTGGGTAACCCTTATTGCTGTGGGAATCGTATTTATATTAGATCACTAAAGCTGCCAGTATTCATCCCTTTGCCACTATATTAATCCATATGGCATGCATAATTCACCAGTAATAGGTTACTGTCAACTGTTTGATGATTATATAAAGAAGGAATATAGCCCACTTTGAAATAAAAAGCTGCAATGACTTCTTTGCATTGCATGATCACTGAACTGTACCTGACTTTCACAAACTGATTATCATAGTAATTATTTCCTGAAATGTACTAGCTTGAACTGCAAGTCTAATATACATGTTGTGGCCTGCTCCAGTTACCATGGAAAAAAAGTTATCATAACATCTGGGAAATTATAATGTCAAATATGTGTTACTTTTTTTCTATAACGGTGCCCATCTTCAATAGCTATTAAAGTAAACCTGCTACAAACCCAGGCAATTACAATAAACATGCAAGGAAAAAGAAGTGCATATATATATGTTATGTGCAGTGGCAAAATACTGGATTCAGAGAATAGGAAGATAAAGTTATGGCAAAATTAACTTTTTCTATCAAACCAGTCTCTGGACTTATTCCACCCAGGCCTGCCTGTGTCACTCAAAGGGGAAGACACTTTGCCCAGAGTGACAATTATGATACCATACACCGGCGACTCTACAGAGACAACCCACCCACCGCCTGGAGCCTGCGATCAGTATGGGGGACATAGCCCACCTCTCTGGCCAGTGTGCCCCCCAGCGGGGGAACCGCAGACCCCAAATACTTCTTTGTGAAAAAAAGAGGGCATGCATGCCCAGTCCCAAAAGAAGGTGAGGTCACAGCGTTCCCACCTGTGCCTGCCCGACTACACCTCTGATCCCACCCTCCTATTTGTTAATGATACTGCATAGTTTAAAAAAAAATAGAATAGAAAGGTTCAGAAGGATGTAGGGGGGAGTGAGCAATCTGCACTAATCCTATTCCATACTAAAACACATTTGTGTTTTGACATATTTTTGCTAAGGGTACTTGTGATATTTGGGGAGCATAATCAAGACATCCAGACTCCAGGCAAATACCCGGTTGAAATGTATATATTTACACAGGTAGTCCCCGAGTTAAGAACATCTGACATACGGACGACTCCTAGATATGAATGGGGCTTCCCTGCTCCGTCATGTGCAGGACAGAGGCTTGATGTAGGGGCAGGGGGTGGTTCGCATTACTTGCAGAAGAAGTCTTTTGCTGTTCTGCAACATCGTGTAACTCTTTAATGACCAAGACAAACTCTGCAGTTGTTTCTTTTTGCATATCAAAGTACAGCTTTCTCCAGAAGTTAATGAATGTCTAGGCTTCAGAAAGTTTTCTTTCTTGCTTTGTTGTTTTGCTTTGTTTGTGATTAACTCACAGTGAGGATTTTATACAATAACTGACACCACACTGCCAAATAATATGTTGAGACAAACATTTGTCCAAATTGTATGTATTAAATAATGTACCTGTTGTAATGTACACTACACTTCTGCCACACTGCACATCTTTGCAGGCTATACACTTATTTCCTAGCTCAGTAACACAGCTTGTTTTGTCTAATCCAGCCTTCCTACTGCCTAATAAATCAGCAACAACACCTCTGTTCAATATGTAGAGAAGAGATAAAGAAAGTTGTAAAGTAGTACTAAGAAGTTGTAAATTGTAATACTTGGCTGAGCAATGAGGCAGTGATGTGTAAATTACAATTGTCTGGCATTCTGCTTTTCTAACATACAACTTGAATAGATAAATAGTGCAAAAATTGTACTACTAAGCACAACAGCAGTTCCATTCTAGGATCAGTCATGTAAAGTGGGCTGGGATGCTGGGTACATGAAAAATGTGCATTTTACCTTTACCACCTCTTTCACCTGTATATACCTTATGGACCAGATCAAATTTGTATTCCTCCTATGGGCCTATATTTAATATAGTTTTTTTCAGCAATAAGCTTGACAGTACTTGAAATAACAAAGCAATGTATGGTTTCTTCATGACAAACAAGACTTCCTTTGGGAGATATTGGCTTAAAAATTAAATTGTGAAGGAGCATGGTGGTTAGTGCTGCACATCTGGACAAGCCCAGTCTAGCCTGGGTAAGGGTTGAGGGGGTGTTGGTTGAGAGGGCAGCAGGTGAGATAGACGAGGTATGTTTTAATAAAGTCCATGTGCCACACCTATGATCCCCACCCCATTAAAGTGGGTTTTCTCTGTTCTGTAGTTACAAAGAGACCACTGTAGGCATACAAAAAATGAGGATTGATAGCAAGATAAGTAATACAGGTAGTTCCCGAGTTAGGGACATCTGACATACAGACGACTCCTAGATATAAACAGGACTTCCCTGCTTGTTTGTGTGCAGGACAGAGGCTTGATAGGAAGGGAGGGGACAGTTCACATGACTTGAAGAAGAAGCCTTTTGCTGCAATATCTTGTAATTCTTTAGTGTCCAAGACCAAATCTGCAGTTGTTTCTTTTTGCATATCAAAGCACAGCTTGCTCTAGAAGTTAAAGAATGTCTAGGCTCCATAAATTTTTTTTTTTTTTGCTTTGTTTATGAATAACTCACAGAGAGGATTTTATACAGTAACTGACACCATGCTGCCTAATCATATGTTGAGACAAACATCTGTTAAATTGCATTAATAAAATAATGTACTTGTTCTGACTTACAAATTCAACTTAAGAACAAACCTATAGTCCCTATCTTGTATGTAACCTGGGGACTACCTGTAATTGATTTCTTTGCAGTAAGCTATTTTTTCAAAACATTTTTCTGACAACAAAATATACAGAATATAAACTCATCAAATTTTTTACACTATTATACAGTAGGCGATGCATATAATATAAAAAGATGGAAACTAATATATTAATGTGATTTATTGTCATTAGCTGCCTGGTACCAAAAGGTAAGAATTCATGAGAATACAATAGGAACATGTATCTGATTACTGCTGTATTTCAAAGTAAAATATATATTATGAAAATTGGTGTGTCATTTTTGTACACACATTCATAATACTCTATATAATTTAAAACCTAATGATTTAGAGCTGCAGAACAGTACCTTCTTTTTAGACAAAGAACATAATTTTTGTTCAGCTTTTGATCAAAACACTTCACACAGCTATCTAAGATTCTTTTGAAAAGTCAACATCAAGCATACGCTGCAAGAATGTTTTTTTCTATGTTCTTTATGGCAGTAAAGTTTCTGATGCACAATAACAATACATAGATATTCAAGTATCAAAATACAATACTAGCATTTCAAAGTGTGCACATCTTAAAGTGCTACACAAAAACTTAAAATCTGTCACCATGAAAAGAATACTTGGATATGCAATTTTTCACTAATTACTTTAGACAATCTAGCATATTTTAGTGTCTGGGCACAGAGTTTTGATCGCTCTATCAATGCAGCTTTTTTCTCCACAGTCGGTAATTTAAATAAAAAACATCAAGACTGCTGAATTTCCAGAGTTACCCATGACTATGAATTAAAGTAAAGTAAAGTAAAGTAAAACTTCTACATCATCTCAGTCTGTTTTACCACAATGTAATATTATCCTTAAGATTTGCTTTATTATAAGAATACAGTTTCACAAAAAATGCCTGCTTGGCCTATGCTCCTCATCAGTTTGGTAAATGTTCCACATATGCGTCTTAAATACCCATGTCACTTTTACGACAACACCCGCCTTCAGTAGTTGTTCCGTACACATTTTTATGGCTGGGATGTCTGCAAAATATGTACATTTCTGCTTATGACTTTACCTTGTTTTGGCTATTAAACCTTTGCTATGTGGACCAACTTTATGCCTAATTGTAAGCTTTTAATTAAGCCAATTATTTACCATTCTTTGGGCATTTAAGTTGGAGAGAAAAATTACCAGCCTTCCTGGATGGTAGCATGTCTATAGGTCAAGAATACAAGGTAGATTGGGACATACCTGATATCAGACCAAAGTAAGTCCTAGTATGGGACAAATCCATCTGGCCACTCACCTAGAATTGGTGAAGTATTTACATATGGAGATCCTAGAATCATGTAAAATGTTATGCATTTGATGGACCTAGGTGTAGAGAATAATTCCAGTGTTTGTCTCCAATTTGGCCAACTGCAATTATTCACTGAAAATGATCCCAAAGAAAAATTTAAAAGCTGCCACCAGCACAACCGATCTACATAAGAAGTATTTGAGTACATGAGGTAAATTGGTGAGTAGAGTAACATATGAGTTAAATGAGCAAAAACAGGCAGGAAGCTTTTGAGCAGGTTTAATGGGGAGTCAGCAGGTGACACTCAACAGACCCCTTTCACTATCCTTGGATGACTTTGGGCTAGATACTGCAAGGTACCTCTTCACCCTGCACATGGTTGCCAGCAAGTAATTATGGCACTATTTGTAAATCAAACCTAATACAATAAAGCAAGGTCTAACCTAAACAGGCACTAATGTAAAACATGTTCCATGGTATAACAAATGCTTCAACACAATGCAGCAAAACCCCAGGAAAACATGAACACTTTTTTTTGCCCTATCTGTGTTTATTTAAAAAAATGCCAGTTAATGCGTAAGTAACCATATCCCAGGAAGAAAAGAGGGCAGATAATGCCGATAAAAAAAAATCTACCTTGCCAAAGAAAATTGATGTTCATGCTACACATGGGCTGAACTGTTCCTCAAACATTATTATTATGATTATTATTAATAAACAGGATTTATATAGCGCCAACATATTACGCAGCGCTGTACATTAAATAGGGCTTGCAAATGACAGACTAATACAGACGAGGAGGAGGAGGAGAGAACCCTGCCCCTAAGAGCTTACAATCTAGTAGGTGGGGGAATTTACACACAATAGGAGGGGGATATGTAGTGGTTGGAAGTAGTGATGGTTTCAAAATACAGAAAAAGATGGGTAGGCAAGTTTGAAAAATGGGTTTTGTTTTTTAAAATTGTCTTCCTTGTAAATGCTACAACAACACTACTGCAATGTTTTAACAAATTATTCTTTACTTTGACATTTTGACAATGTTTTAGTCCAAAATGTGAGAAATGTCTGCTGGCTCTATATCCAGCTTTCCTAATTTGATTTACAAAACAGAAAGCAATGAGGTATTACAAGGATGTACTGAGTACATCATCATTGTAAAATGATTTTAAAACTTTATTGAAGTTAACTCTGAAGCAGACTTGGTGTCCTAAAAACTTAATACCTTCTGGTATTAAGACCAACTAATATCAATCATAAAATCTTTGTTTATATGTAAAGCAAAGGTAATGAATCTAGAAAGCTTTACAGTAAGACAGGGATCTTTTGTAAAATGTTCCACAACAAGCTACCTGCTTTTCAATGTTATTTTAAATGTTTTAGGGCTGATCAGATTTATTTGGCTAACATACTGTTGGTCACACTTGGTTCTGAGCAGTGGAGAGTAAGAATTCCTACACATAAGTAAGAATAATTTCTGTTGCATACATGAAAGTCATTAGTGTGGCCAAACCACATTTATTTCATAATGCTACGTTTTGGCCGGCAGGACTGGATTCTGCAATGTTCCTTCACCAAATCTTAGCAGGGTGTTCCTAAAGGGCACACAGACTTACTGGATATGGATCAACTATTAAATCATTGTAACATGTCTGTCTGAAGGTTTGGGTGGATTGGAGAGATTAGGAGTAGAGTGAGCTCTTCAGCCTTTGAACAGGAGGCAGTCCTGACCTGTACACTATTGATAGTGGCATCTGTTTGTAGTTTTTAAAAATCTGTATGTATAGTGTATTCCCATAATTAAGCTTTAGTATTTATTGCAAATACAGACACTGTGTATTCAAAGCATATACAGAAAAATAGTGTGTAAGCACTGAAAAAAATACTCAATGTGCAGGGAAATAAAAAAAGAACTTTCGCTTGCACAAGATTGGATGACTAAAGTCAATGGAGTTTACCTTATTTATTAAATTAAGTGAACTATCCCTACAAATGATAACTCTGTTGATTGAACATTCTATATTCCTTTAGTAAACAAATCCCATCATGTCTAGTGTGCCAAGGTGGCATTGTCATCAGCTTACAGATTTAAACTTTGCTGCAAATCAGCTCAATCTTCTATAGATCTCAGAGATTAATTTTCCAATCTTCATCATATTTATCTCTTTTGGAATGTTGTTAAGCTAACTAGTATCCAGCTAAAATGAATGGATGTACCATTTTAGGATGCAGAAGAGTTGGGAAGTCAATATTATTACATTCTTATCACGCAGTCATTTTGATTCATGTCTATATATTGTGATTTCAGAAAAAGCTTAAACTGTTATTTTATATTAGAGACAGTTCTTCTTGAAAAATCCATTGCTCCCATCAATTATATGCTCTTTTTTGTAAGCACGTGTAATCTTGGGTTTTTCTTTTACAGTTACAGGCTTGCTTCTATCAAATAGGAAATTCAATGTTTTTTAAAAAACAAAAACACCTAATTTCAACACTGATTATAATGCCGCAAATCAGAAAATACATTTTGGGCTTCAGCACAACAGCTTAGCCTAACAAAAACGCCAGCAACTGCTGTGACTATTTAGATGATAATGATAATAAATGCCTTTTATTCTCAATTTTTAGAACGTAGAACAGTACCAGGAAATAGATGCCTGCTGTGTCTGTTTAATATACTGCGTGAGCCAACTTACTTCATAAGACACATGAACTTTTTATGTTTTTAAACGATTGTAAAGCAAACAACAAAAAAAATTACCTTGACAGTTTTATAGATAATAACACTTGTTAAAATACACTTTTTCATACATATGGCCTGTAAATTGCATTATCTTGTTTTGCTTCATTTTTATAGGGTGAGTTTATAATATAAAAAGAGATTGATGGTATATGTATATAAAAAAAACTAAAAACCTTGCTAGAGGATTCTTTGAGTTTTAGATTAGTACTTTGCCAGGAAATACATTTGGAATAGATCTTTATTGGCTGGTAAACGTGAACCCTGTAGAGCTGAAAGCTAAAATATGTTATATAAAAATGATACTGTCTTCTAGATTGAGAGATTTTGATCATATTCCAAATCCAGTGCTAGAATAATAGAAGTATAACAATGGCATTTGTTAGACCTCATGGATCAGCAGACCTTATGGTATTCCTGATCAAACACTGCCTTAACAGATGCCTTTTCTGAAAGAAATATGGCAGAAAACACCAGTTGCCTGGCTGTCATGTTGACCCTCTGGCTTCAGCACTAACCCAGAACAAAGTTACAGACAAGGACTTTTCTGTGACTTTACTTTTACATATTTTCATGTTTATTTGTACCTTCTAATTTAATTCTTAAACTCCTTATAGTCCTGTAACACCATAACTTTTAAAATATTATCACTTATGTTCCAGAACACAATTAAACAAGAATACTTTTTTATTACAATTCTTGTTTTTTCACTCAAGTGCACTATGCCAGGGGTCTGTGATAAAATTTTGGTTGTCCACAGGTCTGGCTGGTGCGCCCCCCTAGTGAGATTAGGAGAAGGACCCTGCTGCAAGGGCACACCGGCAGAGCCGTGGACCATGTCCCCCATACGGATTTTCCCCTTTGAGTTACACCCGGCTCCCCATGCATAAGCGGTCTGGAACTGGTAAATTTATTGGTCCGTGAGTCCGAAAAGGTTGGCGACCACTGCACTATGTTATATAGATACCAACTTAAAGTTCATACCTGACCAGAACATAGTACCAACTTTTAGGGCCATAGTCTATGACCTGAATAGGCTGAAAATTTGGGTTGGCAGCAGTCAAGCATAATTGAACAACAAGCAGGAAATAAAGGGAATGAAGGTCAGAATAAATAAAAAAAGGTCTTAGAGTCATAACCAGAGGATGAAGAAAGGATGAGCTTTGCGGAGAGCAAGACAAGTGGAAAATAAGCCAAGACTTAAGACATAAAATGATTAAATGTCTGAGAGGAAAACTCTGTTATTGAATATTGTGAACCCAAACTAAATTGCAGTAAGGTGTGCAGTTTATGTTTTGAAAATGACTGTATTATGTCTAATATCTAAAGGGAGATTATTTCATTGTAGATTGACGAAAAGAAGACACAGAACAGTCTAAAATAAATCATACCAAGTCATAACAGTTAAAATGATCAGTGTGCTTAGAGGGCTGACAGATAGGGAAGAAATAGCAACTTATTGGGATTAATTTATAAAACAGGAAATCAGACATTCCCTTTGGGAATCAATTACCGTACTGCCATTTAAACACATGGACCTGGAAGAGTCACACCAAGGTATGTTAAAGAGGAAGTAAACTGGAAAATGCACAAAACAAAAAAAAAATCCACTTACCTTCAACCCCACAGCGCAGTTGATCGGTCCGGAGGTGTCTTTCATTGGGTCCCGTGTCATCCCAGCATCCGTATTCAAGACGGTGCGTTGGGTGCCGCCATGTTCCCCTCTTCTTCCTATGTCACCCGACCCAGGCGCGAGATTGGGTGATGTAGGTTGGAAAAAAAACTTGCTGATCTTACTGCGCATGCGTGAGATCAGCTATTTTTTTCCCCTTATCACGAAAAGGCTTCTTCTGTGCATGCCTGAGATGCTCGAGCATGTGCAGGAGCACCCAAGACCTAGGCAATCGAGAATGAATGGGAGCGCAAAGCCTCCCGGGATACCTACGTCACGCATCCCAGGAGGCTTTTAACTCTGATTCATTCTAGATTGCCTAGGCGATTGAGAAATGGGAACTTTTTTTTTTTTTAACAGAGTGTTGCAAAAAAAAAAAAAAAACAGAATTTTTACCTTACATAAAGGGGTTGTCCACCCTTTTATGTAAAGTAAAAGTTCTGAGTTTAGGTACGCTTTAAGGGAATGTCAGATTCTCTGTTTTACATAAAGAGCCCATTGAGTACTCTGAATCCAAAGTTGTGCTAATTGAAGTAAGGTGTGCAACTACACCATACTATAGTGCAGTTTATTGTCCAGCAGGCGTTGAGATAAATGTCTTTGCACAACAGGTTTAAACAACATAAGCAGACTGTAAGAGGTACAAAGCTGCAGGCTGATTGTTATCAAGAGACTCATCTTTAATCAATATCCTTTATCATATGGATTTCTAGAAGCATGCCTGCTATGATGCAGAAGCAAATTTAAAGATTTTCTTCCTGTGATAATACACATACCACAAAAATGTACAAAAACACACATACATAATCATTGTCTACATACTTAGCCTTTGTGTAGACACTGGTTAATATACATAAACTTGCTCATCTTAGTTAAAAAACATTAAACACACAGTTTAGAATGCTATAAAAAGTTTATTTCGAATTCTTTGATTTGGAAGCTGGAAGCTGGTGATGAGAGAGAGAAATGTCTCACCCAAACATGTAGATGTAGGTCTGGCACAACAAGTGATGCTTGTTACCATGGTTTCAAAAACAAAGAAGACTGAAAAGGCTCGAATAAACTTGTTCTTTCAAGTTCATTTAGGATCATTTAGGTTTGCCAGCTACAAATTAGATATTTGAATCCAGATTTTAGTCATAAGGTTTTTTGTTTTTTTGTTTTTGGAAATATGAAAGGTGAAAGAGTTGAAACATGCGGAATTGACTTTATAATGAATACATGTGTATTTAGAGTGTTCTCATAAGCTTTTACGTATTCAAATAAATACCCATTAGATCTTTTTTTATAACCTTTTATTTATTCTCTAGCACCCATCTCAAATGTACAAATTCAAAATGTTTCAGCAGTATTAAAAAATACATTTTTATTATATTTCTGTGTGATTTTTTGCTTATATGATTTCTGCCAGTCCTACTATCTAATTGCAAATTATTCTTTCTTGTCTACTTTGATGCTCTTAATGTGGCCCTAAAGGCAAAATATCCCTTATATAGTATGCATAATCATAGTTATTAGCATTAACCTTTTTTTTTTTACATTACACAGATGTTGTTACTTTTTTGGGAAAGGCATGTAAGATAACTATATGGGCAATACAAAATGTAATTTATTCAAAATGTAATTATTTACATTTATTTAAATGTTTATTATTCCTCAGTTTAAATGAACAATAAGTTGTTTTGAATCCTTGTGTCACTGCTAGTGGGATTCAGAATTTCTATTCTAACAGAAAGTGACAAGAAATCCCAAAGTTTGAGTAGAGCTGAAACTGGCTCGGTGGTTAGCACTAGGTCACAGGTTTTTGGGTTTCCTCCCGGCTTTCCCTTAAAAATTGTCCTTGGATTACATTATGACATATGACTAAGATATTAGAATGTGAGCTCCATTGAGGGACAGTTAATGATATGACTATGGACTTTGTAAAGCGCTGCGTAATATGTCCGTGCTATAAAAATACTGGCTAATTATAACCAACAGGAAAAGTTGTCCAGGTGGCAGCTAAGAGGGTATTTTACTCTTTACTTTACTCTTTGTAAAGATTTCCTACTTCCTGCTGTGTCTACAGGAAAGAAGGTGAAAGAAATATCTGCAATGGAACATAAACAGAAAAGGTCATTCCATCCTTTATATGCATAATATGGGTTTTACATATTGTTTGAGGGGGGAGTTTTATCAAAAAGAGGAGTCACACTCTAACTTTGGAGTAGTTTTCATTTTATCAACTCCTTCTAGCCCTAAAATACCAATCTTCTATGTTATGATTACTAGTAATATGATTGAAGGTCTAGGCAGTAGCCATGAGATATTTTGCCCCAAATATCTGTACTTTCTCTTTAAATTAGAACATTAAAAAGTAAGTAATATGCCAATCATAAGGACCACAGGGAGGTAGCAAAGCCTTGAATTGCTTAGCAAGCTGAATTTCCCACCCACTTGATTGAATATATTAATTTTTCTTTGTTATATTTTTATTAAATTACAGAGGCTTTTAATACCATACATAGGTAAATCTGCTAACTGGAACTTTCTATAGTATTTGTTATAAAGTTTCGTAGAGTTACATTTACACACAATTCTTCTGTCTTCTTTCTTTCTGGATTACCATAAGTCACCTATTTCCGACCTCCTGCAAAGCTTGCATTGTGTATATAGTAAAAGACCAAAAAATGATGTCAAAACACTTAACAGATAAAGCGCTAACATGTAATTACATATAAAATATTAACACTGTACTGGTTTCTTTAACTACTGTGTAACGGCTTTTAAAGCAGAATTAAGATAACAGGATGTTCTCACTGAACAAGAGGACTAGTTATATATAATTAGACAGGCAAACCCTTAGCACATGTACAAACTAAGTTTGATGCTGGCACAGTTGTGCTGAAAACCATCTGCTCTCTGTCTTGTTGCCTACTGATTTTGTGTGTGGTAACATGAAAACAGAAAGATCGTGAAGCGCTGAGTAATTACATAGTGATGTGAATTGTTGCCTTTGGTCAGGAAGAGAAAATCCTAATAGTTTAGTAGAAGGCATTAAATATGACAGCAGAAATGTTTCAGGTTGCTGTATATTAATTGCTTATTAACTCCTCTCGTTTTCCCTTAAGCATCACAAAGATAAATTGTTCTCCAAGATGTGCATCTTGCTGTTTTCTGAATCTGAAAAGTCCCAATAAAACTTACTTTTATGAAAATCCGTATTTGACAAAACCGCGCCTGGCAGCATATCTTTTTTCTTTCCACCCCTCCTGTGATTCTGATTTACAGCAAATTGGATGAATGAAAGGTGTTATGGTTCTTTTACACCCAACATAGTTCAAATATATTAGCATTGCTGGGCGCCAGGTTCATCGTATATTGTAGGTAGAAAAAAAGATTATTCTGAAGATCAGCATGAGATCTACAGAAAATCATTGCAGCCATTTGTCCATGTAAAGCTGAACATTTCCTTGACTGTGCAAAACAGACTCATTTTTGACTGTCTGTAGGTGTAACCAACCATAAATATTATTGCAAAAATGACCTAAAATATTATGAACTTAAAGTGGAACTTTTAATAAAATAAAAAAATGACATTTACCTTTTCATCCAATGAGCCCTCAATCCCTACACAACTGGCTTCTTTTTGGTCTCAGAGCATTCTGGATTCTTTCTTCGTCTCAGTGCAGAGGAACCAGCAGGTGCCGGCATCTTTCTCTTCCTGATTCTGCTTACATCACCCGATCATACACTGCACAGGTGCAAGATCAGGCAACTTTTCCTCCTGTAAATGTAAAAAAAAGTGCCTCACTGTGCATGATGATTTCAGCACTTTTTTTACATTGTGGGAAAAGTCCACCTCGTGCATGAACAGAGGGACAGTCCGAAGCCTCCTTGGATACATGACGTGGATATCCAAGCAGGCTGCAGGCTTCCCAATCAGTCTTTACTGTAATAGCGGTAAAGGCAGAAGGGAAAGGCCCGCCCCTATTTTTTAAAAAAAAAATTTAAAAAAGAAACACATTTTTTATTTTATATAAAAGAGTTATCAACCGTTCTATATAAAGTAAAACATGTGAGGATAGGCCTTCTTTAAATATCATAAAAAGCATGTTGTTCAAATCCAGAACAAATAAAATATATAAGGTTATAGGTTTGGTTGTAGCTGTAGGCAACCTAAGCGTAACAGCTTGCCTTGGTCTCCCCATACTATGTAGGCTACTAGTCAGAGTAAGAAAATAGCTACTGTTCAAGAATATTGTCCACATGCTTTAGTTTTCAAGTAAAAAAATCAAGCTGAATATTACAAATCAGGAGAACGGTTGGTGGAAGAGCAAAAGAGAGTATCAGTTAGAGGAGGGTGGCCTGTCAAGGTAGAATTTTATACTACTTTATTTCCCATCCTACATTGGAGCAGTGCTTCATCTGCAATGCTACATTTTTTCTTTGTGTGAATTTACACAATACATCATTGGATTATAGTTACTTTAGTAACATTTCTCTTTTTCTTTATATTTCGCTTTTTGTTCAAACCCTTGATTTAGGCTGACCTTAAGTAACGTAAAAAAATTAAAGCTGGCATATGTCAATGTACAATACAGCACCAAAACACATATAAATTTATAGGTACATTCCAATCAAAATTTTACATGAAAACCAGTCCTATTCCTTTTACGCTCTCTCCAAGTTCACCCAGCATAAAAAAACAAATTAACTGACTGGTGTTCAACTTTATTTGCTGCACAGTTTGCCAAGAATGCAACCCTGAAAGGGGATCCAACCACCAGAACTAGTACTGGGGCAGTTGGAAATGTCTGCCTGGTAAACCATTATGGGGAAATAGTGCTCCACAAGGAAGGTTAAAATTTGCTTATGATTTTCACTGCCTATATATGTCATTATCTTGGTCATTTTTTAGTATGGTTTTCATGCCCTAGATTTTTTTAACATAAAATAAAATCTTGTATCTTGATTCTTATGTGTTCTGGAAGCCTCAATTACTTTATCAGCCTTAACCAGTTCCTAAGCCTACTTTTTATTCTAAAACAGGCATATCAATCTCCATGTTAAAGGTGGGGGGTGAGAAAAACAAGAATTTTTCAAACTGTACAAAGCAACAAATGTTATGACACATTTGTAAATCCCCATTTGTAGTCTATTAGTTGTGCTGTGTGGAGAGGCTAATACGTACCAGAGAAAAGGTTAAGCAACAATGCCTTTTTCTTTTTAAATAGAGTTGAGAGCATAGGACTCATAGAGATTGATGACTATTCAATAGTGCTAACAATTTATAGACTTCTCCTGGGTCTGATTTATTTGAAACAACTCACCTTTCTCCTTCCTTCCCATTTTCTAATTTAACCTTTACTTACAAATCAGTGTGCCATTTACTCCATCAGCAGCTTGCGGCACTTGTTACCAATGTTTACTGCCTATGTTATGGCTCCAGGCTTTTTGTATTCTTATTTTTAGAAATCTATCCACAAGCTGTTATTTTATCACCATCTTGTTGTGTTTAAAAAAAAAAAAAACGTACTCTAATTTGATTTTTTAAGTTAAGATTACTTAGCACCACATACACTTGAATACTGAAATGTGATTTATTTGTTTGGTTAGGGGAAACAAGCAATTTTATTCAATATAACTAGTACACCTGGGGCAAATATTGTAAGTTCAAGGTTCATTGTTGTTAATCTTTCATCTGAGAGGAACAGTAAACTTTCATTTTTTGCTTTGCCATGTGCAAAGAATCAAGAGTCGATTTTTAGTGCAGTATAACTAAGTTATTGCTTTGTTAAAGGATAATGTGTGCCCTTTCCAGCTTCCAACACCAGTGCTTCACTGCATCTTACTACTGACAATTCATTAAAATGGGATCATTTTCTATGAATGTATACGGTTTATAGTTTATGGAAGCCACTTGTGACAGAGTTTATGATATGGAAATGTCATAAACACTTACAAAAAAACTCAAAGATTTCTGATTTGTGATCACTTTACTTTCACTGCGTACCCATGTTTTCAAAGCATTTTTAATAATAATACAAAAAAAAGTTCTAGAAAAATAAAGAAGCAGACAGTCATTAAGCTTGTCAGATATACAATGTCTGTGTTTGGGATAGATTGTATTAGATTTTTTGTTATATATGGAATATTGAGTATAACATTGGTTATCTACTCCCAGCCAGGAAATGGAGCTTAAAAAACCTTTTTACGAGCAGATTTTAGCTTATTTGCTGAGAAGGGTTGTTTGCTAAGCTAGGATATTAAAATAAACAACAAAAATGTAGTCCATCCTTACCAGTCCTTAGATATAATAGCTGTATTATTACTTTTAAGTACAAGCAATACCTGCTGATCTTTTTTTAAAAATGCAGTGTCATTGTCATTCGTATGTCAGTGGAAATGATATTTCGTATATAGAGCAAATGAGCACTGTTGAGTTTTAGATGAATGGGAGGCACTCTGCTGCATCCCTTCCCATAGGAAATTAAAGCAGTGGTCCCTGGTCGGTTGTTTATTGATCCACCACAGTGGATTGCTAAATGATGTCAGGGGACCGCTGTACAACAGTGGACAATTATCTGGCATGTGTACATAGCTTTACTGTGAGCTGAATAAAAAACACAAATAATGTAATCTTCCTTCTTGTTAAACAACTACTCATAACATATTTACAAAACAAAATGCTAAAGGGACTTTAACAAAATAGACAATACACATTAAATGCTTTCTTAAAAACAATATTTTATTAATAAAAACATATACATTAGTCATCCATTGGACACAGCCAGCAATATTTGTTTTCACATAAGCTCTGTTTTTAGAGCAAATGCTCCAACATTCAACTCATTTCACAAATCATCTATTACAGCTTCATCAGGAAAAGTTAGTACCAGAGCATATCAGCATAATCCAATTCATAAAAAAATACATATATATTACTAAAAACTTCAATAATCCACACAAAGGTACATTTGTTACATTATTTAAATAACTAGATTGTAAGCTCTTCGGGGCAGGGTTCTCTCCTCCTGCATCACTGTCTGTATTATTCTGTCATTTGCAATCCCTATTTAATGTACAGCGCTGCCTAATATGTTGGCGCTATATAAATCCTGTTTATTAATAATAATAATAATAATAATATATTTTAATTTAAATATTTAAATAAAGTATTTACAACTAAAAAAAAATCCAGTTAGCCCAATGATCCAGCTACATCCATACAGCCGAGCCAGTTTATGCTCACAGGTGAGGAAAGAGGAACAAATTGTCCCCTCAGTCATTGACATATCACTACACGTTTTCTAGATTAAAAAAAAAGTTTTGAATAAAGTTATCTAAAATACCTTTTCCTTACCAGCTTACCCTTATCACTAGCTTGTATTTTTAATCAATATTTTTATATATACCATCTCCATATGACAGTTATATACAACCTTCATGCAATTAAAAATCTAATTATGACTTCTTATCTAACTGTCACATCCCTAAACTATCCCCCTATGTATATATATATATATATATATATATATATATATATATCACATAAACTATCAATCCAGAAAGAGGTGCAACGTAGTCATAACCAAAATGTCAATATATATATGCTATTGAAGCCCCTTTTAGCTCTTTCTTTTGTAGAAATGGTTGTTCAATAGGAATGTGGTATATGTGTTTTTTTTGTATATTATTATTGTTTTAATTGTGTTACTTTTTTATAATTATTATTGTTCCCAGCTTCCCATCACTATCAAGAAGACATGTTTGAGAGGAAGACATGTTTTAGGTCCAGTACAAGTTCAATGTAAGCAAAATCTAGCATATACAAACTGTTGTCTCTTGAAAAACAATGCTTTGGAGCCATGCAGGACTCTTTTGCTAAGACAGTAAAAGTAGTACAGTGGTATATACTCTTTCTATGTCTTGACAATCATATCCTGCATGTTTGTTAAACTTTTTTATGGTGTGAAGGTAATCTTTTTTACCATTCTCTGAAAAAAGTGAAGTATAGAATATATTTTTGTAATGGACCGTTTGTAAATTTTTTGAACGTTGACAACACTGGTTGCAACATATTCTGGGGATGGGAAAAAACAATGAAGGGTGCACTTAAGCTTGACTAGATGTCACGTATACGGTTGTATACCTATAAACTAGAGACAGGACGATATGAGGGTCATGCCTAAGGGTTTGATGCACATGCTTGAAGCCCCCCCCCCTTCAGACTTGATTGCTGTGGCAATCAACACTGAATGGGAGCACAGAGCCTCCCAGGATATCTAAGTCTCTGGATACCCTTTCTGTGCATGCCTGAAGGGGCATTTTCCTACATTGAGGGGAAAGAGTCGCGGACTTCACTCATGGGCAGGGTTACCTTAAGTAACCCAAACTAAACCTGATGCAATGACCAACTAGAAACTGGAACTTTTTATGTGCAATAATGCATTGTTACTGGTTTGACTACAAAACACTGGGGACTTTTAATTTAAGGTAAATGTTTTTCTATGTAGCTTACAATTTTCCCTTCTGTTCTCAGATGAGTGGATTACCAATGCAATCCTATTTACATAATGCCAGTTTAGCATTAGTTAACCCACTTGAAATCATTTTTTTCAAATCATAAAGTAGACAATTATAGTATAAAGTACAAACACAGTCACAGTCACTGTCACAGTTCTGGTTGAAATTTTGTTTAAAATAATAATATTGTAGCAGGTACTTGAAATGTTAGCATAAAACATTGGTCCCAAAGTTTGCTTTCCTGGACCTCTATTTGCCAAGGTATTTGAGGTCTTCTGGGAACTATAATCCTGTTCTTAATTTAGACCTTATTTTGTGACTTTTTTTTAGGAGTCAAGATACTGTTAGAGATAGGGTTAAAGCACAGTGGCTGAGAGGATAGCACTTTGGCCTTTGCAGTGCTAGGTCAAAGGTTTGAATCTTGTCAAGGACATGGAGTTGCATGGAGTTTGCAGGTTCTCTCTTTGTTTGTGTGGGTTTTCTCCAGGTACTTGCACATTCCAAAAAACATGCAGTTAGGGTATTGACTTCCTCCCAAAATTGACCTTAGATTGTGTTCATTATATTTGACTATGGTAGGGACAATAGACTGTGGGGCCATTTGAGGGACAGCTAGTGACATGACTAATAATACCGGATAATATTAAAAAATTGTTATTGATTCCATTTAGATTCTCTAGCTAATCTTCCTTCTCACCACTCACTGAAGCAAAACCTCACCAAGCTCTTCTATACTATTTGTATAATATAACAAGCACTAATAAGCTTTTAACTAAGCCTTCCAAGACCTCGATAGCTTTTTTAAATGTGAACTTATTCTTGTTCATAGATACACAATAGTTACAACAAAAACATATGGTTTCTAACAGTTTAGACACCTTCTGGTTGTTTTTATAAAAGGGCTGACATGTCATCAAGATTCTAGTGCAAAAAGAAGTAATAGGGAAAGAGATTACCTAATTTCCTAGGAAAGTTTATAGATACGGAGATAACTGAAGGCTTGTTTAACACACTTTTACTGCTTGCTCAGAATATGTAATAATGTGGTCTCAATTTTTACTTTAACTCTTAACTTGAACAGTTTCAAAAAACTTATTCCAAATCAGCTCTCATAACTACCATGCTGTACTATAACATATACAGGGCCTGACTTTTGTCTTTCAATGTAACATTTATTGTCCTTGTTAAAACAATAGGTTTCTCACCAAAAATCTATGTCATATACACAGGAAGTTTAAAATTAATTTTCTCCCTGTAGTCTAGAATTTGCAACTATTGTAAATCTTTTTGTTACAGAAAACAATTAATTAAAAAGGTATTAAAAAAAAGCTGTACTAATTACATATTACTAATGATGGATTGTTTGACAGAAAATAAAATTAGGAAAGAATGATTTATCAAACACTTTAATTTGTAACTGCCTATTATCACAATGCTTTCATTGATCTTTGAGAAAAGATTGATGTACAGAGAATGGATTGCTTGTCTCTTCTTCCTTTCTTAAGCCTTATGTGTGTTTGAAGAGCAGTTACAGCAAAAACAATTCAAATCTTTACTGTATATATTAGATATAATGCAATCCCCCATTAAGAGACATTTTATACAACTTATCAGTTAATAAAGCAATTTATTTTTGGACAAGCTTTTTTCTTCCAAGCAAGTAGGGGGAAAATTTTAAAGAAAAAAAAGCTTTAGCTTTGTTATGAAAATGGTACAGTTTAATATCTCGAGGAAGTGAAAATCTATAAACCAGAAAGCTTTGACCTTCTTTAATGTTGTGCACTCCAGTCTAGGAATAAAAAGACAAGTCTTTATATTGGATCATTTCAGGATTTTAGATTTAGCTGAGCAGGTGAATTAAAATCATATTGCATAGGCTTAAGGCTGAGCTCCTGGAAAACTTAAAAATTACCCTAGCAGTGGTGCCCAACCCACAAAGGGTAAATGCTAATTTTTGTCTAGGGAAATCACTTTTATGTTCTTTACCCCTTGTTTCTGCAGGCTTCTTCTTCTCCCTTCAATGGAGGGTTGTAAGCACTGTTTAAATCAATACAGTGCAGGTTCACCACTGTATGCGAGTATGTAAAAGGATTTTCCGCAACCTGGAGGTAAGGGAATGCTGGGAAGTGAGTAATAAGGTAACTAAAACGTTTTTAATGTCCCTCTAGATGGAAACGAACATTTAACCCATGTACTGTAAGATGGAAACGAACATTTAACCCATGCACTGTAGTGGAAAACCCACTGTAAATGTGATTTTAACGTGTAATTTAGCTTTAAGGTTGCATACAGTTGTATATAGAAGGTTGTATATAGAAGACCCACAAAAGTGGTCGCCTTTCAATATTTTGGTTCTAAAGATTAATCTCAAACGTTCTAACTTCTTATTCTAATCATTATTTTTTGGGGGGGGAAATAACTAATAAAAGTGTAAGAGCTGCTCCAAGTGTTATTAGTCTCTTGTATAACTATATCATGACTACCCTTTAAATTAAAACTGCACAATGAAATGCAGAAATACTGAGGCAAGCTTTCTGTTCTGGTAGTCATTACATGGCTGGAACATCTGCTGCCTCTGATATCATGCATTCATTTAGCTAGCTTTCCAAATGAATCATTTGAATATGGCACTTGAAAAATATGTTAAACTCTATGTAGAACAGTGAAATGAACAGCAGTAAACTGTATAAAGGAACATAATAAGAGATGACTTATGGTTTACAAGTGCTTGTCATATGATTGTATACTATTTACTGTTTGCATACAAAAAGAAAGTCAATGAAGAAGAAAACCTTGGCCTAAAGAATACTTTTTTCCCAATTCTGCATATGTTTAACGTGTTATATTTATATAGATAACCATCACCATGAGATGAATACCTAATATATGTCTGAATATGAATGTCCAATATTTGAAATGCAAAGAACAAAAAAACAACTTTATAAATAGTTATCCTAGAAAATGATACTCATTCAGGGCAAATTGACAGTGTTGTTGTAAAGGCCCAGCTCCCACCAACCATGAGTACTCTAAAGCTTTACTCTACCATTTCTTTCCCATAGCCACCCCCAAAAATATCCAATGTTAAAGCAGGAGGAGGCGATATCCTATTTTTTTTATTAGGTTACCCCTCAAAGTACATCCTAAACTCCTATACCTAATTTTTCACTCTCCTGGTAGATTCATGCTGTGTGGGTCACTGGAAGCTGCCCAGCTAAGTTGTCAAACCTCTTCATTATGCACATCTCATTTATTCTTATAGAGAGACTATACATTTTGCATCTTGGGGTAATATGGCCTGTCAATAGGGATGAAGGAGATTTTTTTCAGCATGTGTAGAACCAATGAACCAGTGTGGTGGCACGGTGGCTCAAAGGTTAGCACTCTGGCCTTCGCAGCACTAGGTCCCAGGTTTGAATCTCAGCCATTGTGCTATCTGCATGGAGTTTGCATGTTCTCTCCATGTTTGGGTCTCTGAGCTTTTTCGAATAGAAAATGATTGAAATAAAAATCTGGAGACTAGGTCGACCATTGTATAAAGGAGCAAGGATTTGTGGGGGCTACAAGTGTCAGGAAGGGTTAAAGAATGACAGAAAACACTCAGGCACTGCTTAACTAAAAAATAGTACAGGTAGCCTCCTGATTACATTTGTGATAGGGACTGTAGGTTTGTTCTTCAGCTAAACTTATATGTAAGTTGGAACAGGTACATTACTTTAATAAATGCAATTAGGACAGATGTTTGTCACACTTACCTCTTCCTGTGCATTTGGGCAGTTCTGACACTGAGTGTGCCTTTGTTTCCAGGCTTTATCAGTTCCGTCCAATCCGCTGGCCAATCAGAAAATAGCCTCTTGACCACAACTGGCTATTGAGCTAGCCCACACACTTGCACTGTGTTGGTTCTATGTGTCTCCATTGTACAAAGCTCCTAGATCTGCTGAGCTAGTTCCTGTTCACCTGATGCTTAATTCAGTGTTTCCTCTGTCCAGCTCCTATGTTAACCCCTCATTGTCCAGTCTTTTGGTTCCCAGCCAACTTCCCTGTGCTGTTCCAGTATTCCTGTCTGTCGGTGGATATCCCTGAGTCACCTGTGCCTTCTGTTGCTTCCAGTGTTTCCTGTGTTCCCTGTGCAGGCTGTGGCCCCTGTGTCACTTGTGTCTGTCTCTTGGATCCCTGGCAATTGACCCCTGAAGTGTGACCTGACCTCTCTTGCTTGCTGCCTTCCTTGACTATCTTTCTGCTTTGTTATTTGGTACCGTCTGTTGCCCACCTTGGTGTGCCCAAGGACCGCAACCTGGCAGTAACCAGCAGCGCAACATCCTCACCATCAGAGGCTCTGAAGAAGACCTGGTTACTGCTTAGACTCTGCGCCTTGGCCCTTCTCAGGGCTCACACCACCCTGTGCATAGCGCCCCCTAGTGGTCATGTCTCTCAATGCATGACTGTTTGCACAAACCATGTATACACCCTTCCAGACCTCCTCAGATCCCAACCAACCCAAAGGACTGATGCCTAGGAAGCTACTCAAACCCAGGTACTTCTCCAGCTTCATGTGCTCAGTACAAGTCTGGATCAGCTTCTGGTCCCCTCCAGTGCTCCTGCTGAACCACCGGTCCTGGCCCAGTCTCCTGCTATAGCAGTGGCCTCTGCACTTCACCCATCACCGCCACAATGATTTTCTGGGGATCCCAAGATTCGCCAGGCTCCTCTCTGGGAAAGGAATGATCCAGTCACCTGTAGCGTTGAAGCTTTCCTGAGGTTTTTTAGGAGGGTTTTTGATGAACCCGCTCGGGCATTTCAGGAGCCAGGGCCTTCCTGCATCTCCGCCAAGAGTCACTTAACGCGGGCTAGTTCGGTGGCGGAGCTCGCCTGAAACAACGAGGCACTCCACACTACCTTCTGGCAGGGCCTTTCTGATTGCATTAAGGATAAGTTGGCTGGTCGAGAAATTCCCACTACTCTGAATGACCTGATTGAGATATGTTTCCAGGAAAAATTTTGCTCCCACAAAGTCTATTCCCCACGACTAGCTCCATCCTTCCAGCAGCCACTGGAACCTCCAGTCCCCCCTTTTTCTTCTTCATCAGAAGTACCCATACAACTGGGCCGCTCACATCTTTCTCCAGAGGAGAGATCCTATCGCCTATCTTCAGGTCTATGTATCTCTGAGGAGGGCATGCTAGGTCACTCTTCTCTCCCCTCCACTCAGCAACCTCAATACCAATTCAGCTCCACCACACTTGCCCTGAAGGCTATCGATTCTGGAGCAGCAGGCAATTTCATCTCCACTACTCTTGTCAAAGAGTGCGCCTGGCCTGTAGAGCCACTGACTCAACTCCTGCGTATCTCTGTGGTGGATGGTACCGTTCTCTCCTGCGGACTGATCTGCTTTCAAATCGTTCCCATGCAAATGATGGTAGGTGTGCTACATCAGGAGACCATAACCTTCCTTGTACTTTCCCCGGCCTCATCTGCAGTCATCCTGGGACTCCCATGGCTTCAACAACACTCTCCAGTGCTAGATTGGTCTACTCCAGAGGTAGCTTGGGGTCCTTCTTGTCACTCTCGTTGTTTGACTAAGCTCCAACCTCTCAAGCCTCTTGCCCTCTCCACGTCGGAGTTGGCTCCATCTATTCCAATCCAGTTCATTGACTTTCAAGATGTTTTCTTCAAAAGCCAGGACAAGAAACCTCCCCCTCATCATTCCTATGGCTGTGCGATAGACCTCATACCTAATTCCACACCTCCCAGAGGTCAGGTAAAACCTCCCAGTCTTCCGGAGACCAAGGGTATGAGTGAATACATCCAGGAGAATCTGCAGAGAGTATTAATACGTAAGTCCTCTTCCCCCGAAGGCGCAGGGGTTTTCTTTGTCCAAAAAAAAAAAAAAAGGTAGGACTCTTTGTCCTTGTATTGATTACCAATACAAGGCCATCACTATTAAATGCCATCACTATTAAAACGTGTATCCCTGAGCTCTTTGACGGTCTCTGTGGTGCTCAGATCTTCGCCAAACTGGACCTCCGAGGGACCTACAACCCAATTCGGATCAAGGAGGGGGACGGATGGAAGACAGCATTTAATACCAGGGATGGGCATTATGAATATCTAGTGATGCCCTTGGGTCTCTGTAATGCCCCAGCTGTTCTCCAACACTTTATCAACAAAGTATTTTGTGACCTTCTATCCATCTATGTTGTTGTCTATTTGGATGACATTTTGATTTTCTCTCCTGACTTGCCTACTCACAGACAGCATGTCTGTCTTGTCCTAAAGAGACTCAGAGACAACCAACTACGCTAAGGCAGAGAAGTGCCTGTTCGAATGCCCCCAGGTGCCCTTCCTGGGTTACATGGTTTCTAAGGATGGCCTCTCTATGGATTCCGAAAAGGGATCTCTAACACTTACTGGCAGCACTCTGCGGTCTAAAGGCTGCTCAGCGTTTCCTGGGTTTTACCAACTACTATCGGCAGTTTATCCAAAATTACTTCAAGATGGTAGTGCCTATCACTGCACTGACCAGAAAAGATGCTGACCCTTGGAATTGGCCCTCTGAGGCTATTGAGGTCTTTGATTCCTTGAAGAAAGCCTTTCTTTCTGGCCCAGCTCTGATTAGACTAGATGTTTCCAAGCCCGTCTCAAAAGAAGTTTACGCCTCCTCAGTCGGAGTGAGAGCTATTCTTTTCCAGACCCCCACCGGAGCATGACGCCCATGTGTGTCTTTTAAACAGAAGTTCTCCCCAGCAGAGAAGAATTACTCCATTGGAGACAGCGAGCTGCTGGCCACCAAACTCACTCTAGAAGAATGGCACTATCTTTTGGAGGGCTCTCCTCATAAGCTCACTCTTTTCATCGACCACAAAAAACTCCAATACCTACAGTCAGCTCGTCGCCTCAACCCTCAGCATGCTCATTGGTCTTTGTTCTTCTCCCGTTTTGATTTTATAATTACCTTTAAATCTGGTTCCGCTAACTCCTGAGCTGATGCTCTCTCCTTCTCCTTTGATCCACAGGATTCTGAAATCACTGCTGTGCCAGAGTTTATTATTCCACGGGCCTGTCTCTTTGCCTTGACCCCTGTTCAGAAAAGTGCTATTCCCCCGGTAAAACCTTGGTGCCTTCTCAACTTTGCACCAAAATATTACATTGGGCACATGACTCTAAACTGTCTGGCCACCTGGGCGTTCACAGAACTTTCACCCTTCTCTCCTGTTTATATTGGTGGCCCAGCCTTCATAAGGATGTGAGGGACTATTTCAAGGCCTGTGCTGTATGTGCTCAAACCAAGTCGTCTACTTGTGCCCCAGCAGGACCGCTTCTTCCTCTGCCCATTCCTAAGGAGCCTTGGTGTCACCTGTTCATGCATTTTATTATGGATCCTCCACTCTTCGATGGCTATATGGTCATTTGGGTGGTTGTGGATTGCTTTTCCAATATTGCCCATTTTGTACCCCTTCCAGCTTGACAATCAGAAGCTGCTTTGGTGCCAATCTTCACTCGTGAAATTTTTAGGTTTCACGGTATGCCCACGCATATAGTTTCTGATCTTGGGGTGCAATTTACCTCTGGCTTTTGGAAAGGCTTTTGCAGATCCCTGGACATCTCTGCAGACTTCTCCTCAGCCTATTACCTATCAGCCTATCATCAGACTAATGGGCAGACGGAGAGAGAAAATCAAGCCCTGGAGCAATATCTCTGAGCCCTTGTTTCTGCCCACCGTGTTGCCTGGGTAGCACTGCTACCATGGGCAGAGTTCATCCACAATAACCATGTTAGCACTAGCACCAAAGAATCACCATTCTACATTGTATATGGCAAACATGCTCGCCTTCCATCTCTTATACCCTGCTCTGCTGAAACACCTGCACTCAGTGCCTGCAGAGAGACTTTAAACGCATCTGGTCTTCTACTTGTGAGCACCTGAAACACGCAGCTCTGAGGCACCAGAAGTTTGCTGATCGGCGTCGCTGTAAGGCGCCTCTTTTCCAACCTGGAGATAAAGTCTGGCTCTCCACAAGAAACATTTGTTGCAAGGTGCCTTCCCTGAAGTTTGCTCCATGGTTCATCAGACCTTATGCCATTTCTGCCAAGGTTAACCCAGTTTGCTACAAGTTATGTCTTCCCTCACATGTCAAGCTGCCCAATTCCTTCCATGTGTCCTTCCACTTTTCTTGTCCCTCTCCTCTGGCTACTCCTGCACCGGATTCTTCTCAGGATATCGAAGTCCATCAAATTTTGGATTCCAAGTTTTCTTGCAAAAAGCTAATGTACCTAATTGATTGGAAAGGTTTTGGTCCTGAGGGGAGATCATGGGTTCCTGCTACAGATATGTCTGCACCTCTTCTTGCCAAAGGGTTTCATCTTCATTTTCCTCCTAAACCCGGACCCTGGCGTGTGACATCAACATAATATTGGGCAGCGTGGTGTCAGTTACTGTAAAAAATCCTCAATGCCAGTTAATCAAAAAACAAAGCAAAAAACAAAACAAAAAAAAAATTATGGAGCCTAGACATTCATTACCTTCTGGAGCAAGCTGTGCTTTGATATGCAAAAAGAAACACCTGCAGAGTTAGTCTTGGTCAATAAAGAGTTACAAGATATTGCTAAAGAGCTCAGTCTCAGCTGTGTTTAGCAAAAGATTTTTTCTGCAAGTCATGCAAACTGCCCCCTCCCCCCTATCCAGCCTCTGTCCTACACACAAACAAGCAGGCAACACATATAACACATATAACAAATCATATAAAAAGTTCATATCTAGGAGTATCCTTAACTCGGGGACTATCTGTACTTATCTTTATTGGATGCATAAATGCAGCAACAGTTGCAACCAACAGTTCCTCAGGAAGTGCCCATTTTCATATCATCTAGCAAAGAAGAGACAGGCAGGAAGAAATCTGATATCTCTTTATCCAGAAAATGTCAGTGTCAGCAATTCCTGGGGTAAAACGAGGCGTGTCATCTTGTTGTTGGAAATAGTGCTGTTTAAGGTGGATATTTCATGACCACATGGACACAGATGAAAAAAAATTGATGGGAAACACAGCATTCATTTGGAAAAGGGTTCTTTAGTCTTTTAGGCCTTGTGTAAAATGCTTTGTTACATTCAACCAATTTTGTTGCTAGTAAGGGTTTTTGGAATTAACTCAAAGTTAGGCAGGGCTTTAACTGTATCAAAACACAATATTTCTCAAAATGTTCATGAAATTACATATCTCACAATAACTAATAATTACAACTATACATTATCACTATATGTGATCACTGGCTTTTACTTCTAAGCACTTCAACCCAAAGTATCATCTGTGACATAGTTTGGGTGGGAGACACAGCAAGCATTTGAAAAAGGTTCTCTAATCTGGTAAGACCAAAAGTGAATTTTTGATCTTTGTGTAAAATGCCATGTGGGGCAAAAAGTCAACATTATTAAAATTTTCTGAGATCCTGTGAGTATATTACATTTTGTTGGTGGTAGCATATTGTTGTGGATGTTCTTATTATCTGCAAGGGCTGGGAAACTTAAAGGCAGCTTTAAAGTAGCCAAATTCAGAATAGAGGAGTTTGCCATAAACTAGAAACTTGGATGATAATGGACCTTTAAGTGGTGCAAAAGCTTTAAAGGTAAAAATAAAACTTTGCTGCGTGGTTTAAAACAAGAATCTGAATGTCATATTTAGCTTAATGAGATTTCAGCCCTTGGTCCAATTAGAAATATGCCAGAACACGTCATGATTGTGGTTTACCAACAGTCCACATCCAACCAGATATTGTTAAATCAGTTCTGTGAAGAATGGACAAAAATGTAAAGAACCAATGCAAAGTTTGCGGAAACCTACCCCAAAAGACTGCTGTCATTTACCCAAAGGTTAAATATAAAGTTATAAAATTTTGATTAAAGTTTTAAAACAACTGACAGATGTCTGCTTTTTGTTTAAATAACATTTGTGTCCAATTTTGTACAAAAGATAATTAAACATTATGCAAAAAACATTATATATGTGCAAAAGAAACAGGGAATATCATGGAGTACAATAAATTATTTCTAAGATGTTATTTACTGAGTAAGCCACAGTTAAAGCATCTTCTGATGTAAAAAGAAATCTCACAAAACTACATTTTCTTTAGATAGACTCAAAACCTAATGTGGGAATGAAATATAATACATGCTCTACAGTATTCTTTATAAATCTATGAATGATCACTGCACAAAAAGTAATGATACCCTTTCATTGACATCATCTGACTGATAATATCTTTTTGTCTATGTCATCAGAGTAATAATAACCTTTCATCCATATCACTGCACAGAACATTTTTTGCATTATTCTGCTTTGCCAGATACAAAGAAAAAGTGAAAGATTTAAAAGGCATATATTTAAATGGTTATCTACACAATCAGTAACCTCTAAGATGATGAGATAACGATTTGCTTTCCATGTTCAGTAGAGCTCTTTTTAAAGTAGAGACTCACAAAACTATTGAAAAAGTGATTTTCTGTTGGATTATCTCAAATCAGTATATAGTAAGTGGACTTTTTTTTTTAACAATAGTGTGAATTTCAATGGGCGAGTGACAACTTGTATCCAAATGTCATCATATAAAATAGCCTATTTGTCTTTATTGGCTTAAAAGATAGTAATTGTGATTATCTCTGTCTCAAGGCACTATCAGAAAAAGTTACTGTAATTTTAGACACCTTGGTGTAGTCATTTTTAAATAAATCCATATTGTTCCAATAATATCCAATATTGTTTTATTTCCTATATTATATAATACATTATCTTTTGTGGTATAGATTAATAAAATTAGCCAATGGTGTCATAACATTTTGTAACCCAAGACATTCAACAACTAAATATTAATTGTACCCTAAAAATAGTTCCCTGGAAACTGAGACTGGGTCAGGGACTCAATGTCATGAGAGATCAGCATCAGTGTTTTGGAGAGGTCCTCTTTTTTAATGTGTTGAAGGGCATGCTTGCTGCTCCCTTTTGTTGAGGATATCATAAAGGACTCAAGGGTATCATAAATACTTGTAGCATTGTAACACATAATACTTGAATAAATAAACACATAATACTTGAATGAATCATGTAAAGATGAACCAGTGATCCCTTAATGGTAGTTTGTTTATTGAAATGGCTTCATTACTCATTAGTAAAACAACCCCATATCTCTGGTTGAAAGGCTAATAGAGAAATAATGACAATCTGTTTTGTGGTCACATAACTAAAAAAGGAAAAATAATAAAAAAATAAAAATAAAAAAAAAACTGTACTTGTATGAAAGTTATATAGGTAAATAGTTTAAAACCTGTACTAAAATAGTGATGTCCATCAGGTTCCGTCTGTTACATCTCTTGTAACTGCGTTATTATCTGTTTAGTTATATTTTGGAACCCATTAAGATATATGCACCACTTCCCAGACAAGCCATTCATTTTTATTTTCAATATCCAGCCAAAAAATACAGGACATTTTAGGTTAACACAAAGATACGACTATATCAAATGTTCACTTTTTGTATTATTTTCAAACAATACAACATATAAGCATAAAACCAATCATTCCAGGAGGGTACAACATTTTTTTAGCATTACTCGAAGGACCATATACAACACAAAAATCAGTTGGACCATGGGCTACAAAATTTATACTAAATGCTACTTATCTCCCTACAAAGCATGCTCAAACATACCATCTATCACTAAATTTTACCACTATTTCCAAGTCTTTCTCCAGTTCAATTCTATACCCACTTTGTTTACCTGCCAAGTTTGGCAAGCGGGTAAATACTATAGTTTTTAAACAGAAAAAGTAAAGTTTGCCTACTTTAAAAAAAGCTTGAATGGAGCCACTGGGCTCCTCTCAACCCCTTTTCTGTTACAATGTTGCAAAAGTAAAAACAACCAGGAACAGTGAATACTGAGACAGATGGTGTATGAGCATCCCGCTTGTACAGTATCCACAAGGAAAGGAGGGACATTAAATAGTGGGGAGCAATCTTGCTCCTAAAGAGTATAGGGCAAGTGGTTATTTGTTATTGAACATCCATCTCTAATCCTTGCATCCTCAACTTCCCTACAAGGCTATTGTAAGGCCCTGGTCCAACAGCAGTACTCGCCAGATACCAGTCCCCCAATCTAACACTGCACTCTTCACCTATAGCAAGCCCTCCTTCAGCCTCACAAGACTGGTTGTGTTTCCCCAGCACATGGTTGCCCCAGGACTTCTGTATGCAAGGGATGGTGCCTGGGGAAGAGCTGGTAGCGGACCAGGAGCTCACAGATAAAGCAGTAGCAAAATTCCAACAGACAAGTCCAGAATACAGAGCTAGAGGTCATAACAGGTAATTCATCCACCAGACAAAGTACACAGGGACAGACACAAGCAGAGTTGGGGTCACAGGCAAAAGGTCCGTCCAGGCAACATAAACTCGCAGGGTCAGAAACAAGCAAAGTCAGCAACAGTAAATCAGACGAAACTCTTTCCAGCACAGATTAGCTCAGCTAAACGCTACAACAAGCACTGGTGACTGGGAGCAGAGAGGCTATAAAGTCCCAGCAGCCAATGGCAGCACAGGATTGTGTCAGGAACTGACAGCTTCTAAAATGCCCTTCAGCTGTGCACAGCCTAACAGTTGGTGCTGGGGATGCCATAAAATACATCAGGGAAGCACGGGTGCTGCTATTTCTTTATTCTCTTTGCTGCCGCAAGTAACATTGCTGGGCAAAATAGGCTATGTGGGATACTACGGTGGCTCACAGCACAGATTCGCCGGCCGATAAACACTTCCAAACAGCTATTTTTAGGAAAAGTATCAAATTCTTTATCAAAATCTAAACACATTATATCAATAGCATGTTTACCATCCAGATAAATAAATCTACTTAAAATGATCTTGTTACTTAGATATGACTTACCGTTTTAAATTCATGCTGATTATGTGCTATTAGACTATTATTATTTTGCAACTTTATTTTTCATGTATTTTCATAAAATAGTACCAAATAATGCATGCACACCAACAATAAAAATATTAATGTTATTTAACATCACCCACTCCTATGTGAAGACAGATGAATACATGTTTAAGAGTAATCTTTATTTTGTCTTTTAGTTGTTTGTGGTTATACCTCCCAAGTTATTATTTAAAGGTCCTTTATTATCAGACTTGTTTCAATTCTATCAAATCTGCTTTTCAGTTTATGTTAACTTGATATTGTTTTAACATGCCTCATATTTTACATCAAATGTCAGTGTGCTCTACCTATAGGCATTCTTCACACCTGTGCAGTGTGTTGCAGTACATTACAGCACATGCATTACCATGCAGTATTTTGCTAGCTACACAGTTTGCTGAATTGCCTGCCAACACACAAAAAACTAGACATACAATATTTTTTTAAAGTACCACAATGTATTGTTCGTTTCTGTGAGTTGTGCTGTGTCGAGATACATGTGTGTTGAGGAGCACTGGAAAGGTTTATTAAAATTAATTCCTGCCAGGCGTAGATGTGCAGCCAGCCTGGGTAATTTACATGTTTTTTTCTATACTATAATGTGTTTTTTCCATATTCTTCTATATTCTTCCATTGTGCACCAACTTTTCAGACACTCATTTAACTCCCTTTACCTCTTCACTGACCTTAGTGAGCAGCAAGTTTTTTATTAGAGAAGAAGAGACAGACACAGAAAGAGAGAGACAAGCATGTGTGAAATTTCACAGTGATTTTTTTAATAGGATGTAGAAGAATATAACATTGTAATTGGTTTTCTATATATAGACACTTATTTGAAAAATACTGTCTCTGTTTTATCTACAGTATCTTGTGTTGTTCCAGTTACACTAAAAAGAAAAACCAGGCACATAATTATTAGGAATATGTCAAGAAATAAAAGTAGATGTAAGCCCACTAACTAAAATCATATATAGGTTAAAAGCAAATAAGTGCTATTAATATATGTGTAAATGTGTAATCTCCACCCTCATCCCCCTGAGGAACCCGTTAAATATTTTCAGATCTCCATGAACCCTTGAAACATTTTTCAGGTCTCAAGGAACCCCTGCTAAAACTAAGATTGGAGATCATTGTGGTAAAATTCTACAACTTTTTTAGACAAATAACAACATAATTAGAGTTATGCAGCTAGGTCTACCTAGTGGAGTTGGCCTAAAATATTTGCAGGCATCATGCAAACGGCGGTTAATTTGCCAGGTATTTGAGAAATACCTGGCAACCTCTGGAGAAACCCTGGGACTTCACATAACCCTGCTTGAGAATGGCCAGTATACCTTACAATATGTCTACAGCAACTATGGGAGGAAAAAAAAATTCAATAAAATCCGCTAGGGAGAACTTACCTAAAGTCTATTTTCTGCTGTGCTATGCTTTCTTTAAGTTTACATTACAGGAAAAGTGTAGTAAGCTACCCTAAAGGTGTTACCTTTAGAGTGTACTTAAGGACCAGGGGTGAAGGTAAGGTTTGTCCTTGCTATGGTTTTGGCACCAGAAATAGGAAACGATCTGTTCAAAACCTAGCCAACTTACAAGAACCCATAATTTAAAAGAATTGATAAACCATAGCCTTTCCATAAAAGCTTGCTAATCTACTCTACAAATAAATAGTATAAAAAACAAGACACCCCCTCCCTGTAGACTTCAATGCAGTTTCGGTTAACTTCAAGTAAGATGTTCCAAACTGTTCATGAACCAAACCCAGAAATACAGCTTGAGTCCAATTGGGGGCTAAAAGTATCCTCAAAAAAATTTACATAAAGTGCTAATATTTACTTTCCTTCCTGTCACAGTAAATAAAAAAATGCACCAAATACACAGAAAAAATACTTTTTTGATTGTCATTCAAAGTAAAGAATTTATAAAGATTCAAATCAGATGAGAAAAAACTTTTTCTCTAACATGAAATTAAACGATGAAATGGTTTGTCATCTGTAAATCATTCTTTTGACCAACCCACAAAACTTTTGACAACTTTGAAATCCACAAAAGGGTTTTGCCTATTGATGTGTATAATATGTAAATATGTTAGATATGTTCCAGCACTACAATGTCAGGGTTCCCCTTCTCTATCCTCTCCTAATCTTTCTCTGGATTTGCAGTTTTTAAACTCCTGGACTGGGATAATACACTGTAATAATTTATTAAAAATTTGGAGTTTATTTCTGCTAGTGACAAAAAACAAAAAAGAAGCCCCCCTGACAAACCACTTCTGTTTGGAAGAGAGGTGTTATTTATTGCTTTGTATTGACCTGGAAGGGGATTAGATGATTGGGAATGGGACAAAAGAGTAAGGGCTGAGCCATGACAAAATTGCCCAAGGGTTCATCAATATCATTTAAAAAATGATTAGCGACTGCAGCCAGAATTACAATCTCCTATTCTTCATCTTCCTATTTATTCTCTAATTTTAAGTTGATGTGTATACATTTATATTACCAGGGCAGTGAAGGGTGTTTGGGGAAGGGTGCTTGAAATATTTCTGCTTTTCAAAACAATAATAACAGCCCTTTAGCATGCAGTAAAATTTCCAAAAAAAACCCCAAAATACTATGTATGCAGAAGCTGTAATTCGCTTTTTCTTCAGGTGACCTTTCCATGTTACATACTTTAATGTGGTGCAATCACTATTTTGAATCCACACAAAATAGGTACTATGGTAGTGTGCTTTAAAAAATCTGTTCATACGTTTAATAAACTATGTGATAAGAATGCAGATGTTTTTAAAGTACTCGTCAAATGTGTTTTTTACCGTTCACTTTAACATTGCAAATGTCCCCTAGTGCTACATTTAAAATATCCTTCAATGTCACAGTAAAAATATTCATCAATGCCACTGTGAGAACATCCATCAGTACAGCAGGGACTAATCCTGGTATTCTAATATTTATCATAGCCTTTCTGAAAATAAATATTATTAGTGTCACGGTGTACCAGTCACTGCCACATTTAGCCAAACCATCGATGTTGCAGCATCGATACCTCTCAACACTTACACAGTCAAAATGTCCATAATTGCAAAAGTGAAAATGTCAGTTCATGTACACAAGAAGATTAAGGACTCCGTAATTGTAAAGTTTTCTTTCCTAAAGCAGAACTGCAAAACCCTTGAAACTTTCACAACAGCAAAAAAAGTTGTTTGTAAAATGTAGACAAAACTGTCCCTAATCTAAAAAAGACACAAGAAAGATATTTCTCATCTTTTTTATGAGCAACTGTAAGGTTTCAATATTCATGCAGAAAATGTTCAGTGTTAGCTTGGGAGGTACTATAGCTCTTCAAGTAATCAATGTGATAGAGAAGCTTGTGGTCAAAGGCCCTGATTTATTAAAGCTCTCCAAGGCTGGAGAGAATACACTTTCCACAGTGAAGCTGGCTCCAGCGAACCTGAAATGGATTTAGTCCAAAATTGAAAACATTTGCTTACAAATAGCAAGCTGCTTTTAAGAAATCCATTCCAGTTTTGCTGGATCACCCAGCTTCTCTGGGAAAAGTATATCCTCTCCAGCCTTGGAGAGCTTTAATAAATCAGGGTCTATGTCTATAGGGAAAGTTGTGGTGCTAAAAAAAGGCAAAGATATGTATCTAGCAAACAGGGATTGATTGTCATCAGCCTGTATTGACCCAGATGTTAGGTAACAGTAACATTGGGCCTGATTTATTAAGATTCTTCAAGGCTGGAGAAAAAACACTTTCATCAGTGAATCTTGGTGATCCAGCAAAGCTGAAATACCCTGTTTCCCCGATTATAAGGCACTGTCTTATATTTTTTGAAATGCCAAAATATGCCCTAGGTCTTATTTTCAGGGGATGTCTTATTTTTCCATGAAGAAGACTACAGTACACATTTATTGCTGAAAGTAACTCATGATCAC
>NC_092861.1:86830274-86841660 GCF_032062135.1 Pyxicephalus adspersus
TGGGGATGTCTTAAAATCTGGGAAACACGGTAGATCTGGTCCAGGATTCAAAGCATTTGCTGGCAAATGACTTTGGAGAAATCCATTCCAGGTTTGCTGGATCACCCAGCTTCACTGATGAAAGTGTATCCTCTCCAGCCTTGGAGAGCTTTAATAAATTAGGCCCATTGTACTCAGTCGGCAGTCTTGGGACAATTTGGGTGTGAAGACATTTTTCCCTCTGACCACCAGTATATTTGGACCCTTTTCCCATTGTTCATCAGTGTATTGGGAGCAATCTCTGATGTATCACCTAAATGGTTTCCTCTCCCAATATTCTCCAATGTAAGAGAGTCTTCTTCAACTGACTATCAATCTAAATAGGCCACTAATAACTAACCCCAATGAAAGATGACATTCTTTCACAGACCACAAATTTGGGGGGACACTAAATTTTACTATCTGATATCTTCATTTTTTTAAACAGTACTAGCTGTAATATGCTTTTAGTATACCACATTTATTCTTTCAACCTTTATATCTTAACCTACTGAGTATATGTTTAGTCTTTTCTGTTTTTCCAAGCTATAAGGCAACATGGCACATGCTGAAACCACAAAACCATGCGTGGAACTGTGGTATGTCTCCAGGACAACTGCCACCCTTTGTTCCTTTGTCTAGTTTATCTTGTCTATTTATAGGAATGCCTGGTTCTGACCTCAGCATGTCTGGCTTTTAGTTCTGGCTCTTGATCTTTAGCTTTTGTTTGCCTTTTGTCTATGTATCTCTCATCATGTATAATATCTTGACATACAATATCCTGAGAGCCTTTAAACCAGCCATCTTTATCCCGAAGCTGCTTGTTATTCATTTTATTTAGTTGCATTAGTGCTGTGTGGTGCATAAAAAAGAAAAATTTATTGCGGCCTTCTTTATAGTGTCTAGGGAATATGGAATATTAGCACAATCTTGGTAAATTATGCCTGACCTTATGGCCATCTATTATTAGAAATAGTATACAACCAATCTCGAGTTGTAGTAAATCTAAACATTAGGAACCTGTAAACAAGACATTTCTATGGATAAATAACAAAAAATGTTGTATTATTTGTTTGATTAACGCTTACATTTGTGTTTACACAGTAAAAGTTAAAGCTTGTTTGTAAATTATGGTGTGGAATTGAGTTATACAATATTTAAAATACTGAAGATATTTGAGTGTTTCCTGAAAATGCTTTTTACAGCAAATATGAAAAAAATCTTGGCTTATTGCAATTCCGAAGTCATCTTCAATGTAAAGAATTGTGATCTAAAAAAAAAATGCTTCTACAGTTTTAAGGCACAACTGTTTGGACTGGTAATTGGGCAACATAGAGGTAATTATAATAATATGATACACGATATGTATCTTTGATTATCCATTGGGGCTATTCTTTCGGGTGGAACAAACTAACAAACTATGATACTATGCAGGCAACAAAGAGACAAGGCTACTTCCAGACAAAAAAAAACAGGACAGAAGACAAGCTGCTAGATTATCTCCCAAGTCCACTATATTGAGTTTCTTAATTGTATTTATGACAGAACACCAACTGTACTAAATATAGGGCCATGACTAGAAAATATGTAACAATATGTTCCTTGCTTACCACCAATATAAGAAAGAACTATTAAACTTATGATGAAAGTTTGAAGGTAGTTTATACCACTGGGTCAAGATTTTGTAATTAACTCCTGAAAGCTATAGAAGATATGTGAGGATAGAGCAGAGCACATTCCTCTAGAATGAAGTATTATATTCTACCTCCTACTGGGCCAACAAAGGCAGACAAAATCCCCTTGGTGGGAGGTAAAGATGATTATAGATTTAGGACACCAAATGATTTTGTGGGAGTTTACCTATACAGGGAAGCTTGAAGAGTGAGAATGGCCTATGAGGAGCTTGGCATTAAGGGCATAAGATGTAGTAGGTAAAAAGAACTTCAGAAATCTAGCAGTGGATCAGAAAGCCCACAGATCTTTTCCTAGGTTGACCGTCACCTATCTCTGGAGAAATTCATAAGACGGTAAGGGTGCAAATCTAGAAGGTGTCTGAAATTTTTATTCTTTGATGGAGAGAGGAATAGGGGTCTATAGCCAATGAAGGTTTTAAAGAAGAATAGGTAAGAAACCCTTCAGCATTTTTTACACTTATGCATCATTTATTACTCTGTTGCTATGTAACATGCTTTTAGTAAAACTTGTTTGGATTTGTATTAATCATTTTTGACTGAAAATATAAATTTTGAAAGGTAACAATTTTTTCAAATGTTTTACTGAACCAGAACTGTGAAAACCTTTCAGTTTACTCATTTCCAATGGCCACACACTTCCTAACAGTGTGAATTGCTCGCATCTTGCATAATCTTTGGAAATGTGGTAAGCTTAGGTAACACTGCAGAAATACCTAATTTGTTTGTTTTTTTTTGGTTTTAAGAGGAATCAAAGGAACTTGCAGAATGAAACATGAAACAAATATGTAAATGCAGTGTGCATAAAACCTATCTGGCAATTTTACATTTAAGGGATTTAAGTTTACAAACAGTAATAGTACAATGGCAAAAGGAGAAGCATGCTCATAAATGTAAAAGTGAAACAAAACACAGCAAGCTATGAACCTTTACCCTTTATGCACTTCAATGACATCTTGAAGCCTTACCTTACCTCCTCTTCTTTTCTATACCATCTCAACTTCTGTTCATCCACAGTGCAGAAAACTTATTAACAGTTACACATCAGGAAACACTCTCCACTTTGTACATTAGCAACCTTTGAGCCCTGTTGTTAATGTGCACAGTGGGGAGTGTTCCTAAAGGCTGCTACTTGGTAGGGATGGTAACCCTCTCCACTGTTACTTCCTGAAGTAAATGGCGGTATGGCACTGCTCACCACTGCTACTGTAATGCCAAGTGACAGTCTTGTACTTTTAAGATACCTAATTTTTTTCTGTCCTTTTTTAGTTCAAAAAAATTTGTATGTTGCCATTTTGCCTGTAAGTGGATTGAACGTAATAGGTTCCTTGCTACACTTACTAAAAAATGTGAGATAACTATTAAACTTACTAAGATTCACTGCACATGCGTGAGATTGAGCATTTTTTTTAAATTTGGAGGATGACACGCCACCCAATCTTACGCCTGCACAGTGTCATTTCAGGGAACATGAGAAAGACCTCAGAAGAAAGAAGATGGCGGAAAGGAGAAGGTAGCCGAGAAGGGGCTCACTGGGCTGTGTTTAAGGATGAATCAAGGGCGTTTTTACATTTGAAGGTAAGTGATTTTTTTTTTGTGAAAATTCCACTTTTGGAGATTTGATTTCCGATTATGGCACATACTTTGTGCTGTCGCCCTGCCGTGATAACAGATCCTGGATGCTGCCATCTTCACTGCCAGCTCCACAGCAGACTTCTGTGGATATGGCGATCCTGTTTTTTGATTGGATGATGTAACTTCTCTGTATGCACAGGAGTTACATTATCCCCGGCAGCTGGCTCTGCATGTGTCATGTAGTTTAGAAGCAGAAACAAGAAGTTAGTTATTTGACAAAAGAGACATTGCATTGTAGCAAGGAACATTGAATATCTCTTTTGTCAAATAGTACTACCTCCAGATATTTTTTTTGTTTTCTTGGTTAAGGTACACTTTAAGCTGTCTAATTTATGTGTGTTTTAGCTTTCAACAGGTCTTGATTAATATTCTCATTATATAAAACCCTCTAGTGCAAAAGAGTATCATGTTTCTGTTTTGTAGGTATGTACAAAACTACATATGTCCGATTTATTCTGCAGACATTAAATATTTAAACCCACATCCGCTAGAGCTAAAGAAAAGCAGAAACAGTTGATAAAAGAAATTAGGATTTCTTTCATTGCAAATAATTACACTAATTAACTAATCTAACAGATTTGGAATAATAAGCTTATATGTATTCATTATAGAGCTTTAGCAAGATTGCTTCCTATCACAATGACTTCTAACTAATGTAGAATGTGAAATGCATTGTGATGATAATCTGTTGATTATCAAACTCAAATCTGAACAGGCAGATAAAATTTTATGTGAGGCTTGAACAGAAGGCAAAGTTAGCGGGAGGTTTTGAGCTACCTATAGACATAAAATGACAGTTGTCCAGATGATTAGCTTCTTTCTATGAGAGATCCTCACCCTGCTATTCACTGTCTTAGGAATGGAGCTGATTAAGCAGCATGGAAAACCTGTTCAATTTGCTGCTTATAGTCTGCTTATAGTCTTTTCTATCAGCACTTCTGGCAGATACCTTCCTTATGTATGCACAGGAATCGAAATGTTAAGCTGAGTAAGGTGACAAAAGTGCCTGTGGATAGTAGGAATTGGCAAACCTGTACCAAAAACCATAAAAAGTTTTTGGCCAAACTTGGAATATTTTCTTTAAAGACTGCCTATAGGACTACAAGGGTGGTCAGAGCTATAGTACATGCATACGCTCTCTTTCCTCATGGAGATTAAAAGGTAGGGAGGGAACACAAGCTTTAACAAAACTTTCCTTGTCATCTCAATGCATATTTGCGGAGGACAAGTAAGCATATTATTGGTATACCCATGGAGCTCCTGGGAAATAATAAGTTAGTATGATTTATTTTTTTTACAAAGACAAAAGCGAGTTGATTGAAATGCCTTTTCTATAGATATAATATCATAAATATATATATATTAAATAATACATTTGTATTCTTATGTTTTCATGTATATTCCTAACTAGAGATGAGCAGAGGGCTTATAGGCAAATTCCTTTGAAAAAACAAGAGCGGCCATACATAGACACAGGAGTACTAATGCATTTTTTTTTAATTCTGTTTAGCAGGGAGAGGATCTTTTCATGTGATACCAAGAAATCATTAAAAAGCATGTCTTAAAGCTGTACATGGTAATATTTATTTTAGTAAAATACTGGGGGAGATTCGTGACTCCTATGAAAGCATGCAGCCTGAGTGGGCAGTTAAGGAGGAGCAGTTATTATGTGCCCTTGCCTGTACCAAAGCATGTCACAAGTCTTCTCTAAACATTGGAGGGCCCCAATTATTAAAGTAAAATACCTCCTCCTTACATCTAGTCCCACAAAAAAAAGTGAGAGTTCATTGACAGGGAGCTGGTGTATTCAAATAGGAGGGTAACTAGATTGTACCTGGGTTTTTTTGCCTTCCTCTGGACCAACTATGTCTTGTAGAGTTTTATATCTGGGATATGTTTATTTCACTAGTGGTTGAACTTGATGGACTTAATGTATATATGTAACTTTGTAACTGCAATGGCCTGACTAAGGATGTTCATGGCAGGATCTGCCAGCATGACCTTAATGAACATTGCATTTAAGCTAATCTCCATCCTTACCATCAACCTAACATAGCTGTACAGGCTCTTTTTCAGACAACTTTCATTTTACTGAATGCTGTCACATTGTCATATGGTGTATAAAAAATGCAGAAAGTCAGATAGAACCTGCCTCATTTCCTAACTGGAGAACATACAGAAACATTTAGCCCCTTTACTCGCAGTCTTACTCTCCGTGGTCTGCCCGTTATTCATTAGTTTCAGTTTTATTTACTTATTGTTTTTCATCATGCAACTTTAACTTGTGAGCAATCACAAGGTGGTTGGCAGACATAAAAATATAGTAAAATAAACCATAAAGACTTTTAAACAGAGTTAGCAATTCTTTTAGTTACAAGTGTATTATTCCATCCAGATAAGGTTTCCAAATAAAGACATTCATTAGTTTTCTGACACATGGCTGGCCATGGTGGAGAATTATTACTAGATGACAGTGTATATAACACATTTCATGGTACTGTGTTGGTGGAGGATTTCGGTTAGTAGTTTGGAGCAACATCTAGGAACATTTCAACAATCATGACAACCTGTGGAGTTAGAAAAATAGGAAGACAGACTGTGTTAAAACAGTGATTCTCTCCAAAAAAAAAGTAATTGATCACCTTGTTTTTAATGTGTTCTTTAGCACAGAGTGAAATTCTGAAGTTTTAGAAGGAAAAAAGAAGATAAATCTGAACAGGGGTTGATCACTAAACAACAACAATTTTGCTACTGGGAATAACACATGTGATTTACATGATATTGAGTGTGCTGATTCCAAATCTGAACTCAGAATTTGCCTATCACATACAGAGTTTAAATTATAGGCGTGCTATACCTGTACAAATGGTCGGTAATTGGGTAATGTATTTACATGAGAACATTATAACAGTTGCTGGGCATGTCTGGGCAAGTCAGTGAGCTGACGTCAGAAATAGGTATATAGGGCGAGATGGACCAAGGGCTTGTCTCTAGTGCGAACCCATCCCATTGGATAGTACAGCTAGGCCATAGTGAGTATGTTTTGAGCCAAAGATGAATAGGCGCAGCTGTGTCAATAAACTGTATATCCTGATTGTGAATCTGCTCTGAAGCCAGTGCCACATGATGCAGAGAATCCAATGCCAGTCCCTCCTACATCTGTTGTTACTGACAGTGACATGTTGGATGAGGAACAGGAGGATGATGTCCATGTTAATGAATGTTATTCATTAATTTGAAGAGGGTAAGCCACATTTTATAAAACAATCAGATTTGATAATCTAGTAAGGGACCTGTCTGTGTCAAAAGAGAAGTCTGAACGGTTAGCCTCCAGATTAAAGAAGTGGAATTTGCTACAAAAAAGAATGACAACTTCACACTTTCGTGATAGAAAAACTTGAACTTGCTGCTTGGGATTCGTTTGTTCTAGTTGCACAAAACTTTCTGGGCAACCGGCGAGCTGAAAACCATGCTGAACTTGTGAACAACATGCTAAGGGCATACCATCAACTTAGCTGCCGAATGTCTCTTAAAATAATTTCTTACATTCCCGTCTGGACTTCTTCCCACAAAATTTGAGTGATGAACAAGGGGAGAGGTTCCACCAGGACATTTCTGATATGGAAACAAGATATCAAGGCCGGTGCAACCCCAACATGATGGGCGACTACTGCTGGTTTCTGCAACGAGAGACAGCGGAGAGCCAGAAACGCAAAAGCAAGTACCTGAAACACTTCAGAAGTGTACATGTGTGTTGAACAAGGTGAATTATGTGTAATTGTATATGTTTTTGCAACAGAAAACTATGTTTTTGTAATGTCATGGAACTTTGAGGCAAAAGTTAGTTATGTATAGAGATTACATAGTAACTGCGGATTGAGAGAATGTAGCTAATCGTGTGTATACGCTGTACAAATGGTCGGTAATTGGGTAATGTATTTACATGAGAACATTATAACAGTTGCTGGGCATGTCTGGGCAAGTCAGTGAGCTGACGTCAGAAATAGGTATATAGGGCGAGATGGACCAAGGGCTTGTCTCTAGTGCGAACCCATCCCATTGGATAGTACAGCTAGGCCATAGTGAATATGTTTTGAGCCAAAGATGAATAGGCGCAGCTGTGTCAATAAACTGTATATCCTGATTGTGAATCTGCTCTGAAGCCAGTGCCACATGATGCAGAGAATCCAATGCCAGTCCCTCCTACATCTGTTGTTACTGACAGTGACATGTTGGATGAGGAACAGGAGGATGATGTCCATGTTAATGAATGTTATTCATTAATTTGAAGAGGGTAAGCCACATTTTATAAAACAATCAGATTTGATAATCTAGTAAGGGACCTGTCTGTGTCAAAAGAGAAGTCTGAACGGTTAGCCTCCAGATTAAAGAAGTGGAATTTGCTACAAAAAAGAATGACAACTTCACACTTTCGTGATAGAAAAACTTGAACTTGCTGCTTGGGATTCGTTTGTTCTAGTTGCACAAAACTTTCTGGGCAACCGGCGAGCTGAAAACCATGCTGAACTTGTGAACAACATGCTAAGGGCATACCATCAACTTAGCTGCCGAATGTCTCTTAAAATAATTTCTTACATTCCCGTCTGGACTTCTTCCCACAAAATTTGAGTGATGAACAAGGGGAGAGGTTCCACCAGGACATTTCTGATATGGAAACAAGATATCAAGGCCGGTGCAACCCCAACATGATGGGCGACTACTGCTGGTTTCTGCAACGAGAGACAGCGGAGAGCCAGAAACGCAAAAGCAAGTACCTGAAACACTTCAGAAGTGTACATGTGTGTTGAACAAGGTGAATTATGTGTAATTGTATATGTTTTTGCAACAGAAAACTATGTTTTTGTAATGTCATGGAACTTTGAGGCAAAAGTTAGTTATGTATAGAGATTACATAGTAACTGCGGATTGAGAGAATGTAGCTAATCGTGTGTATACGTGTAATTCACTTAAGATCTCGACATTACCCAGGATTCAGCGCATCAATTTTTTTGTGATGCAGTGTAGTCACCTGTTACCCAGAGAAGGCTTCTGTCTCTCCAGTAATCTGTTACAATGTTCATTTGGAATGCTAGAACACAGAACATGCTGCAGTGATATCCAGCAATGCTAGTTTACTCAGAAAATAAACTTTGCTACTAAAATTATGTTCCTAGTGGAGATTACTATTCCAATTTATTTACAGCAATATAAGCTGTTTACAGAATCTAACAGCTAAAAATATTAACACTTTTTTGGTAGAACAATGCTAAAGTAGATGACATAGTGACAAAAATGAAGTAAAGAGGAAAATGTATTTTCCTAAAAAATGTTTTAAAACTACTGGGCTCAAACATTTTAGTGCTCAGAAACTTTTTGTGTCATTGTTAGGGTTTAATGCCTTGCCATGTGTTCTGCCACAAATGTTGCCTTGTCTGACCTTGCAATTGGAGCAATTTTTATTGGTAACTTGTCTTCTTTGATTTCCATCATTTCTATCTATCTATCTATCTATCTATCTATCTATCTATCTATCTATCTATCTATCTATCTATCTGTCTGTCTATCTATCTATGTATCTATCTATATATCTATTTATCCATCCATCTATCCATTCTAGCTAGCATTTCCCTATTTTAGATTATCCTGCTGTTCTCAGGAAGCCGGTTTCCTCAGTTTTGTCTTCTGGTGACATGACCTGACGTGGTTAACACTGAAATTAATTTTAATGGTGACATAAGTCCTAAATATAACTAATATAAAATGTGATATATAATATTATATCTTATTATAGTTATAGATAATATATTATTATATATTAATATAAGTTAATGAGTATTTTTTTATTAGGGCTACACATTTTAATGGAATGGATACACATTTTTTTGTAGAGATTTTTTCCTACTGCTTCTTAGATCTATGGAAGGCGTATTTTGTTAATGAGACATGGAGAGCGAAAAAGTGAAATGAACTTCCTTTTAGTTTTAGTTAGGCATACACTTTGAATGTAGACATTGATTATAACTGCTGCATGAAGAATACCTGTATTGGGGTAATTTTGCCATGAATTATTTGTTATAGTGCTGGTGGGGGTGTTACTGAAAATAAGGTGGAGTATATTTTATTCTGATAAAAGAAAGGTTTCTGGGAATACTTACCTCCCCTGCACCGAATACGTTGCTGCAATGTATGGGCATATTTCATTGCAAAATAGTTTACCTTTACAGGAGTGTATATTGGTGTGAATTAGTTCTAGTTTTTTTTAATTACATAAAAAAGAAATACAGTATTGCATATCAATATGTTTTCTCATTTACAAGTAACTGCTATATGCTGTAACTTGTAAACTTGTAAAGACGCTTATAGTACGCTTCTTATTACCCACTTTCTCTGTTGTAGATTATGTCATCTGTCAACAAAATGAGCAATGGGAGACTTTTCTGTTACAACAGCCAGTTTGATCTGACAATACATATGTACTGCTTCCTACAGCCCAGAAGCAGGAGATAGGGAACTGAAGAAGATGGCAGCAGAGGAAGGTTAATAACGTCTGGTGTATGTTATGGTGAGGATGTGCATGTATGTAATTGTGTACATGTAGGTATGTGTAAGTGGGTGTATGTACGTGTGTAGGTGTGAGTTTGTGGGTATATATGTATATGTGGGTTTGAATATGTATGTGTGTGTTGTTGAAAGACCCTATGGAGCATGGTTGTGCTATGAATAGAAATAGTGGACTGAATCTCAGGCAGAGCAGTTTTTGGGTAGGGAAAACTGCCAGTGCAATTGCCTAGAGGCGCCTGTTTTTCCAGAGTGCTGATTGACAGGATAACAGGGTCCCATTTTCCCTAAAATTATCTTTGATAAAAGGAAGTTTTGTTCGCTATACTCCTGACCTTTTCATAATGTATGTTACTTACTCCTGACCTCTGCATTTGTTTGCTGGGCTGTACATTACTGTATTCTTAACATTACACACTCCTACAGCCCAGTACTCTGTTCATTAGGCTGTACATTATTTTTTATTCTTGGCTACTGCAATATGTGTGCTGGGTTATTTTTCCATAAACTTGAGTATACACAAGTGCTTTGACATAACATGTTTATTATATATATGAAGTGGGCTGTCATTCTGATTGACTATTGCCCTTCCACAGTAAAATGCAACATGGCCATGCCCATATGTAATGAATATTTTTGTCATTTTGGGTATTGGGAAATATGTAGTCTGATCCTTGACTAACAAAATGTAACAACCCCAGAGTTCGATATCTTACCATGTCATCAGATGTGGTCCTAAAACCTTTATCTGGGCATACATTTTTCCTTAAGCTGCATACANGTTATGTAATATTTTTGGACAATATTTTTAATTTATTTGCATTTGTTTATCTATTTTTTTAATTATTAGTAATTTTTTTATTATTATAATTTTTTTAAAAATTATTTTTAATGACAATTTCTGCTTCTGTATTTGCTTTTATGCATTAGGACGACGTGCTCGGGAGGTAGAGGAGCAGCCGCAGGTGTGTCCGGAGGAGCAGCTAGAGGTGGAAGGTAGGATATTGGTATATATTTATTAAAGAAAAAATGTATAATTTTATAAACATGAAAAATACATTATTTTTCCATATAGTTCAAATATATTTTTGATTTTATTTTTATGCAGAGTGCATTCTGGGGTCCCCTGACCAGGCTTGGCGTCCGGAGGAGCAGGTAGAGGTGGAAGGTAGGATATCGGTATATGGTTAATGAGAAAAAATGTATAATTTTCTAAATATGACAAATGCATTATTTTTAGATATAGTTCAAGTATGTTTTTGATTTTATTTTTATGCAGAGTTGATTCTAGGTTCACCTGGCCAGACTGAGCGTCCGGAGGAGCAGCTAGAGGTGGAAGGTAGGATATTGGTATATGGTTAATAAGAAAAAATGTACAATTTTCTAAATCTGACAAATACATTATTTTTAAATATAGTTCAAATATGTTTTTGATTTCATTTTTCTGCAGAGTTGATTCTGGTTTCCCCTGCAGAGGAGGTAGT
>NC_092861.1:86843519-86845931 GCF_032062135.1 Pyxicephalus adspersus
ATACCTGCACAAACACATTTCTGACTGAGCTGTAGTTGAAAACTAAAGAAAGCTGTTTATTGATAAAATTGTGTTCAGCATTACCAATCCTGCTCTGAAACAAAAGCTGCTAGCTGATTCTAATCCAACATTAGACAAAGCTGTATAAGTGTACAGAATTAGAGAACACAATCCATACTGGATTTCATTGTAAGCAATCAACAAAAAGCAAATGTATACTACAAGCACCTAATTCATAATATTTCAAGTACTGTAGGTACGGACTATTCTAATATTCAACTTAATGGAGCAATATTTAGGTGTGGAGGAAATAATAATTTTTCTGTTTTGTAGGACTATAACTGTTTCAAAAAAAACTGAAATATACTCTATAGGGGTTTTCATGCAAGCACAGGATTCCATAACCCAGCAGATTACACTTTTCTACTTCAGCAACTTTATGTGCATTTACATGATGTACCATTTAAAAAAAAGACAATGCAGCCTCTATACACATGCTGCACACACCACAATGCAAGGTAATACACTACTTTGTCCTATTTCTGGAAAAATGCAGCAAGTACTTTTGTTGTCCATTTTTTGGGTTGGCAGCACATTCAAATTATGTGGGGTGCTTTAACCCCCCTAGCGTTCTAATTCTGTCAGTTTTTTGATGCAAAAAGTGATCCTATTTTTTTTTCATAGAAATTTTTGTTTATATTGTGGGTCTGTAATTCTTAGGATTAACTCCGTGGTATAATAATTATATTTATTTATTATATTATAATCATAAATTATAATATAATACATATTTATAATTCATTATTATAAAAAATAATGAAATAATAGACCACAACAGTGTAATTTATCAAAAAAAAGTTTTTATCAAAAATTTCTAACTGAAATTTTCCAAACAAGGGTGCAATATTATTGATAAATAATAAGATAAATTAAATGCAGAGTTTAGAAATAAAAAAATTTTTACATTTTTAGTAGGCATCCAAGGTGTGGTAGATTTTGAAGCAGGGTGATGCACAAAGCCCAACATCACAGTCAGGACAGTAGAACCTGGTTTCCTTGCGTTTCTTTCTTCCTCTGTCATCGGTCTTTGAGCAGCAAACCACGCACATCCTTGTAGGTGCGGGGTGGCGGGGACCCCGGCGATGTTTAATCTCCGTAATCTGCTTTTAAATTTCCCGCCCGGCCACGCCCCCCGACGGAGAGGCGCCCCGCCACCACAGCGGGATCGTCCGATCGCCGCTGGAGCGCGGAATTAATGTAAGGGGGACCCCCAAAGTTACACCGAGTGTGACTTGGGGTTACCGCTTTTTGCATACTTTGCCCATCCAGAGTCACACTCGGGATTACCGCTAGGGGGGTTAATACAACGCAGAAGAACAGCGAAGTGTGACCCCCTCCCCTCTACATTGTATGTAAACCCCTTTGGCCTGTAAAATATACAGTTTTAAACTATTTGGTTTTATCTATCTGTTCATTGCAAAATTGCCTGTTGATCATGACAGCAAAGTAATGATGCCTGCTGTTCTGTGTATTCTACAGGCTTATTTCAAGCAGTTTTATCAACAAGTCTACCCCAATCCTATAAAGAAAAGAAGGGGAGGTGTTTTGTGATCATAAAACAATTTCTGTTATGAGTCACAACCCTGTTTTTCTACAGATACTGTACATTGAACCTACGCTGTCAGCCTGGGACAGAAAAAGTTCTATTGGTAAGAAGAGAAAAAGCCTAAAAAAACGAATGCTATCATGTTATCTACTGTCTGATAAGCTGTTGAATACTACATTTTTACTCTTGGTTTTAGATACTCTTTGAATTTAGGCTTGGTGTAATGGAGGTTAATGTATTAGTTGTAATGGTTAAATTGCAGCCTATTGATAACAATTTGTAAAAAATTGAACCTAATATCACATTATTAGTTTCATACGATGGTGCTAGTCTGAGTGTAAGTCTGTTTACAATTACTGCTGATGTTGAAAGGCCAGAAAGGTAAACCATGTTGTAAGTGTTGCAAACCTTTCCTAGGGAGAAAATCCAATCCTACAAAGCATTGGTATGGTGAGCACAAGGACAAGAAAACAGCATACTGTCACCTATGATAAATCTGTTCATTGGCACTACCATGTACGCCCTCCCTTTTTTGTGTTATTTTGTTTTATTTTTCTTCAAAAAATTAAAAAAAAGAAAACAGCAATCATGCGTCCTTCAGCATCTTCAGTCATACATGACTGCTGAAAAGTTATTTATGTCATTATAGATCAATGTAAAAAAACAATTCAAAAGGTAATGAACTAAGAGTTGTATAAGCACTGTCACTGTATCCTTACCAAGGGTGAACTCCCTCTTGATCACTAAAAAGAAGAATGGGAAAAATCAGAAGCTGAGATCTGATGTCTCTACTTTGCATTGCATTT
>NC_092861.1:86846179-86850521 GCF_032062135.1 Pyxicephalus adspersus
TTTTATTAGAATGTAAATACTTTCTGTTTAGTCATTTGTTTTTGTTTTTTTGTAGTACAAATTGTACAAAATGTAAATAGAAAAGCAAGAAATAGGGGTAAATTACAGAAGATAATAAAACAAATGCAAAAAAAGATAAGCCAAATATGGAATAAAAAACTTTCATATCTATAGTTTAGGTAGTGGTGTAGTTTACAAATTAATTACACCAGAATGGTTGCAGCTACAGACGTTAGTGAAGCATTAGTTTAAAGAATATTTACTGATTGTTATGAATATGCAATTACATACATACAACCTGACCACATAGATTAAGGAAACATGTCTTCAGAAATTTGTCTTCATTACAACAGCCATATATTACAAACTATTAAAAATGGTACACTAAGGTATATTAGACAGTTATTTGATCTGTCATTATGAAAAGACCTTTACTTGTTAACATACTAGCTATTCAGAATGATTTTCTACAGGTAGTGCCTTAGATCTATTCTAATACATTCCTCTAATTAGTTGGTAGTGTCTGAGAAAAAATCTATACTCTTATTTCTGTCATAAAGCATAACACATAAAAATATATATTGTAAAAAGTGTGCTATCATCGATTTTGAAAGGAAAGAGTTAACAGTAATACAGTACATTTTGGTTTGAGAAAGCTATAATACCAAGATAATTATTAAAATTAGACTGCTGAATCACGACATTTTAAATTCAGTTCTACAGCAACTTGTCTGGAAGGTCAAAGGATGAACAATCTATTTGCAATGAAAATCACATGGGTCATAGTTATCACTCATCTGGAAGTAAACTCTTCTACAAATTTGATTGACTATCTTCTAAATTGCGTTTCTTCTGCATCTAAAAGCAAGTCTATTAAATACTGAGCTTTTAAAAGCAGACTTGAAAGTAGCACAGAGGAAATCAGCTCAGTGGTACCTCTGTATTGTGCTTCCAGTTAATTAAAATTTCTTTAACAATGATGGTCTTGTGAATATATGTTTTGAAGCAGATTTGAAAAGAATTAAAAGATGTAAAGGAAGAACTGATTTCTATTATTTGTCAATTTGCTCTTCTTGTACAGAATATAAATCCAAATCATCTCTTTCATCTACATGTTTCAATGTTTCTTTTTTTAAATTATTTTTGTTTGTGTATGAATATATAAACACTATATAACACACTGTGCTATATTACATTTATTTTATAAACTAACCAATGCATTCAGGAATTACATTTACACTGCAAATAATGCATATGTGCATATGGCTTTTCTGTAATCTGTCCCTTCCCTGTCATAAATATAGGAATAATGTGACTAGCCAGGGAACATAATAAAAAGCCAGAGACTTTCCGTTGTGCTGCCTAACTAGGGAGCGGAGTATTTCCATGCCTTCCCGCTAATTTCTCCCTCCGAGCTGGCAAATCAATTCCTCCAATCTGACACATAGGAAGAGAGCTGCAGGAGAAACTTTTAAATCAAGCCTACTTCCCACCAACAGCCTAGAACCTGGTTCCCTTGAAGACTCCCATAGCCACAGCATTACATCATACAGCATGGCCATAAAATCACATCAGGAGCCTGCAAGAGGAGCAGTGTAATTGTTAAGAACAGGGTGAAATATTTAAACATTTCTGTCTGACTACTGGAAGACTCTCTACCTATTACAAGTGTATTTGCATCGTTGGATTGTTCCCCAAATACTTAGTGCTTTCTTCATTATGTCGGGATATTTGACTGCTTACTAAAAGGAATCCTGACATATAAAATCCTGCTTGTACCAAAGCTTTTTCTTGAAACACAGTTATTATCACCACTAGCTTTTCACCTATAATATTTAGATTTGAAATTAGTGGTTTAAAGTTCTCCTATAGTATCTTTCCTATTATGGATAGGTTTGTGGGCAAATTGCTTTCTACAAATACACTCAAACAGACTACCAAACAGCAAAAGGCTCGCAAAAATCAGGCTCTTCACTGCCTTCCTCAACACCAGCTTTTACAGCATTATTGGACTCTTCGGCATTAGCTGTTTTCTCACTAGCCGAGATGGATTCCTCTCAATCTTTACCAGTGCTGGGGTCCACTGTAGTAGAGGTCTCTAGTGTCCTCCTGTCGTATTTCGACAAAAAATTTGATCCTTTACAATTCTATTGAAAACACATTGGCCAACATTACCTCAAACACAAGTGGAATTTCTTAGTTTGAGCAGCGTGTGAGTAACCAGAAGGGTCAAGCACTAGACTCCCAGGGAAAGCTTACGACACAGCCATTCAGCTATCTTTAATGGAGGAGAAATTGAAGGACATGGAGAATTGCAACAAACACTCAAATGTTTTCTTTATAGGAATCCCAGAGAATATCAGGGTGTCACATTTTTTCAGCATTTCCATTTGATGGGTCTTATGTTGGCTTTAAACTTACCACCTCTTACTTCTCGAGCATTGGAGAGAGCACACCGATTGGGTCCAGAACGCCCACTTACTAACCAATGACTGAGACCAGTCAAAGCCAAATATTTTCATCTTTTGGATAAAGAGCTGGTGTTGGCAGCATACCAAAAGCAGACAGAGGTCCATGTAGGCGAGGAATAGATAATGATCTTCCAGGATTTTCCAGTCTCGCGCAAACACTTTGTTTTGGTCTATTGTCGTTTGGTGGAACTGGGGGCAAGGTTTGCCCTAATGTACCTGGCCAAACTTAGAGTAACCTGGCAAGGTGAAATTTAGGTCTTTAATGATCCTTAAATGGCCATGGATTTCCTTCAAAGTAACCGAAGTTAGTCGAAGTCATGAACGTCACCAAGTACCACCTCTGTTCAGGAATGCAAGATAAAGGAGCTCCTAATCAGGTTTTGTGTGATTCAGTTTATTATGAATTGCTAGAATGTTTCCTTATTGTTTAGATTTGGAAAAGCTAGCTTTACATTTTTGGATAAACTTGTTTTATGTGCATAAAATGTCTACCTCCTGCCTGGGTTCAATGGCAGAGATTTTTGTAAAAATGAGGAATTTTTTGTTTGTCAGCATACTCAGTGTTTAGTGGGGTTAAACGTTTGTTTTACTAAATGCTTTGGTGGGATGGAATGCAAGATAGTTTTGGATTGTGTTCTTGCCATCTGGTATGGTCTTGGCTTGCTGGAACTGAGGCCGTATCCTCTACGATTAAAATCTTGGCTTGATCCCTTGATTTTCAGACCGCTATGACGCAGCCCTGGTCACAGAGGCCTCCTTCATCTATGACCCCTCAAGACAAAATAAATTTAGTATCTTGGAAATATGCATGCCTGAATAGCAAACAAAAAAGGAGGAACGTTTTACTGCATTTAAAGCGCAGGGCCTCGGATGTAGTTTTTCTTCATGAAACGCACTGGAAAACAGGGGACACTGCCACTCTGCATGACATGATATACTCTGCATATGCATGATAGAAGTCAAAAAGAAGAGGGGTGGCGATATTGATTCATAAAAATTTACCTTTTAAAACTCAATTTAAACTAGATGAGGAAAGCAGGTATGTCATGGTGGTTTTAGAGATTGCGGGTACAATATATGCTTTGTGTTCAGCATATACTCAAAGTGGTTTATTCCTTAGAGTCTAAAAAACTGCTTGAAGGGCAGTACCCCAATTTAATAATGGCAGGGGATTTCAATACTATTACAGATCCTGTTGTGGACCGTTCCAGTACATCTCCTAAACTGTCTTTCGTTTCTACTGGGGATTACAACACTTTAGTTTACCAGACGTGCCTAGTGGATGGATGGAGAATCCTAAATTCCAAAGAATGCAACTGAACTTGCTGTTCTAAAGCCCATCTCTTTTTTGTAAATAAATTATATTTTAGTGGGAAAAATCCATTTTCCCCAGAATCTCACAAGCAGACATAGCAGATATCACCTCCCTAAATCATTCTTCTGTGTTGCTAACCATAAATTTGCCCCAACCAACTGACTGTACACATGTCTAAAAATTTCCAACATACTTAGCCAAAGTGCAGGATTTTGTAGCCTCAGGAGATACCAATGGGCTAAGAGCCTAGACAAAAACTTGAAACACTGGGATTCCCTGATTTCATTGTGGTGAACCCAAAAGGTTATCCCCATTAGGTATATATTTTAGGGGGAATGCAGTAATATTTTTTAATTTAATACAAGTATCAGCAATTGGAGTTTCTGGAGTTCTGCAAAGTGATTTTTTTTTTACCACATTCAGTAAGCAAGTGAACTATCTCTTACTAGTAGTAAACTAGTAAACACCGAAACTCCTTTAGTAAAGTAGCCCTATTGTTTTTCCTTTGCAGACTTACAATACACACTTGGAGGCTGATTCATCAAGCAAAATCGGA
>NC_092861.1:86853826-86855142 GCF_032062135.1 Pyxicephalus adspersus
CAGATTCGCGACCCCTATTGCTCATTATTATCAAGGCAGGAATCCGGCTGGCAGTGAGGCGGCGAGTGTACGAGCACACTCGACTCCGGACCGCGGGAAACCGGCTCGCTGGAAGCGTGAAAGTACGCGCGACCAGCGAGCGCGGATTTCATTGATAAATTAGGCCCTTGGTGTCAGTCTATAAAGAAATTAATCTTGAATTCACTAATACATTCTCTGGTGGGGAATCTTCCAGGTCCATGTGTTAAAATGTAAATACCGTAATTGATTCCCCACCTGGTAACATTTCAGTAAATGTCAGATCCACTGCTTTTTATATAGGCTTTTTAGTAAATATCCTGGAATGTCTGCCAAATGGTGATCCAGCTGCCAATCTGAAATTTTCTTCTTTGCAGTCTATCATATCAAGGTTTCCAATTGTTCAACACCTTCGAGACAATCTGTACGAAGTCCAGTCCAAATACAAATTCCAAACCTATTTTCTTTAACCAAACTTTCACGTTCATGTCCATCAATACTTATGAACAAAGACCTTTTTTAACTCACATAAAGGTTACTGCCAACTGAATATCTATACCAACCAATATGACAGGCCTAAAATAAATTATAAATAGTGCAAAAAATTCCTTCTAGCGTGGAAATTGACTTGAACAGAACATATGCTATGTCAAAGTGAAGGATGCTGAAGTGTAAACAAGGCCAGTTGAATGCGCTTTTAACAGTGGTTTCTTTGTAAAAAAGTCAATGCTCACTTACATATTCTGAAATCTGAAAACCTATATATTGTTTATGCTTTGCTTTTTGTTATTAGTATTTTCACTATAGAGCATATTTATGTAGTAAATGTGACAATAAGCAAATCTTTACTGATGGTTAACCATTTCTTGTATTTTAAAACATTTGTACCATTTTGCCATTTTGTGATTACCACATTCACTGTTTATTAAAATGCTCCTGTGTTTATGATGCACAAGATTTTTTAAGTAAATCAGGACCAAGGTATATGTTTTCAGGCAGCTGTCTATAAAAAAAAATTTGAATTTGCCCAGCCTAAAGAAACAATATTTGAAAATAAAATAATCTATACAACTGCTATTTTAAAGGGATCACTACAGGTAAATTGGGCACCTACCTTCTAAATTTTTATGCTTTAAAAATGTAACCAAATGCCTATGTAGTAGATTAACCACCTGGGCGTTACACTGAGGTCTAGATTTCTGTACCAAAAGCATTACACTGTTTTTCATGAAATTTTTTTTTTAAATTGTAGACCTGTAACTTACAGAAATATGTCCGAATAGGGGTCTAGTAGATAT
>NC_092861.1:86855919-87000239 GCF_032062135.1 Pyxicephalus adspersus
GCCGGCATCTTGTGTTCCGCCGGCCGGAATCTTGTGTTCCGCCGGCCGGCTTCTTACTGGTCCCGCTGGTATAGGAGAAGGCACCCGGTGCTGGAGAGGGAGATCGATGCTGGAGGACGACGCTGGAACACGAACAAGACGCTGGATGAGCACAGCGGGACCAGGTAAGTGAGGATTTTAATATAGGGAGAAAAGTTCGGGGTTAACGAAAATTGCAACTTTTTTTAGCCCGTACCAAGGTCGGGCTTAACGGTTGGGAGGTTAAGTAGTAGACAAAATGATTATTTTCATTGGTTTTAAATGTCATGTTTTGTCATCTTAATTCCTTTCTAAAAGTCTCACTTGTTCCAAATTCCGGTGACATTTCAAGGGGGGGGAGAAGTACCGTTTACCACTATTTGGGGAGTGCCCGGTAGAGGCAGGGCTTCTAACAAGGAGAACACAGTTGTTTATACATAATCCTGTACCATTCACAAAAAGCCTACGTTTCTGTTTTTTTTTTTCGAAACAGATAGGATAAGTTAGAAAGTTAAAGAGCTATGAGGCTTTTGTTTAAGCTTCAACTACACAGCACACACCATACAGAGCCAGGTGCTGGAGATAATGTAACTCCTGTGCACACAATCCTGGACCTGTCATTGTTGCAGGACAAATTCACAGGATAAGTATGTATCATAATCAGCAAAAATACTGTGCATAAGTACTGGTTATCGCAGGAGCTCACCACCTAGCAATGGGTTTAGTTCTGTTTTAGGGGGTAGATAAAAAAAATCACTTTAGTTATTCATTAGTATGCAAACAAAAATCCTGTTTTTTCTGTTTCACATGATTAGGTTAATAGATTTTTTTACTAGTTAACCATTATTTTAAGAGACTTTTTGCATATCCTTTGGTCATAATGATTTGGTGTTCTCTCATTTGCATACTAATGGATTACATGTACATGTAGTATTTGTGATATATATTTGTTTAACAAACAATTTACTAAACAACAGTAAAATATCACAGAGTCACCAAGTCTGAAAAAAGGTACAATAAATTATTAACTTGCATTTATGCTGTATATAAGAATTACCAATTCTACTTCAAAGGATAATTTTATCTTACTTTTAGAACATATTCATGGCAAAAATATGAGTCTGTTCATTTTATTATTTAAAAGGTCTATAACTATAATGCAGCCTAGACCTATTTCACTAAAAACCCAGCTTCACACATGTAACCTAACAAGAGAAAAATATTTTACATAATGGCTGTACTTGGAAAACAAGTATTAATGCATATTTGTGTAAAAAGCTTTTTTATATTCTTTTCTCATTTTTAAATAGCCTATGCACTTAATTAAATGTCCAAGCCATTGCATCTGCAGAACATTTTCCAGACGGGACAGGCTTTTTTTTAATAAATACAGTAAAGTATAGAATAAAGAAACTAGTTGTGCTTACCATCTGGGATTGAATCCTTTCTCCCTCCCCCAGCAGAGGGCAGGAACTATAGCAAAAATAAACCCTATAATACTCACCCATGCCTTTCCTTGCAGGGCGCAGTCATTTTCTTCTTTCTCCTCTTACTTTCAAACATTTTGGCCATCTTCATTCACTCCTGCACAGGTGCATAAGAGTTCATTTATTTCTGGCGCGCACAGGGGAAGATGGGATTGCCAGGTGACCTGCCAACCAAAGCCAATGCTGCCCATGTGCAGTGCAGCGATTTTGCCAAATAGCTGGAGCAATCAGTCGGGTAACCAGATTACTGCAAAAGGGACCCCTGTGACCTTATTGATCATGAAAATTTAAAAGTGGAACTTTAGTTGATTGTGGATGAATGAAGTCAAAGGTAATTTTATAGGGGCTTTACCCTACAATGGAAAAAAGTGGCAACCTCATGCATGTGCAGTGAGATCAGCACTCTTTTTACATCTACAGAAAGACACGCCACCTGATCTTGCGCACAAGAAGATGGAAGAAAATGGTGGTGCCAGGCAGTTCCTTCATCCCAGGATAAAGAAAGAGTCCAGGACGGCCCAGCTATGGAGAGAGTGATTGCACTGCGGAAGTAAAAGTTTCACTTTAAGGAAGCAAATCCACCTACAACCATGTCGGGAGTATTTCAGTATCCGACTGTAATGGAATACTTAGAATTCATAATAAGTGAACAGAGAAAATATAATGTTTTTTTATGTCAAATTACCCTGACGGATTTGCTGAATTGCTTAGGTTCTCCTATCTTTCCAGTAGTGATACTCCCAAAGGCTCCCCGCTAACGAGGCATCAACACACCAAAAACTGTAAATGATGGGCTTTATTAAACAATGTTCAACAAATCCTACTTTTTTTTTCTTACCTGCTTTGCTAACATTTTCGTTTGGTGCTGCTTGGGTGTGGCCTACCAAAGTCTTTTCTTGGTACAATGAAGTAGTAATAAAGGGGACACAGGTAGCTAATAACCCTGATATGGAATACAATAACAGCTACACATTTTCCTGGGTTATCAATTTACTGTTTAATTTTACGAGTGGCAAAAATTCTCTTTGAATTGCCTTCTTTTTCTTTATCTTTCATTACTACAATTTCATACCTATACATGTTATCACTTATTTTCAGGACCATTTGAGCTTCCATTCTATTTTCTCTTTTGTTAATACATGAACAGGGTTCACAAAGGGTCTCATGCTAAAGAATGCTAAAGAATGATTGGCATCATGCCTAATTTACAATCAATATGATGAGAACACAATTGGTTTCCCCATGATTGACCTGGTGAAGTTTTGCAGAATAATGAAATGAGTTATGCCAATCACAGATAAAAGCTATCAGTACCCATCAATCTTTCCTTTGGTGTGAACAGTGTTCAGCTGCACCTAGAATGTTAAAGTTCTTCTGCTGCACCTGGAATATTAACATGAAGAAAACATTTTGGGATAGAACAGTTAAAATAAAGCCAAATTTTAAATGTCGCTCTAGGTCACCCTAATTGCAATAAAAGCTCATTTAGCACTTTTTTATTTTACTTTTATAAGACATGCAGAATACAAAATTAATGATCCAACTCTACTGTTCTTTCAAAATTTATATATCCATGTTTCTAATGTTTATCAAGCTAGTGAGTAAATAAAGAGTAAATAAACTCCAACAATAAACTTCCTGTCAAAGGAAGACTATGCTGCTAATCTGTTGACGCAGTGCAGATGCAATAAGCATTGGCACCCTAGAACAGAATGTTATTGACAGAATCACCAGGTAAAACAAAACTTGAAAAAATAAAGGTGCCACTATATCTAAGGGCTGGGAAATTGAAAGATACTACGTTTTTGTTTTTTTATTAGATACGCTAATAATAGCCTAGTAACCATTGGGAACAGTTCACACAATGAGATTGGATTGGGGAGATTTGGGCAATCCATAGTAGACCTAGGGCACCTTGTTAACCCCCCATGTTAATCATCCTTACTTTGCTGGAGATTATGACTTGTGCTGGGTTCAACTCAAGCATCAGCCATTCGCTATTTATCACAAATGCTACCTACTGTGCATCTTAACATTAGGCCCGCTAGCAAATTGGAATGTTACTCCTTGTGTGCTTTAGCAATTGGCTTACACCCAATGTATACTATGCCAATTGGGCTTGTCCATCACTGCATAGCGTTTGTGAACCAGATTTGCAGACTACCAACTGTCATTGCCACTTTGAACAAAGCCACAACAGAAGAAAAACTGAATTCATAAAAAGAAACACAATGGCATAAAAGATCAATTGATCACATCCCATAGAAAACACCTAATGTTCAATCTGACAGGTGGGTCCACTAAAAAAAAAGCTGTCTAGTCACATCCACAAAGTAATTAACTAGAGATTCATTAAAGTAATATCAGTACCAAGAACCTTCCTGCATACTGGGGTTCAATTTAATTCCCCTCTCCAGGAGAAAATGACATTTGAGCAGCATTTCAAAATTGCCGTTTAGCAAGAAGTTTTTCAGTCACCGACTGCAATTCAGCACGAGTTTGAGAAGCTTTATGGCCGTCACACTGCTCCGTCACATAACACAATTTACATTATTCAAGGCGAGTTTCTCGAAACAAGATCTATTTTTGACAAATCAGGCAATAGAAGGCCTGTTACTACCACCACTGATGAAAACACTGAACTCCTGGAGCAGGCGTTTACGCAAGTCCATCCAGAGGGCTGCACTGAAACTCAGCATTAACAAAAGCTAGATTCTGCGGGTGCTTCGGAGAGTGATAACGCTCTACCTAAACCGACTTCAGGTTTTTCAAAAACTTCAAGGAGAAGATTATGATGCTAATGTGGAAATGTTTGAATCACTCCTACGCCATTACCAAAACAACCCTCAGCTCTTATGGTTCAGCGATGAGTCTGTCTTTCAGGTCTCTAGTCGGGTTAACCAACACAACTGTTAAAATTGGGGAAAATCAAACCCTGCAGAAATTCTCAAGAATGGACGAGACTCTCCGAAGCTGGTGATTTGGTGTGCAATGTCCAGCACTGGGCTGATTGGACCATTTTTCTTCCGAGATGCATCCGGTAACACAACCACCATTACAGGGGAAAATTACCAAGAGTTTATTGTGCCACAACGTCAGGCGAGGAGTGACCTTGCTAATGTCTTTTTCCAACAAGACAGAAGCCCTTCTTACTTTGCCAGGTTAGTCAGAGATTTCCTCAACTTCAAGTTTCCTGACCGATGGATCAGTCGAAGGGATTCCCTCAAATGAGCTACAAGATCCCCTAACCTTACATCTTGTGAGTTTTTTTGTGGGGCTACATCAAAAGCGTGTATGCAACTTAGCTCTGTAACCTGTCACAGCTTGAGGTAATATTCTGCACGGTCTGCAGTGAGGTCAGAGAAGAGAAGTTGCAAAGAGAGAGGCTTCGTCTGAAGGTCGCTGACAGTTGTTGACAATGGAGGCACTCATGTGGAGGCATACAACTAGTCTTCAAGATGTTTGAACATGATGGCAAGCCTAGCAGAGTAAAACTGCAACAACTCCTTTGTTGATGCTAAAAATATGAATAAACTCAGTTTCTTGTGTAATTTTTAGGAATTCATTAAAACTATATAGGGACTTTTGGGACACCCTGTTTATGTATTGCTTAAAAAGCAAAAGGATTTATAATTTCGTCAGACATATGGTTTATACAATATGCTGGTTCAGCTTTGTAGTTTTGTATGTCACCTTCCCTCCCCCAAACTGATCCATGAAAGCAAAGAATTAAAAATCACAACTCCATCTTATGGACAGAGAGATGAGTTCTTGGTAAGTTTAAAGCTAACCCAGAATGCAGTTATGCTACGTTAGGAAGTAGCACAGTGATCAACATTCTTGGTGCATGTATTAAAAGAATTGTAGAAGTTCCTTTTTGATAAATATGCTCTTTAAATGTTATGTGCTTTCTTTAAAGGGAGTGTAATTATATATCTAATCTTAGTAGAAACATTCAGATTTTTTAACATCATTCTACGTTTTGACTTATGTACACATTGTTTACATTTTCTAAATTTTAGGCAACTTAAATAATATGAACTTGATCCTAAGTTCTAACAAATGTCAATAATCAATGGCAGTAAGTTATTAGGAACAAGTGACAGAGAAAATGCTATTTTGTGCAGTATATTTAACCTTTTCATTTTAGTTGTGGCCAATAGTAAAGGACATCAGAATTGCTGGCAGTCTTACAGAATGTACAATTATGCCAAGTGAAATGTACTGAGCAAATTTGTTGACATTTTGAGGGAGTGCTGGCTTGAGAGTTCTTAATAACACACTGGTTGCTGTGATTTTTTTTTTAAGGGCAGCCAAGATTTATTATTGCAGCCTATTTATCAAATCAACTTAGCTCTGAGGATGATCGCAGCAAATTATTAGTGCTGAATGTGTCAAAGTAAAGTAGCTGCTGTTACATTGCTGATGTTATAATGTGTGTTCTTTGGAGATGCTGGACTTAATGATGATGCAAAAATGCATTAGATGTCCTATATTGTATTTATTTTGACATTGTGAACAGAATGTAAATTTCCAACAGCACCGATGTAATTTATTATAACTTCAAGAAAGTGTCTAAAATATTTCTCAGCACATTCCTTATAACTTATTTAATATTCAGCCGTGATATGAAATTATGTAAGAACTATTGTTACATACAGTAACAGTATTTTCAGTAAAATGGGGTCTATACCTTTAAAGTGTTTGGATTCATCTGTTCAGAAATGCATGTCATGTTCACTTTGTAATGGTACTTTAAATAGTATTTTGAGGAGGTGAACTAGAAATACAGAAGGACTTTCCCATGCTATGGAGATGAAGTAAGGTGGATGTGTCATGTAGTCCTTACAAGCTCCTGTCCTAGGGGAAATGTGTTGTCAAAGAGATTGACAATGCAAAACAAGTTTGGAAACCAATGAGTGATATAACATGCATGTGAAGCTGGAATGCCAGTTTAGTATGTAAAAAACAGTGAGAATGTGAGACCTTTAGAAACTTGCAGGGATAGAATATTAGGTATTTAGGAAGACAATTTGTAGAAACACTGGGTCCAATTTAATAAAGCTCTCCAAGGCTGTAGAAGATACACTTTCATCGGTGAACCTGGGTGATCCAGCAAACCTGGAATGGAAGTCATTTTCTATTTGTTAGCAAATGTTTTAATCCTGGTCAAGGATGGCAACACATTTCAGGTTTGCTGGATCACCCAGGTTGACTGATTAAAGTGTATCTTCTACAGCCCCTGAGAGTATTAATAAATCAGACCTACTGTTAAGACGATTTCCTATTGATCCCAGACCAATATTTCCCACTCTATCATGACCTCTGTTTTCAACGCGTTGTGAGCAGTGAACAACACAAGCAGCTTAAGCATATAGTTATATCACTTCTTCTCAAAACTTTAATATCACATCACAGTTTATATAGTCAGACCACAAGGTGGAAGACACTTAGTAGTTAGTCAGTAACATGAAACTTAGTTAACAACTTCGCTGAGCAAGATGTTTCAAGGTAAGAAGCTTCAAGGTAAGGATGGAGCAAATATTGACCTACTGATAAGGAGGATATAACTAGTTTCGACACAACTCAATTATTTGCAAAATATAGCAAAAAACACAAAAACAACTTGAATTCAAGACTCAGCAAAAATATATTCCTTACACCTACTGTGTCATGATTTGCAATCAGGCTCAGAGTGCAATAGCTGAAACAGCAGATGTGGTTATAAATAGGGATGAGCGAGCGAGTTTTTAAAATCTTGCGACAAATTCAGTCGTTCTCGCTTACTGAAATTGTAAGTGAGAACGGCTGGTGTAAAATCGCAAAACGAGATCGAATAAAAAAAAATAATCGCAGCTGTGCTGTTTAATGAACGCAGCCACGGCTACATTCATTTATCGGCTCAGTGTGGGATCTCCTGCCCTGGAGGTTAAATGGAGACAAGTCTCCCCATTCAAAACCTTTAGTGCTCTCTGATTGGCTGGGTAAAATTTTCCTCAGTCAATCAGAGAGCACAAGAGGTTTTGAATGTGGAGACTTGTCCCCATTTAACCTCTAGTGCCAGGGATCGCACACAGGATTCCCAGGGCTGTATTAACAAAAGCAGCCCTGAGAATCCACTGCGATCCCCGGGCACTATAGGTTAATTAACCTCTAGTGGAGCTGGGGATCGCAGTGGAACTGCAGATGAACTCTCAATAGAGTTTCTCCATTGAGAGTTCATCTGCAGTTCAGTTCCCACGGTCACTGGGTTGTACTTATCAGCCCGGTGACCATGGGAACTGAACTGCAGATGAACTCTCAATGGAGAAACTCCATTGAAAGTTAATCTGCAGTTCCAATGGGATCCCCGGGCACTAGAGGTTAATTAACCTCTAGTGCCAGGGATTGCAAACAGGAGGATTCCCAGGGCTGCACGAATGAATGCAGCTCTGAGAGTTCACTGTGATCCCAGGGCACTAGAGGTTCATTAACCCCTAGTGCCTGGGATCATAATGATTTCCTTGATCTTACAAAATTGGTTTGCCAAAATTTTGCGGAACCATCGGAAGTTCAAAGTTATTTTTGCGAGAATGCCACAGGCATTCTCGCTTATCCATAGTTGTGATGTGGGTAAATACAGAATGGCTTTGATATAGAAGATGTAGTAGTAGTAGTTTGGGACCAAGGCAAAAGCCAGCTATCAAGCCAGAGTGGTATCAAAAAGTATTTGCATTGAAGTGGAAAGTAATGAAGGGTGGGCTATGAATCAGCAACTATGTGAAGCAACTTCTTGATGCACAGGAGACAAATAAGAACACAGTCAATGAAGAAAAGCCAAGGAGAGCAAGGAGCTATCCAAATCTTCCAGAGGCTCAATAGAAAGAGCCACCACCACCAGATACAGAACATCTGGATTTAGATCATGACTCACTAATCCAGACCATTCATCTGTATGTAGCATATTTGCACCACTACAACTTTTAAAGTGTTGTGGATGTCAGATTACACCACACTGTGTTCATTTTTGCCAAGACACACTTTTTGAAGAGTTTCCATTATTTTCTTTTGTTTTGCAAATGTGTGTTTTGGCATAAAATGGTAGTACTTAACACTGAAGCTTTGTAGCTTTGTGCTGGTATTTTTTAGTATAAGGTACCCAGTGAACAGTGATGACCTACCCTTAAGCCTTCCTTATACTAACCCTCCCTGTAACCCCAATTTAATACTAATGATTATACTAATCCTTTCTGCAACTTAAACCCCAACTATTACTAATGTAAACGCAACCCCTTACTTTTATATGTATCTATCATTTTGGGATTTTCTGTTGCAAAGACCAGCTCTTTCAATGCAAAAGATGCCAGTGTTTTGGTTATTCTAAACTCCAACATACCTGAACAGAACATGAACTAGCAATTTAAAACATAACAAAAAAAAAGAATTCAGGACATACGTTGACGGGCATAACAGATTTAAACTCTGTTATGTATCCTTTGCAGTTGTGCTACTTATCTTATCAGGTAACGGAGTTGCTATGACAATCATTTGTAACATGTGGCTACAAGAACATTTTTATCACATATATATAACTGAGAATATGGAAGCATTTTGATGACTTATATGCCCTTTATTTTACCATTCATCCATTAGAGATCTTTAGCACTTATATGTGCATTCTATACTTCAAAGGTTGTGTACTATTTAAATCAATTTAAACAGTTTTTTCTGTAGCAAAAAAATAAATAAATAAACTTTATTTGAAACAGGTTTCACTTACTTACTATTCATTTAATTGTATGTGCAGTCATGCAAAAAAATAAGTACACCACAGAGAATTGAACACGCCAACATTAGATCAGTATTTATGCAGCACAAGCAGGTAAAGGTGATATATTTACCAGTATATGTGACATACAATTGCATTATGTATTTAGTCAAATAATTTAATAAAAATGCAGATTGGTAATTTGAAAAAAAAGTACACCCCTATATTTACCAACACCAAATAACCTAGTATAGGGTTTATATTAGGTCCTAATATATAGAAATAAAAACAATTTTAGATAATATGCTGATAAAATATATCCTATTTGTTTTATTATTTATTTCTTTTAGATTTAGAAAAGCAGTAAATAAATACAGAACAGAAATTGGGTAAAAAAACAATTATATATAGAGCAAATGCAGGCTCACAGGCAGTGTACAGAACAAGGCATCTCATGAACTGTAATGAAAAGCAAAATGCTAATACATTTATGTCAGCCTGATTGGATTAAAATCCATAATATGTATGAAAGCAGATATATTGCACATAAAGGGCTAAAGTGCCAAAAAGGTGGGGGTAGGGGGGTGTACGAGGACAAGATGGAAGGAAAAGGATCACAATACTCTTTCTTATTTATACCTCAGATATCAAATAGCCTTAGCTGAACACATCTGCCAACATATCCCACTTTTCAAATTTAGTCTGGAATCCAAATACTATTATAGACAATGGCTGTTTCTTATGGTCTTATGACAGTCACTACAGCAGCCAATTGCACCAAATTGTCATGGGAAGATCACCAAAAGACTCACAGGCTTAAATACTAAAAGAGTTTAGTTTGTTCACATAAGTGAATTATAACTCTTTTACAGCTAAGGTTTGCTGGAGCTGAATAAGGTCTCCTACCACCACCACCTCGACACCTAGCACCATCAGCCCTTCTTTTCACTCTGCCCATGTTGCTCCTAATTGTTCAAAAAATGTGAAATATAGCGCTAACATAAAGAGTACTGCAGTTTGCATAAACTTTTGCTAAACACAGCTAAGGTTGTGGGTGATCCTAGGGGAGTGAGCTATTTCTGCTTTCTGAGACAAACATCTGTCCTAATTGCATTTATTAAAATAATGTACCTGTTCCGACTTACATACAAATTTAACTTAAGAACACACCTACAGTCCCTATACCGTATGAACCCTGGGGACTACCTAGGCACACATAAATTGTCCTGCATTTTTTTGGGTTATATTCCACTAATGTAACTAAATAGAGTTTGTACTTGTGGTATATATTAAAAACATAATTTAAATTTTGATTAGATGAAGGATTCCCAAGTTTTAGTAAGCACTGGCCGTATAACGAAAGTGTTATAGTGCTATAGGTATATGAAAAGCATTACCCAGCTGCTTATGCGCCTTTATCATCAGACCACATTAGACTGATTCACCAATTAGCAGGTTAGCCTTGGAGAAATACTGGGCCAGTTTTGTAACAAATATAGGCTCAGGTGGACAATCAAATATCCAGCCATTGATAATCCAGTAATTTTGAGGCATCTTCTCAATACATCTCAGCTGATGTGCACCAATAGTCTTTGCCCCCATCCCATTCTTAGCCTTCATTTTTGTAATTTTCTTTATTCCTTCTTAGTTTATCTCTTCCCTTATCCTTCCTCATAGAAACCCCCCCCCCCCCCCCCACCCCCATCTGTCTCTCATGCCTTTACTCCACCTCCAATGTCTGTACTATTCTTTGTAACTGGACTACGTCTGCATTACTTTTCACATTGTAAAACTCACAAACAAGTATTGGATTCCCTCTCTTCTCCCATTCTATTCCTCCATTGGCCACATAGTTTAACCCAACACAGACCATCAATTTGTGACCACTTACGCACATCTTATCACTCCTTTACAAACATCTAATGTATTTAAGGCTTTCAAATAGGGTTGATCATGATTATCAATTATTCATATATATACATTCACAATACATCTATTGTATTTTGTACAATGTTTTTATACTATATACATTTTTGTAATAAAAGCACATCTTGCAATACTAGTTTATTGTACACTACCTTTGTTATATACATTTATTTGTTTGCCTTTGACAGGAAAAAATCTAAAGTAATGAGTTTGAAAATATATATATATATTGCACATGTTTTTTTGTAACCATTGGAGGTAAGCCTGTCACTATGTAGAAGTGTAATTGGTCACATTAGAATTGTTTCAGGGATTGACATATAATGGTACTGCTTTATGGAGAAGAACAATGTTGTCTAAATTGTTTAAAAGATAGAAAGAATACTAATAAGCAAGTTAGCCTACTTGTTACAATAAGTTGGCATCAGTGGCCAACCCATTTCCACATTAGAAGACCCTTTTAGCCAAGGCTTGTAATTGTCCCCAACAAGGCAATGGATTCATATTTTTCCCATTTCAGTATTTCTGTAGGAAAATACTGGAATGTTGTATTAATTCCCTTTTGAGGTGCTTAACCAAGGATGTGTGCGCAAAAGAGACCTGTAATTGCACATAATTAAAAATTGGTGTAAATGTTCTGTGCCCAAACATTAAATATAATACAGCCTTCACACATAAGGATAAATGTTCCAGTACCATTTTGTTCTCTTGGTTAGATACCAGTTTTATTCAGTTAAAGTCAGTGTTCATATTTTTGGATGGTTGAGAGTAAGGAGAGTGTAAAACCCTGTCCAGTTTTAATTGCTGTTACAGCCAGGCATCCAGGAGTGGCTTCAGGCAAAAACACCTGGTCGGTCGGCTTTTGCAAGTATTTGTAAGCATTTAATGCCTTGCAAAACTTTTTACTTAAAAAACAAACAAAAACTGAGTCATGTCCCAACTTCATTCAACGCCCTTGCTGGCCTGACTAAATGCATGTAAACAATTCAGAACACGGCCTGCCCGATGCCTGCAAAAATTGCTTGCAAACAAATGCTTGCAAGTTTTTTAAAGTGTTTGTAAGCAGTTCTAATTCAAGTCCAAGCAGGGGCAGCAAACCAACCCTGGACACACTGGGCCTGATTGAATAACACTCTCCAAGACTGGAAAAGATGCACTTTCATCAGTGATGCTGTGTGATCCAGTAAACCTGGAATGGATTTCTTAAAAGTCATTTGCTATTTCTTAGCAAATGTTTTCAGCCCTGAGCAAGATCCATTCCGGGTGTTCTGTGTCACCCAGCTTCACTGATTAAAGTGTATCTTCTCCAGTCTTGGAAAGCTTTAATAATGATAAATTAATTAACTGACCCATTTGGTTTATGGTAACCAGTTGTGCGAGTGGTTTTGGGTGGTAAACGTTTCACAGCTCAGTCTTGCATGCACAGTGTCTCCCCTGCCTAAGAGAGCTTATGATGGTAGGGATGGTGGCAGCATGGTTTAGCTGTATCAAAAGTCAGCAATTAAATCACCTATTAAAAGTACTTACCTTTTTGTTATTGCTTGACTTTACTTGCTATCTTTGGCATTTCATGCATTGCATGATCAGTTTTCAAGAGTAAATATTCCCAATATAAACTAATTACATTAGCCTGAACATTAGTATGGCTCATGGAACAATTTTCATGAATCAGGCAAAGCCAAGAACTATTTCATGCCAACAATCGGGGCTTTTTCATTTAGTGAATCAAGCTTTATTATTAGTATATCAGTAAAACTAGCTATATAGGCACATATTAGCACAAAGCTATGTTTTGTTTACAGTTCTCTCATAAATAAAACCATACAAGCTAATTTGAATAGTACATGCTGATAATTATATCCTCCAAAACAACAGTTACTATGAACTTGACCAAAAGCATAAAAACTGCCCAGCGTTTATCCTCAAAAAAAAACTATAGAAAAGGATCTGTAGCTTATTTATTAATCTAGAATGTGTACAGTTAGCTACACAACCATTTTATATCTTTTCTTTACAGTCATTAATCTTTACAAGAAATATGAAATGGTGTGTCAACAGCAGATATTTTATTTACTTGTCTGTGCAGTACACCACAAATATCTTTCCGATGTGCGTTTTGTTTTCATTAAAAACATGTCAATGGGACGAATCAACACTATTGTTTCATAGAAGATCACTTTGTACAAGCAGTTTCCATAATTTGTTTATTTTTTGTGCATACTTTGTACAACCCATCATTTAATACAATTTTCTTTATAGAACGGTCTATTCTAAGCACCAATAATAATGAATAAATAAAGTAAACAACAACCTGAAAAATCCATAAAGCAAATCTGTACTTTGTAGGCTGCTATTGCTGAGCTCATTCATGACATGCTAGTTGCTTGGTCATTGACGATTCAATTTTTTGATTTGTGATCAATGAGAACTTGTGATCTGAAATATTGTTTCAGATTTCTAATTGAACAACAAAGTCTGTGGGTCAGCATAATGGCGAAGCAATTGACATTTTTTGAACAAACAAATTTTTAGAAAAAATAGCAACCCAGTTATTTTCCACACAAGTTTCCTTTGCACAAAAGCACAAACTAGTACTGATGAAATGCCTGATCTGAGTAACTGTGAACGTACTGATACCTGCTAGGCAATAAAACAGAAGCAAGCAATAGGCACCAAAACTTTTCCATCACAAGAGCTGGAATGGGGTTCTTCCAAAATTCTGTCTTCAATTTACTCTAAAAATGTTTACTGTTAAGATGAACAAACAATTCTCTGGCTTTGATATATCAGTCCACAGCAATTTTTTTACAGGAAGTTTGCTTATGTGTTTTATGGCAAACTGTCTTGCTCAATGTAATTTTAGACAGAAAAGCACCTCCCATTGGTGCAATCTTTCTAATTGTGGATGTGTTCACTATAATATGCAGATTCTGTGATCTAGTCATGAAGTCCATGGAGACTTCTTTTTTTACCAGTCAGATCTTGAACTAAATTTCCTGGATTGGCCAGTTTTGGGCAAATTAGCAGTCATTTAAAATCTACACCACTTCAAGATTTTTTTTTGTGACACTGGAATAATTAAATTTACAAAAAAACTTGGTGATCGTTATAAATGCTTTGCCAGACATCCATCACCTTCTGTCTCATTGTTTCCCTACACCAAAGCTATGTGGTGCTTTGCTATGCGACCACACTTCTGCATCAACTCTAACCTAGCCCTGGCTGTAAGTGCATACTCAATTCTAGCTTATCCAACTCTTGGCATGATGACACCTCACAGGTTAAAAGCGAAGAGAACACTAGACCCTACATATACAAATTTTATATGAGACAAGATTCACCTGCATACACCCTAAAAAAAGGTCAACAGCAGCGTAGTTCACTGTGCTTCATTTAGTGGGAAATGCACAAGGAAATCGGACAATGCATAGAAAACAATGTCTGAGATTGCCACTTATGCACTGGACTACTGCGCATATTTATAATGCTACATGGATTTCTATCTGAGTCTGTGTGCTGCCCTATGTAGTACAATCGGATCAGCATCACAATGGACCACCACACAGATGGCTAGACATTGCTGTACATGCAGTATAGGGTACGGCAAGCACAAGTCTTAGTGGAGACAAAGCCTGCCTATGCAATGTGGCATATGTGTATGCATTGCTACAATAGCTGACCTATATTGCAAATCATTTTGTAGTTACAGCAGTTAGCATCTATGTATTATTATAAAAATGTGTGCGTTAACTTTTGGCACATGATAATCCGATCATTTTGGATAACTGTGCTAGAAGGTAATATTTTTGCCATGCTTTCAAATTTTGTTGGTTAACCTGTAGAGATAAAATCGATTAAATTCACACTCTAGATAAATAAAGTTTTTTTTAACAGATGCTTCTAATGTAAATTACCCCACTGGACGCATTCACAGTTCTTCTAATGAAGCAATAGCTGGCAATCAAAAGCCTATGATAGTGTTCTTTCACATTCTAAGTCTCATAAGTGTTAATCTCTCATCTGGGAATATGCAATGGCGTTTGACTTGCTTCCAGAAATTCTTGGCCACAAAAGTAAAAAAGACAAAGCACAAATTCTCCATGGGAGAAAAACAATAAAACTGCTTGTGAAATAGTTTTACTTTTCAAGAATACAAATAAAGTCAATGATTCATGGTAGAAGTAAAATAGAAAAAGAATCATAATGATTCGTGGCAGGTTGCTTGCCAATGCTTTATTGTAACCATTAACCATATATTGTTGTATTGTAAATGGAGCTGAACTCACCATTGTAGACATTCAATAACATTTTTAACAGTGCAAGCATGAATTTGACATGGTATCAGCCTCTTGCAAACACATGAAAGGGAACATTGAGCTGCACACCTCTAATACCATTCTGGATAAAGCCTTTATGTCTCCTTTCGTCCTACACAATTATCTATCTAGGAGCAATAACGTTTATCAAGAATGACACCATTGGTCTGCTCTTACATGGGTTTGTCACTTTGCAAGGGATAATTCAATTAACTTTGTTACTGTGGTCAAAGGTAACTTTGCAAATACCCAATAATCTGCTAGGAAATCCAAAAAGCAGGATATCTCATTGCACATGATTGGATAGTTTAAATCAGCAGAGCTTCATCTTATTTAGTAAACTACATGATGTATCCCTTGCAGGGGGTAATTCCCTTTGCTATGTCAACAGCCAATATTACTTTAGTAAATCAACCTCTTTTCATTCCAGGAACAATTATGTTTTATCATGAATTCCATCCTCATTCTGCCTCTCACTGTCCCTTTGGGTTAGTGTAGCACAGACAAGCTCTGGACTTACTTGCCTGTACCCATCCCTGGCAACAATGGTGCCCTAACAGAAGCTTTTGGAATAGAACACTATTATTCTTTTTATATCAGATTCCTGTAAAACAGAGTTGAATTATTACAGGAAGGATCATAGCAAATCAGTTTATGGAATGACAAGAAACAGGCTGAGAAAGCAGAGTGGCAGAAAAATAAACTAATCACTGTGCTATTTGTTTTACTGTCTAGTCAAAGGCTGGGGCAGGTCCAGGACTATATGGGCTCAGAGGAAACAGGATAACCGATGCTGACTATGAGACTGAGGACACCTAGTGCATGAGGAATTATTTGGATTGAAGGTAAGTATTGAAGGATGAGCTAGTTTTCTTATTTTTATTGGACGAATAATGTATCATTTTGAACTTGAGTTCTGCTTTTACTACTCAATCAAGTGCAAGGAAAATACAAAAAAAAATGGATTGTTTTTCTTGTACATAATTATTTGATAATAGTGAACATAACTTCCTCTTCAATAAGCTAATATTCTCTTTGAAAACAAAACTGTGTCTTCTCCTTTAATAAGTTAATTCCTTTAAATTATTAAAGAATGCCAGATACAACTACTGTGACCTGATATATATACCAAGCATGATGTAACGAATGTGTCATTATGTAGGCTGTTTTACTTGTAGTATGATATTCCTTGGAGAAGTAAGTACAGCTTGCACAATATACAAATCAATAACCCTTACACATCATTAGTCATCTGTTAAAACTGTTCTCACAATTTGAGATCATATCACTTCTAGTACAAAATAATTTGTTAAGAACACACATCATTTTTTTAAAACATTCAGCCAACACAGATTACATTTTTCTCCTCTTAAAGGCTAAATACTCATCTCTATCCCCTACGCCTGTCCGTTGATGTATAGAAATGACAATGTCACGTTGTTGTCTCAGAAAGGGCAGAGATGTGTCTAAAGTATATCTAAACCCAAACACAAAAAGGTTAACATTTGGCAGATTACCATTCCTTAGATGTGGAATCTGTATTCCTTTATGCATTTCAGGCTAAGAATATTTTCAGCAAGTAGAGAAATTACCTGTTGAACTTGACAAAATCTAAGTTTGTTGTCACTTGCTGTAAACTTAAAAAATCCCAAAGAACCTTATCCTTATTTGGGTAAACTACTAGTATTGTCAATCTAGCATGTAACACAAACTAACAAAGAAAGACATGTATGAAGTCTACCAAACCAAAGGAACCTTAGACTCAAGCCTCTGCTCAGACCTCTCCCGAGCTCTCTCCTCAGTCTCCCTGAGCCATACCTGACCTCAGAAAACAAATTTCCTTTTATTGTAACTAGACAGCTGCTTCAGAACCATCTCTAAATCATGGCCTGGGAAAGGGCTGAAGTTTATGGCCTACCCATTACATCCAATACACTCCAGACCTGGATTTCAAATAAAGATTTGTAAGGCAGCAGTTCTATCTTGCCATATCCAGGTCTGGTAATCTCTTCCCCAAGTAAAATAGGAGGAGTTTGCTGCCAAATATACCCTACATTTGGCCTCACAACAATACATGTGCCATGTAGCTTAGAGCTTGGCTCAGGGCATTGGCACTGCACACAGAAGCAGCCACAGGGTAAAATGTAACTCATCCACACACGCAGGGGTTACATCATTACTGAGAAGGATTAACGGGTCTACAGAAGTCCGCTGTGAAGCCCGTGGTGAAAATGGCAGCTCTGTAGGAGGCAGAGTTGACAATTTCTGGACCTGTCATCACTACAAGGTGATCGTGTAAGGTAAATATGTGCTGTAATCGGAAAGTATGCTGTGCACCAACAAATTTAGTTCTGCTTTAGGGATAAACATAACAGCCACAAAATTAGATACTTCTAAAACCAATTTAGCGAATGCAGCATTATCATGACACGTTTGCTTTAATTTGCAGGTTTATATGTAAGTATGCATCTCTGCTTCTTAAAATATCCTTGTTCTTATTACAAACTCCACTAAATGTGGGTATTGTTTATTGTGTTACAAGTTCTTTAATCAAATGTAGAACTGTACTTCAATAGGATTTCAATAGCTACCTTGTAAAATGCTGACATCGTACATATGAAATACTTCTAAAACACTTTGCAATGTTTAATGAAATGATTCATGAAAGTAATTAGCACCCATTTTTTATTTAAACAATATTCTTACAAAACAAACACTTTACAATTAAAAGTTTTAAATGTTTAACCAATTGTTACTTCCATGTTGTTCAGAATTACAAAATACTTTATGGCAGATCAAAAATCAAAAAAGAAAACATATTTATTTTACAGTGCTGTGTAATATATTGGCTCCTTAAACATAAAAGTTATAAATGATAAAAAATAATTTTAAATTTTAAATTTTGATCAAACATGATCCTATTTATTCTTTGATCACTATATCAAGCTGGTATTGGTAAAATTCAAGTATTTACATAAATATAATTTTTTATTACTTGTAACATGTATATTTTTATTTTTTTCACAATTAGGTGCTTTTATCAGTATTTATGTGAGCATTTTTTATGTTTCTTGTTTTTGTATTGAGTATTGCCGTGCATCCATGTGACTAAATCTGGTCCTCCCTCCTCCCGCTGGTAATTTGGTACATACAGTGGTACACAAATTACATCCAGCAATCCTTACATGCTTGATAAAGGTGTAGATGACCCCGAAATGAGAGTAAATACTCTCAGCTTTCACAGAAGCAAAATCATGTTTAAGACAATTGTCAATCTCCAGGATGCTGCAAGGCTAACCACCTAATCACAAACAGGTCCAGTGGAAATCTGGATCAGTGTGTCTCCACCACTGGCCATTGATTGAAAGACCTTATGCAGACTGACTTGGGCCACCTACAACTTTTCTGAACTTGCCAAAGGTATTTAAATAAAAAAAAGAAATTTAAAGACAAGAACATAGGTATCCAGCCTTGAGGGTCCTAATATTGAAGTTGTGTGCTTTCATATAATGCAGTGTTCTAGTACAGTAATGAAGTATTCTTTAGGTCTGAAATGTCTCCCGCTAGGTTTTATTTAATTTTATTGCAATTTCTTTATACGCTGTATTTGTTATTCAAAATACTTTTTAAATATAAAAAATAGATTTTAAGATAAGGGAAAGAGAATATATAGGAATAACAGAGTAATAGTTGGAATTACAGTCAAACAATTTGAATAGGAGAAAAAAAATCAAACGGCATAGATGATTGTTATATAAAATTAAAATTCTGCCCAGGGAGCTATTTTCCCAGAAAGTGATAATATCTAGCAACTGTAGAAATATTGAAAAATGAATTTTTATACAGAAATTGTCATTTTTACATATGCATTTTACTTAGGATATTATCTGATTGCTAACCATTTCTGTTTAATGTTTTCTCCTATCTTAAAATACAGTTTATATGCTTGTCTGAAAAAAAAAAGGAAATTGCTTTCTTATTGTATTTTAAATGTATCAGCAAAGCACTAACAAAGGTAAGGCACATCAGAATTCAGAATCTCTTTGCATAAACTTTTCAAAAGATATTTACTGGGCATTTGTTATTTTACTGACACTGTATAAAATCCCAGTACAATGGTGTACAATTGTAAAAACATGCTATTTTATGATACATTCCTTTTATGAATAGATATGAATATTTTGTATGTGTTTTACATTAACGCTCAGGTGAACTGTTATTTTACATCAACTAAATACATTTCAGTTGCATAAAAAAGTACAAAGTCTTTCAGTTTTTAATTTTTCTTTTAATGCAGCCCGAAAAGAAAAGCTAGCATGCTATTGAGGCCATTGGAGGCTATGTGAAAGACCATTGCTTTCCATGTCAAAGTGGTGGTCTCCCTGCAGAGGTCCAATACTTCTCTTCTGTTTAAGAGCTCAAGTTTGCCATCAACAGTGAGCAGTATTGGGTTTATGCAAAGAGAACATTGCTTCCACACACAGAAATCCTTCTGTACAGCTTTCAGATATAGAACTGGGTTTTCTATTTAAGGCATTGCTGCTTTTAAAAGAAAAGTAACTGTAAGACTTTATATGCCTTTTGTTTTGCTGAACACAAAATACATTTAACTAATCTAAACTATGTATTCTGATTGCCTTTTTAATAGCCCCCACATATATATAGCCATGCAAAATGTATGCTAATAGCCGAATGGCATCATAACAGCTCAACTTTAGGATCAAGCTAAAGTCATAAATGTGCAATGTGCCCTCCTATTGTGTATTAATTCCCTCACCTACTAGATTGTAAGCTCTTCCTCTCCTCCTGTGTCACTGTCTGTATTTGTTTGTTTTTGTATTTCCAACCCCTATTTAATGTACAGCGCTGCGTAATATGTTGGCACTAAATAAATCCTGTTTATTATTATTATTATTATTATTATTAATAATAATAATAATAATACAGACCGGGCAGAGCAGATATACCCTGCAACAATAATACATCAGTGTTGATCTACAGACTAACATTTTGATTTTTGTGAATAGAGCTTTCATTAATTATTTGTTTATTATTAACATAGTAATCGCATAATCTTGTACCTTTGAGTTAGTTATGATGCGTCCCTTCTTCCTAAGTGATCTGTTGTACATTATTTTAGCTAATAGATGGTAATGTGTTACAACCTACGTCTCAAGTGGCAAGAGTTTGTTAGATACCTATACTTTGCATGAGAACATTGCACCATCCAGTACAGAGATTCTTTTTCTATGATATTTTCAGTTCTTGTTTTATACTTGAGTATATACAGTATATGTTTGTAATTATGTAAACCAATTCGACATTTAGACAGGTGTTCAATTATTTCCAATAAGAAGACTACACTACCTATGTAAAAAGCAAATAGGAATAGCACCATATTACACATAACACATGAAGCAAAGTTGTTAAAACATGGACATTTTCTGGTAAGATAAGCTTATTATCAGGAAAAAAAAATTAATTTAAAGGATTACACTATATCTTTTAAAGCTATGGTGACTAAGCAGGTAATATTTTTTATATATTAAGATGCCTTTAGGGGAATTCAAAACATTTTCTTCATGAGTTCACTAGGTTCACCTTTGCCTGCAATATTCTACATCACCTGTATGTCCATGCATTGTAAGCTCATTGCATTGCAATGTATTTTATTAGGAAGGCACTATCAAGTGTACATTGTGTATTTGTGCTTTTGCTTCTTAATTCTTCTTCACTTTGGCATCTAACTTCCAATGTGAAGTAACTGAGGATTACTGTATATAGAAGAGAAATAGAGATGCTCCATCGCAGTGATCATTTAACTGATAGGAATTGCTGATAGGAAGATTAGATAACAGACTGCAATCTTCAGTATGCAAATGCCCAGAGTGGAAGTAGTTTGACATATGCAATAGTAAAACATTATGTATCAGTATGTCTTTATTGTAGCAGTCTGAAAGACAGCTAGTACAAATTGTGTGGTATATATACAATCATTTTTATTTAGCTGTTTGTTTACTATTAGCTGTCACTGTAGCACCCAGGTTTTGCCAATGTATAAAACAGCATGCTGCCTCCTTTTTATCTTAAACATTGTTCTTTAAAGTTGACTGCTTTGCATTATACATAAACCCTTGGATTCACACCATCAGAGTAAAGGACAACATACATGCTAATTTAGCTGGGATGTAGTGGTTGTAGGAAATGGGGTACATTAAAGACCTAAAAGCCTTAAACTATAAAAATCCTAACTTTATACCATTTAGTTTGCTTTGGTACTATGTAAACAGTTTCTATTGTTTTAATAAAATCATTTTTGTCAAATTTGTATTTTTTTTCGTTTCATCTCAGTGCTACTGCTCTCCTGCAGCCACCATGTATCCATTTCCTGACTATTTGAAAGCACTCTAATGATGGCTACATAACAGTGATGTGACTAGGGTACAGTAGATGGGGTTACCCTCAAACTCCACTGATACCTTACCATGACCACCCCTTTTTCCTTTTAAAATTAATAATAAACTGATACCCCGTTTTTAGATGAAATGACCATAGTAAAGACCTATGTGACAACCTAAGAGCACAACTGGGAGACAAGGAAAGAGTAAAGTCACCAATATATTAGAAAGAAGGAATATTTTAACAGGTGAAAGTAGCAAATTTCAAGAAAGTGAAAATCACTTTTAAAACATCATCAACAAAGCTTTTAGGAAACTCTAGTTTTAGATTTATTAGGGCCTATAAATCATAAAGGAAAATCAGAGAAAAGAAAATGTTAAAGCATAAGAAACATCAACTAATACTGGAGCTAAATATTAAATAAACGTAAGCATTGTGTTATTTCTACAAAAATATTTTTTTGTATTATCCATACCAGTACATGCACTTGGAGAGGCATATGACTCACTCATTTCACATTGACGTGTTTCTTTGTACATTTTATCATTTCCTTACAGTTTTATAACATGCTGCTTTATTGACATTTATAACATAGAAAGCAGAAATGCCTACAAGATATCCGAGACTCCCAAGAAGGCATTGGATAAAAACAGCAGGTTGTGACTTACAAGTACCTGAACTATTATTGAGTTGCCATTGTCTGTTTTATTACTTCTAAAGAAACATGTCCAAAGATTATTGCCAAAAATAAATCTCCTGTGGGACAACTACAGCTTTGAAGATTATTTAGGAAATGGTGGACAACAGATCATAAAAGTGAACACTGTATATTCTTTTTACAGTTTTTTTCTACCTGTCTTAATCTTGAAAAAGAATAAAAAATGTTGAAGGAAATGGTCCACCAATGATTCAGGGAATATAGTGACTGGATCTGCTGTGTTCTGAGTCACTGTGCAGCTATCCAACTCTTTACGAAAACTTCAGAAAGCAAAACTGACTTTACTGACTTAAAATTTTCAAAATATCAGCTATGAAAGGTTGTCACGATTTCCTTTAAAATAATCATTCTTGACCCATGTTGCCAGATAGAATGCACACTTTCAGATTGTTACTTCAGTTCTTTTGTCTATAGGTATCAGAAAAACTGAATATGACAGGTGAAGAAGAAAAGCAATTCCAAGTTTTCAGTATGAAGCCCAGAGATACACTTTAGATGAATTGATTGCAATGTTTTATAGATGTGCCATTTTTAAATTTGTCAATCTGTAATATATTTTTCTGTGTCAAGAATTTTTCAAGACCTATTGTTTAGGCTGCTAAATAACTTTCATGAATCTATGAGCCTATCGCAAACACCTTACAATAGAACACAAACTCAAAAAAGATGTCCAATCAAGTGATTATTTTCATTTTCATATTCAAAGCTGGTAAACATTTCACAGTGTAGATACTGAAAGGACTTATTTGGAATTTGTGCTAAGTGATTACATCACAGGATTTCTCCATTTGCGTCTAGAAAAATATTGGTATAGGGCAAAATATTAGTAAGTTCGACCCTCCCTTTTCCACATAACTTAAAATACCCACACTGCATCACTCTGTTATTTTACATTTAAATGTACTATTCTTAGAGAGGTGGACACTAGGAGGGCTGTTTATAAAGCAGTGAATCAGACATTCCCTGAAACATTCTTATGTTGATTACTGCCATTGAAACACATGGAAGATTCCCATAAGGACAGAGGAATAGTACAGTATCTGCAACCAAGCAGTAGCTGCTTTTTCTGTGGCCCATGAACAACGCACAGGTCAACACATTCTGCTGGAAGACACATTTGGATTCTTAAAACATTTTATTAGTAGCCATTGATAAAGTATTTTAGGCAAGTTCTTTGGATGTTTTCCACAGCTGAAAGAGGTAACAAATCCTTAAAAACTCTGATCAGGGGATATTAGATTTACAGGATCATTTTAGAAGTTTCAAAAATTTTTAGACTTGGAGACACAACAGTGGAAGCTTGATTTTGTAATCTAGAATATTACCTGAAGCAGTAGTTTGGATTGTAGTGTAGTCCTTTAAAAGGAAACACAGAAGCACAAAAATATATTAGCTCATAAAAACCTATGACTACATTGGAACCTTACATGTAAATTCTCTACTGCATATCACATCAATAAGAAAATATTTTTTTCTGAATTTTATAATCAGTAGTTAGCTATACAGAATATATTAAGGCTTTCAAGTGTTTGCTGCAGAATCTTAAAAAACTATGTACATATTTGGTTGACATGTTCCACAGTTTAAAAGTCTTTTGGATAAATAAAAATGTATCTTTTAGAAGTAAAACTTTTTTGCCTTGTATGGAAAAGCATTTTTTTATTTTTGGATAAAGCAAAAAAGTGGTTAGACCCACCGCCGTTGATTTCTGTGTGGGTATCTCCTGTAACGATTCAAACCCTTTATTTGTCTTGGTGTTACAAAGACAAAAAATCAGAGAAAACCCACTATTATGAAATATAGTCAGAGCAATATGTGAGGTAAGTTTATCCAGAAAGGGACATTTGTTCTTGGGACAGCTATATACAATGATTTTTCTAACTTTAAAGAGATTTCCTCTTATTTTCTGCTGTGTTGTGATGAGAAATTTCCCTAGCAGAGGGATGATTGATACAAAATTGACCTGGCATATACTTTTAAACCCTTAACAAACTAAATAAACAAATGTAAAATTTACATTTTGCCTTCCAGCTTTGCAGCTTGTTAATCTTTGAAAGTCTTAGGTTCTTAGTCTCAAGAATTTTTTGAGTGTGTTCTTTCATTATGAATTCTGTTATGTAAATGGCAGGCTATTGATTGTTTTAAAGGCCTTTGTAGACATCCTGTTGCTGTACAATAAAATAATTACCTTTTATTCTTGTTATGTTCATTTCATATGCTTAAAAAACCTGAGCTAGCCCTTCACTGCAAACAGAGCCTTATATAAACTCTAAAAGCCCTTTGGTCTACTCCAAAGGTTGGCCTTATCCTTTCCATTCTCACAATAATTTATTTGATCACATATTAAGAGCCCACCAGTTTCAAACTCTCTGCTACTTCTTAATGGTGTCCTTTACAAGCAGTGCTTTCTCTGGTAAGAAATCACTTTTTTATGATCTAAAGCAGTGTTTCTCATCCTTTTTACGCTAATGAAAAAATGTTAATTTTTGGGGGGGAACCGCTACTATAATTACTACCGTGTTTCCCCGAAAATAAGACCTACCCCGAAAGTAAGCCCTAGCATGCTAATCATGCAAGGGTGAAATATAAGCCCTCCCCCGAAAGTAAGCCCTATTGGCTTCTTCGGAGGGTGTGGTCACGTGGTACACGGAGGGATACCAAGAGGAAGGAGGGAGCAGAGAGAGCAGGAGATTTCAAAAGCACTGGAGCAAGGGGTGAAGAAATCGCAGGGTTAATTAACTTACAGTACTCTGGTGTGACACTAGCACTAAGAGGTTGGTGGATTCTCTTTTCAAAAGGTCCTTGCTGGTATTTCATTCATTAGCAGCAATGCATATTTATTAATTGATTTTTTTTTTTTTGCTTTTACTCAGATTTAACATGTAACTCTATGAGTCACATGTTAATTGTCAGCACATTTTCTTGTTATGTTGAACTTGTTTGCTTATGAAGCTGTGTTTTTTTTCATTACTCATTTATGTCAATTCTTATTCATGACTTCTTGTATATAACAGAAGAAATCTGTGATTTTAACGTCAGAGGTAACACAGAGGTATCTTTCTATAGTAATATTGGTTGCAGGTTTTGGTAAATACAGATTTTTTTACATGAATAAATATAGATTTTTTGTGAGAAAAATAAGACATCCCCTGAAAATAAGCCCTAATGGGATTTTCAGAGGTAAAATAAATATAAGACACTGTCTTATTTTCGGGGAAACACGGTATATCCACGGCTCACAATACATTAGTGTAGTGGTCATTTAGAAGAATGCCTCTTGCATTGCTGGCCATTGAATACCGTCTTTACAGATACTCAAAAAGATCATTGGTGTCAGTGGTACCTTACCTGAGAGATACAAACTTCTTATTGCTCAAGGAAGCCCTAGCAACCCCTGAAGGAACCCTAGGGTTCAACTGAACCCAGATTGAGAAACCCTGATCCAGAGCATCACTGCATTTAAAAAAAAATCTGTTTAGTGTGCTGTAGTATAATGCATTAGCAAATGTTTTTATATTGTTTTAAATCAACAAAATACTTAGAGATGTTCAACAAGCAAACTCATTTAAGTTCCATAATATTTTTGTTCACATTTTTATTATTCCTTTGTACCAATCCATCATTACTTTAATTTTATATAAAGTGATTAATTTCGTATACTAAACCAGCTAAAAAAACTTTTTTATTATATTAGAAATAAAAGAAAATCTAGTTCTTTGTACCAATCCATCAATACTTTAATTTTAAAGAAAGTGATTAATTTGTGTATACCAAACCAGCTAAGCAAACTTTTCTATTATATCAGAAATAAAAGAAAATCTAGCTAACTCATAATTTTCCTCTTGAAGAAAATCCTTAATTACATTGCAGCAATATAGAGGGATTTATATACACATTGTAATTATGTTTTACTAAAATGCATTGCTTTCTGTTAAAATTATGTGGTAAAAGTCTTGCAATTTCTAATGTAGCTAAGACATATGAGCTTTGCCACTGGAACTTAAGTGTTTTATGATGTAAATGTATTAAAAATATAGAACTAGATGTAGCTCTTAATTTCTTTTCAATTTCTGATAATGTAATACATTCAAATATAATTAATAGTACTAGCAATACTTAATATATAATTAATAGTACTAATAATTCTTGATGTCCTACAAGAAAACAATAAAGCAGCAAGCCCTGTTTCTAGTAGAAAAAAACGGTTTGCCGCAGATTCATAATGTCCAATAGCTACTTCAGTGACACAATGCCCTCTTCCCCTAGGATGTAATACAGAAAAGACATCAACCAAGTCCACCTGGACATTTACTACATGCAATGTGGTAATGTCTCACACAGAGGGTCTTATTCTTAAAGCTCTTCAACACTGGAAAAGATAGACTATCATGGGAGACCTGGGTAATCCAGCAAATCTGGAATGGTTGTCCAGGATTGAAAGCATTTGCCATCTCGTAGCAAAACATTTTGTAATTCAATTCCAGATGCTAGATCACCCAAGTTCTACTATGATTAGTTTATCTTCTCTAGTCTTGGAGAGCTTTAATAAATCAGTATCGCTTTTTAAAAATGAAAGGAACCTGCCTGGAGCTCAGGATGGAAAGCAGTAAATATTCCACTGGACTCATATTCCAAAACCAGAAGCTCCATCCTGTATATCCAATGCGCGCATTAGAAGAACACATTTTGCAACAGAAAATTCCTTATTTGTATGTGTCCTATATTGTAGAAAAAAGACACTGATGGCATCTATGATGCATTCTCATGCTTCAGTCCTCCTATGCTCTGTATGGCAATGCCAATCATTCAGCTCGAATACACAGATTTTAAAAAAGAAAAAAAAATCCCAATAACTCCAGGCACTTTTTCATTGTGTTGTGAGGTATTAGAGCCATTGGAAGTTCTTTTTACTGCTGCCTGCTTCTGTGTTAGGAAGATTTACCAAGACAACAGGAAATGAGAGAAAATCTTCCCCTAGGAAAGGTCACACCTACAAGAGTTGTGAGGCCAAAAATGTGTCTCAATTGAAGCTTTATTACCAAATCTTTTTTACCATGACAATTGTAAAATTTTAGGCTCCAGCTATCACAGGAAGTAAGGGAAAATCTTTATAAAAGAGAAAATATGTAACAAGGGTGTATTACACCTGTACTACACTATACAAACATAAAACAAAAACATATTTGGTTGGAGTTGCACTTTAGTGGGAACAAAAGGAGTTGGAAGTGTGAATTACAAAGTAATATATAGAAGGAGTCAAACAGCAGAACACAAAATATGTAAATAAAAATATATGAAACACACAAAAAAGGCAAAACACATTTGGAAAGCAGGCAACTAGAAAACATAAAACAAGAATCAATATTAAGCAATAAGAAAAAAAGTCAACATTCAGGCAAAAAACCTGGGAAGGACAAATTCATGTGGATTCCCATGGGGATGACTATTTGTAGTGTGAAGATCAAAAAAGATTTGCATTAGAGGAACAATTTATTCTTGCCATACCTTGAGGGGAACATGGGACATAGTCATAAAGCATTTCCTTTATTTCATGTGTTTTATGGTGGGCATTTACAAAATGTACAGCAATAAATAATAAACGTATCAAAATTGTTAGTTAGTAAGTGATTCTTCAGGAAACAAAGGATATCCCTTTTATGTTTTTGCAACATGCATTTAAAAGGGCGGATAGGAATATCTACATAGATAAGAGAGCATGAGCACATACACAAATATGCACAATATTTGGTGTTATATATAAGCTTCAAATACTTGGCTAGTGTGAGGATGGGAAAAACTAAACCCATAAATTAGAACAAGCAAGTGTGCATACCTTGTACCTTAAATATAATTTTAACTGAAGAATCTTTCAGGTAATTTGCAATATAAAATAGAATCCAGACATTGTAAATTCTGCTCTACACACAAAAAATGTTCATGCTTTATCCTCAGATTGTCTTTTGTCTATGCTTAGAACAATGCAATTTTGTTTTTAACACTCAGCTCAGCTATTGCAACAGTTCTTCTGCACATTTTTTTCTGTGTAGGTTAAATTAGTTTAGACATAGGTGTGATCAGAAGAAATAAAGCCAAGACATATTATATATGTAACATACCTTGGACCAAAAAGCACAACATACATCTAGATTTATAAGTTTGTCCTGATAATATTTAGTCTAAAAACAAAATTTTTTTACCTTTTTGTGGCTCCTGTATTATAATATATGTTATAAACTAGTCTTTAATACTATGCTTTAAAGCTATGTGCAAAAAAAAAAGCTACAGCTAGTCCTTTCTAGTCCTTTCCTCTCCAACCTGCCAAACCCACACCTTTTATTCATTGGATTCCAATTTTTTTTATATATTATGGAGGCTAGGTATCATATGTAGGTGTTACCAAGAGTGGTCTTCATGTAAATGCAGTCTGCCTAGGAAAACAACCATACCTCCATATTGCCATCTTCTCATCAAGCTATTTTGATATTTGCATGCCTTGTCCTATGAGCCAGCACACTCCTTGCATCAGACCTGAGGTCTTTTGAGAGGAGTACTGTTTTTTTTCAACATTTTGCCGGCCTACAGCCACCAGTGTTGACCTGTCTGCATATGTGGTGCGTAAAACGACACAATTTTCTTCATAGCAAACAAACCAAACCATTACCAATTTCAGAGATTTAATCAAGGCCATAAAGTAAAAGTTATCTGCAGTCACTGACATACAAGTTGGCCCATGGTATGTTTTTTTTTTTTTTTTTACTAAACCTAGATAATAGTGTGACAGTGCAGGAGAGGAAGAAAGCCATAAAAAATGTGGAACTAAGCAAACTAATCAGTTCCTAGCGGTGTGAAACCCTTCTGTTCTAGCAACTAGGAACTCATTGCTTAGGCCCATTATAGGCGTCTGATGAACATAAGATAGCTGTTGCTGGAGACAATCCTTTGTGATTGTTTCCATTAGTAGTTAAAGGAATGAGGACTGTAGCTGTTCCATGGAGAGGAGAGGCGGGAGGACTAACAAGTGGCATCCCACCATTCTTTTCTCCATGGAAGTGCAACACAGTCATTCTCGATCATCAATCCACCATGATGGACATTCCAGAAAATTTCCAAGAGTTCAAAAATTCATATGCAAATTGATTGAGCAGCTACCAAAAGGCATGTTTGCAATGTTTATTTACAAGCTTTTTATGTAATAAACAACTAACATGAGCTTTTTACTGTAGTCAGAAAATTATTTATTTATCTTATATCAAAACAGAAGACAGACTTTCTAATTACAAATGAAACCCAAGGTAAATAAAGTGATAAATAAATACTATATAATTCAGTAATGTAATAAATAGGTTACAATGATAAGAAAATATATATAGATCTTTATCTAATCTACTGTTAAGCTGTTTGGGCAAACACCCTATCGAAACATTTAAAATATAAATCATGATGGTCTCTCTGAACTAATATCAGTGAACAGTTTGTACTGCCATAAATCCACAGTGAAAGAAAGCCAAATCTATGCTATATATCACGCAAAGGAGCTAATGTTAATTTATAAATCAATGCAGTTAGTCGCTCACGTTAAGTAGAAATAAACTGTGAAAAACGAATGTTACTCTGTGCTTCCGTGCAAGAATGTACGGCTGATTAGGGCATAGATCAATGCTAGCTGGTCTTTAAAGTGGACCTTGATTAATATTAATGGGTCACCTAATACATCACTAATAGATCAATAGATCATAAATGCTTTAACTCTTTGACGTTCTCACCATAGCATATACACGTTGCTGGGATTTTAGTAAAGACACAGCAATGTGAATATAAGCAAATGGCAATGAATGGGAAAATGCACACAATGCTGCATGTGTAAAACTCATAAGTAAAAAATATATATATATATATATATATATAGAATATAAATATATAAAATATAACACTGGCTTCTGTCTGTTGAGATCCTGTGGATAGCTGCTAGTTATTTTTTGGCATATGGCCTAATACCATACAGGTATACCATACTTTTCTCTTGCCTTTCTGCAAGGTTTGGAAAATTTGTGCCTGTGCCCACACAATAGATGCTAAAGTATTTACATATTGTTACAATGTAATAAAGAGCTTTACAAGGAATCCTTAACTATCTAGCTGAAGGTACTGTGAAATAAATAATTCTCAAATATCTATATCAAATAAATATCAAATATCACACACAAAACTTTGCAGTTGGGTTTAAAGTGCTTACTAACAGTTTACATAATCTGCAATTACTTACTGTGTGCTTTAACCCTGTGATTGTTGTATCAAGCGCAGTTCAACCTCAACCGCCCTTACCCTCTGTGTCATGCAATTGGGTGTGGTTGATGGGAGGAGAAATGACATGTCTCTATTGTTGAAGAATATTCATAATGAAATCTAAGCTTTGCTAAATGCTCTCTCAATGTTGGTGCTTTTGAAAATTCCCATTAGGTTCTCTTTTTGTAATCTTACCTGTATTAGGTTAGCCAAGTTCATCCCGAGCTAGCCCCTCTGTCACTGTCAATAAGAATGCACAATGTTGCATTTAAAGTGCATCTGTCCTAGGACGCTGAGGTTATGAATTAGAGTTTACAATCTTATTTGTAGAATTTAGATACCGTAATTCAGAGCAATCCAATTGAGGCCCTAATAAATTAACCAAATATTATTAAAACTTTAAATTGTTTTAATGGTTTAGTGATTTTATGTTTAGTACTGCCAAACAGACCATTACTCATTTTTGAAAGTCCACCACACTAGAGAAGATAGACTATCATGGGCTAACCTGGGTGATCCAGCAAACCTAGAATCTGGTCCAAAATTAAAAACATTGGGCAAAAAATAGCAAATTATTTTTAAGAAATCTATTCTAGGTTTGCTGGATTATCCAGGATCTTTCGTGATAGTCTGTCTTTCCTATTCGTGGAGAGCTTTATTAAATCAGGCCCAATAAATAAATCAGTATGGCTCTGTACATGTGCTGAATGGCACTTCTTATGTAATGTTTAATCCACTATTTTCAATCCAATATGCTTTGGTAGTAATCCTGCTCTTGATTTTGTTTTCCTTTGGAAGCGTATATTACATTCATACTATACTATATACCTATATTTACCATTGGAAACTTGTCATTTACTATTCTGAGTAAAATACAGTTACTGGTAAATGTTTACCCAGTCTTGTAAGATCCGAAATGCACAACTAGTTAAAAAATTTGTATTCATTGTGTTCCTTTTTTTCAATAAAATACTGCATATGAACTGGTTTTCTCCCCTTAGGTATAGATCAATGCTTATGTAGAATACAAAAGCTAGAAGCAGCTTAGAAAGTGATCAAAGAAGGCAAAGAACCTCAGAGGCCTTTTAAATGCAATGTAAACACAGGTTCAGAATTATAGTTATTGGGTCTGAAAAATACAACTCTGTAATTCACAGATTCTGGTAAATGTCGCTGAATGTAGTGAATGTGCAGGTACATCTCACTAGTGAATATATTTGAAAAAAAGGCAAATGGCTCTCTGGGAAATGTACAACAAACCTCCTTATAAAGTCTCAGTTTTATGTTTATATAAATTAGATTGAAATGATACAATTATTGTTTTCTTTTATCACAATAACATGATATAAAAATGAACAATTGCTTTCTAGAGAGCTATGCCAAGCAATAATATACACATTGTTTGCTTTGTACTTTGTAAACATACTCTCCTGAATATCTTTTAGAAAATGTATTTGTTGGACCATTTTCAATCTAACTTAACAGTTATTGGCAAAAGGCATCATAAAAAACTTTCACAAGCAACACATTTGTCAAATAAAGTGCCAAAATCAAAGAGTTTGTCAGCTAAATACAATATTCAGATTTAATGTGGATGTTATCATTGACCTTCCACCACAATTTGCTTCTTTGAACTATTTTTTAAACTAATGATGACAAGTTTTCTATTCATATACATTCATTTTCTAATTTATTTAGTCAAGACCTATTCCAATACAACCTATTTTACTAATTCATCTACCCTATGACCTATGGTTATGTTATTCAGATTAATCTTTAATGATGTTCCATTACACATTGCTCTTCTTCCATAATCTTATCACCTCATTCAACCCTTTTGCTACCCATACCATTCCTTCACAAGTTCTTCCTAATAAAGCCTAACTTCAGGCAAAACTTTTGTTTAACCTTGGATAGTAGTGTTAGATTTAACTTTATGTCTTTATTGTTGGAATTTTTACTTACTGCTTGTCTAAGTAACACATTGTCCCACAATAGCATATTTTGAAACATTTTTGGAATCTAGGTAAAGTTTCAACGCTGGATTTACTGAAATTCACTGCACATTTATCTAGTTTACTAATGACTGTATACAGCTATTAATACGAAGTGAATATGCACACACTTTTCTAATTGAATATTCTCAACTTCTTTAGTAAACTGAAATTGTTTAACTAAAAGAATAAAGACTGTTTACTTTCAAGAGTAAATGTCTACATAGTCTAGGTAATAAGGTAAAAATGTATTTTTTTAAGTTCATGTTAGCTCAAATTTTTTACATTAATGTGGATAAACCAGTCAACTGTAAGGCCCTGGTCCGGCACCAGTACTCGACAGACGCTAATCCCCCAATCTAATGCTGTAGTCTTCACCTTTAGCAAGCCTCCGCTCAGTCTCGGAAGGCTGGTTGTGTCTCCCAGCACGTGGTTGCCCCCACCACTAAATGCGCAAGAAATGATGTCTGGGGAAGGGCTGGCAGAGGACCAACAGCCCACAGATTAAGCAGTACAAGGTTCGACAAAGGTAAATCCAGAGTATAAAGCCAAAGTTATACATGGGTGATCAGTCCACCAGACGAGGTACACAGGGAGTAGCACAAGCAAAGTCAGCGTCACAGGCAAAAGGTTGGTCCAGGCAGCATACAGTCGATAGGTCAGGAAAAGTAAATCAAATGAAATACGCACCAGCAACAGCAGGCTATAAGGTCCCAGCAGCCAATGGCAGCGTGGGATTAAGATCAGGAACTATTCTGCTCATCAGCTACAGCACAGCTCCAAATCCCCTTCAACTGCATTGTTTCATTGTTTCAATAAAATACAGCTAAGGAGAAATAAGGATGCTACAAGCCGCAGAGAATTATTTCCTATATCTTCTCTGCTTCTGTAAGCACTGCTACCGGAAGGAATAAGCCGGGTGCTATCTACTACGGTGGAACACAGCCTAGTATTGTCGGCCAGAAGTCAGTCTCCTAACAACAACAGGTACATTTTTTTTTAAAAAGGAAATTCTAAAACAAGTTTACCTCTCTGTGCACCACCTCTAACTCAAACCCTGACACCTACTACAAATAAATAAAAGGTTGAAGTTATGATAGCAGTGACAGAGTAAAAAGTTTCCAGCTTCAGGGACAGAGTCAGGAAAAAAGAAAACTCTCCTGTTGCTGTCCACTGCTCTGTCTCCTCTTTTTTACAGATAAAATTAATCTGCATTACTTTTAAAGTGTTTTGCAGCTTTTCAATTTCTAATCCACTTTCAGCATTTCATATCAGTGTAAATTTTAAGCCCTCCTTTCACAACAATAAAAAATCACCGTTACATTACTTATAGTGTGACATGAGTATTCTTACACAGGATTTTTTTACAGACTACAAAAAGCTTTAATTTTAAAGCTAAAGAAATAGTTTGGGGCTTTTAGTGGGATGACTAGAATCTCTGAGGGCAATAAATCCACACTACTACGACAGCTAAAAAAATTCTCCTTACTGCATAACCGGCATAGGGGATATGTGAGTAGTGACAATAAACCCTCAATGTTCCTATTGTACATCAGCTATTTTTAATTTAAAATATCACAAGGGGTACACATTCAGTGACAACAGCAACCAACGCAATCCATATGAATATGATGGGAATATGGGGGAATTGCAGGCATATTGATTTGCCACTGATAAGATGCTGGATACAGTTATTTAAAGCAAGGACATGTTATTATTATGAAAACATAAGACCCAAACAGAAGACAGTTCATTAAGGGGAAAACACATGGCCTGATTTATTAAAGCTCTCGAAGGTTGGAGAGGATACACTTTCATCAGTGAATCTGGGTGATCCAGCAAAACTTGTATAGATCTGGTCCAGGATTCAAAACATTTCTAACTAATAGCAAATGACTTTGAAGAAATCCATTTCAGGTTTGCTGGATCACCTAGCTTCACTGTTGAAAGTGTATTCTCTCCTGTCAGGGAGAGCTTTAATAAATCAGGGTCATTAAGAGGAAACACATTCCAAGTAGTTGCCAGGAGTGAACGTCAACATGGTGGCATTTACTAGAAATAACCATGAAAATGTAAGTAAAAGTTTACAAAGATTATTGCACAGTTTTTTTTATAATATGGTTATATTAGAGCTATATTATGCTTGGGAGCATTTGAAGATACTATAGATGTATTCTGGTAATTAGGTAATTTAGGTAATATTGGTATTATTAAATTGTATTTGGTATTACATAATTTATAAGTATTACAGTGCTTTACAAAGTCCATAACCATATCTCCATCACAACCCCTTTAAGGGGGGTCACAATCTAATAACCTTAAAATATGTCATATTCATTTTTGTTTTCCTGTTCTGTAAATGTTATGCATGTATTATAAATATATTTAGTATATCCTTTTTAAAACATAGCAAATATTATATGAATATACAGAATAATTAACTTTAGGTTAAACATTTTGAATCCTGAATCCAATGTAATCAAGCCTAGGCAGTTATTTCATTCTTTTGAAATCTTCTTTATTCTTGTAAAATGGTATAAAGTGAACTCCTAAACATTTAAACCATGTTTTAATATACACTTCACAATAGTAAATGTGCACAGTTCATTTCTGATGTATTGAAACTAAAATGCAAATTTACAAATGTAAACGTACAAAGTTCCTTTGTTAAAACGGTTAAACTGTACTGTAGTTGATGGCAAACCTAACCAATATACTACATTTGAGGCAATTATTTTATGCAAACAATAAGTCATCAGGTAAATTTCCAAAATTGACAGAACTGAAGGTCGGTAAGAAAACTTAGAGTCAGGTAACAAGCACCTGCCTTTGGAAAAGCAACAAAAACACAGAGGTCAGAATTAGGAATTAGAATCACAACAAACATACTGCACCAAGCATTAAAAGGAACCAGAAGGTCAGATGCTGTTTCAGTGCAGGGAACTATTTTTAAATATGAAGTTGGTGATGCTGGAAGAATTGTTTTAACCTGTCTGTGCTACACTACCCCGTACAGGCTGCTAGATGTGTGTGGGTGAATGCTTTGACAAAGTGCTCCAGGGCACAAAAAAGATACTGACAGAAGAAAAGCCACCTTCTTTCCAGAAGACAAAAATGCCAGCTACTTTCATTTCAGTTTTCTGATGCCTTCAAGTACAGTTCACTTAAAATTATAATTGCACAGTGGAATTGTGAAAGCTCAACTAACGATTGGATACAATTGAAACAGAAGCTACTTGCTTTTCCTATCTTTCCCTAATTTGGATTGTAAAACACATTCCAAGGTCAATTATAGAACATTTAATAAAGGCATTTCTATGCATTTTTAAATTAAAATAAAACTCTTTAGCTTCCTTCCTGTAATACCTAACTAAAAGAATAAGAGTATATTTCCCATGAAAATGTGTAATGTGACCTTTAATTATAGATCAGATATATAGGTTTACAAGTTAGTCATAGAGCAATTGTTAATCTAACATTCACATTCTGACCCTGTTCTGGACATTTAGGAATCAGTGACTTTTAGTTATCAAAAGCCCAACTTCAGCCAAACCATTTTTTAAACAAAAAGTATACTAGATAATAACATTTGCCCGGTGCTAGTGTATTAGGGAGATTTCCCCTCACTTCCTATAACGTGACAATTCATTTCATCCATTTGGGCATGAAGAGATATAAAACATAACAGAGGCTATACCCAGATTTTTACCACTAAAGCCCATGAGATTCAGCATTAAGTAGGTATTAAGAAATTTTAGGACCTCAATCTATTAACAATAAAATGAGGAAGCATGGGCATTCTAGCTGTGTAGAAAAGTGCTCAGTTACAAATTGGTAGGTTAAATATTTATAACATACACTAATCAAAATAATTATTTGAAGAGTAACTCTTGTTCAATTTTGGGTTTATTAGGGCTTTAAAATGTTCTGCTGTCTTTGCGGATTTACCTGAAATGCAAATACTTCCACTCATCATTTATTACAATACAGGGTAGTGATTCTGTAAGACTCATTTACTTACTTTCTGCTTCTGTCTGCTGTTAATTGTTTCTTTTCTTTTGTTATTCTCAACAATGGCTAGAATGAGAAAGTAATAAAAATGCATCAATGCGCCTGATCTAGTCTACCATCTTGTATCGTTTTTTGTATGTCAGTAGTCTTGTTTTGTGTTTTTAATTATTAAAGGGAATTAATTTGTGTAGAAAATAATTTTTTACATGACCAAAGGAACTGTGTTTAACTATCCAACAGCAGGGGTCATAAGATGACTAAGGTTTCTTATTTGTCATTATAATGTCAGATACTGTAAGCAGAAGCCAAATTTCAGTTTATGGACACACTGACTAAACTCTGTTACCACCAACAAAATGCCATTTTCAGTCAAAAGGCTGATTTTTCATCTTCCATGGTAGTTGAAAGAAAACATAATTGAATTGCATTGTACCATCCTCTTTAAATAGATGACAAGATGTGATCTAAAAAGAAATTGACACCAAAATAGTAATTTGAGAGAGCTTTAAACATATCCACATATTATAATATCTTTGTAGCATTACAGCATTATACTGTAGTGCTACCATCCCAGTTTTAGGGTTGATCTAGCTGAATTGTTCCTTCATCAGTTGTCAATCAAATATCAGAATTAAGATATATTAAAACTAATATAGGACACCAATGCACATTATTGTCAGTAAGTATCAGATGGCTGACATCTTTTCCAGTAAATGTCTTGCTGGCACTAATGGAAACATTAATAATAAATAGTCTAAAACAACACAGGGAAGGTTATGATGAATGGACCTTGATAGCACAAGTGAGGTGTGTGCAGCTTATTTTCTGGTGGTACTTTTGTAACGTCTTTTATTCTGGCATTTTATTACCTGCCTGATTAGGTGAAGCCTGATAGTGAAATGTGAAAAAGTTGAATTGTTGGCAATCCTGACTTCCCTTGGGTGTGCCGGGGAGGAATCAAGATAGCTGAAGATCATTCCCAGGAAGAAGAAAAAGAAGGGAAGATGGTGGAACCTTGTGAAGGACCGCAGATAGGTCGAGAGGCTTTATTCTTCTTTATTGGACCCCTTACTGACATTCATCAGTGCCGTGTCTGATAGTTACAGTGACATTCACCAGATACAGGCAGATTCTAGTGACTTTTTTACATGCTTTGTCTCTGGCACTCACCTCTTCTTCCTCAGCCCCCAGTCCATGTCTTCCTGGTGCATCCTAATTTTTCAGTCCTTGAGGAACTATGTGCAGGAGATTTCAGCTCTCCAAAGGATATCTTCTGCCCCATATTTCTCTTCTGTGGTGGGAGAAGCTTAGCTCTCTACTTTTACCACCTCTTGCCATCAGCTGCCCAATGCTGTGCCAGAGGAGGGAAGTAGACACTGCAAATGGTGGAAAGGCTCTCTAAACTATAACCTTACAGGCGCCCTGGAAGGTGGAAGGGGAACAAGATATCCAGGGATCCAAACAAGGAGGCCAGCAACTTTTTTAAAAGGCTTGAGTTGCCAGGTCAGTTCTAAAGGTTCCCCAGGTTTGCCCATTCTCCACTATCTCTGGTGTAATTTCAAAAGAAATGATACATTTCTATAGTATACACCTTTATTGACTACAGAAGGCCAAAGTATTTCTGTGTTAAGTTATTTAGAGTCAGGAAATTACCTAAAAATATGTGTGACTTCAGCTTCAAGAGTCATTTCCATGGTATAATGATGGCATCTAGAGGAACAGTCTATTGCAAGCGTCTCTCCAGGGAGAGTAATAGTTAATGTGATGTATATGCATTAATATCAAAGTCTTTCCATGGTGACTTGGCTTCTCTTCATTAATTGAATCTCATTTACATATCTTGCAAATAGAAATTACATTTCATAATTGTGGCTAAATTACTATGCATACTGAATGCCCTGATATGTTTTTCATCGAAAGCAAATACTTTATCATTGGAAACAACAGAATGTTGGCATTAATCATGCTAGACAAACACAGCAAATACATTGTTGTAAAGTTTAAAAATCATATATTACCTATGACCTACCATTCATTTTAAAAAAGGCTCAAAATGCTACCTTTTTACATGTTCAAAGCTTATTATACATCCAGTCTTTACAGCAAAACTAAACTTTCAAGACACAAAATTGCAAGCAGGCAGTTCTTAATAACTATACAGTATGTCCCTTTTACAGTAAAACAAACTTACCTGCCTGTTCACTATCTTCTGCTAAATGTACACTTACTAATGAATAGCAAACAGACAAATGAGAAATACTTTGTAAATATGATTTTGTATTTTTGTGATAAGCTGGTCCGTAGTGGCAATGGTCACTATGTTTCCTTGGGGCAGGGACACTGCACATGACAATATTTTTATAATAAAGCAGGAATACTGTACTTTTGGAGTGCTGGTCACTAGTGTTGATGTTCGAATTCGGGTTGTCCCTATATTCGACAGCAAAAATTCGGGAGGAAAAAAAAAAAAATTATTTATTTCGTATGTGTTTTTTATTTTAAACTTGTTCTTTTTTTATTTTTTACAGGTTATCCAACAATGACCTTATGAATCATAATGTCATTGTGGGATTCCTGGATTGTGGGAACTTTGTGGTCACAGCTAAGTCAAAGCAGGTGCCTTCAATTAGCTGTAACTGCAGGCAATACGAGGGCAATAGAGGTTGAATGGAGATACTATCTCCATTCATACCTCTACTGCTCTGTGATTGGGAGCAGGACAGCAGCCTCGGCCATGCTGCCTGCTACTGTGGCTGGGAACCCCAGGGACACCGCGGGCTCGCAGGGCGGGTAAGTTCCTTACAGGTTGACATACATAGTGTATGTCCTGACATGTATCTGCTTACATATGAGGGAACATTTTTTTAATATTACAGAACAAATGCAGTTGATTTTTACCTATTGTTGATAGCTATACCTAGATCTGGATAAGTGAGAGTATTTACAGGCTTCTGACACTATTTTATTAAAAAGCCATATCAACATATTTAGTAACAATCATCCAGAGTGGAAAGTCCTAAAGACCAAAGTAGTCTTGAACAGGGTCATCTCCACACTTCTCAACATGGCAAATCTGTGTTTTCCCCAGTGTGAACACAGACAGCACAAAAATTTGGCACGGGATCTAACCTTTCTCTACCTTATCCAAAACTTTAAAAAGCTTTCCTTCACATACACTCGCTGTTAAAAAATATAGAAAATATTCAATATAATACTTTCAACGTATAATTTGTTAAAAAAAGGAAATATACCATAAGTTTTAATTTTCTACAGAAAAAAATAACTTCATATTTCCCCATACTCTTTTAGTTTTAAATAAAAGGTAAATGGAATGCTTATAGCATTAGTCAATTTTTAATGTACATTTTTAAAGTATATTTTTTCAGATTGCAGGTTGGTCTTTTATCAAGAAAACTCTACCCGTACCTCTAATATTGAGTCTATACTATAAAATGAATGCTCTTCTTGAATCAATATCGTAAAAAAATGGAGTGGCTCATAAACACAGTAATGCAGATATGGGTCATAAAACTAGTTATAAGGAAAAAATCTTTATGTCATTTTTACTAAGCTACTTGAGAAGCCTCTGAATGTATCAAAATCTGAATTTAATGACGAAACAAGAATATTTCAAAGCACATCCATATTCAACCGGATCTGTGCTGATCTGTCATGTATGAAAATTGAAATATAGAATCAATAGGTCTTTGACCTGCTAGCATGCTAAGTTAACTGACCAGCACACTTTTTCCAGCTGCAATATCACACGTGTCTGCAATGTGTGACTCATATCATGATTACTCACCTAGGTTAGTGTGTAGGCCCTGAAAGGTGCTAGAGATTCGACTACCTATTTTTAAAATGATGATAGCTTTGACCTTATTATCTTAATGCAATTCTAAACACTACAATTTTACCCAGGAGTGTATCTATTATAATAGCACATAAAATCTAAGCTTTCTATAGTGGAAAGGGAGAGAGAGAGAACAGGGCTAGGATCTATGGAAATCTATAGACTTGTACATACCCGCAGCCCATCCCAAAGGATCAAAACACCTTTCACCATGTTAAGAAATATATGTTTGCCCAAATTAGCTGCCCCTATTGTACAATTGTACAAACGTTATTGTGTCAGCATAACTGCTAGATCATTTTCAGAAGGAGGTCATCAACTGTATTTTTTTTATATTAATTAGTTGTAAATAGGGTTTATTGTAAAAAAAGTTTTTTAAACTCCATAGCAACTTTGCATTTCAAGTTCCATTACTTTTAAATTTTATGGTGGGAAAGTTAAAGAGAGTTACATATATCATCAATGCATACTGTTTTATATCAGTATTTACATGATTTAATTATGATAATGAGGCTAATTTATTAATCACAATATAAATTGTGTGAATATTTACGTAAATTACCCAGTCATGCAAAAAGGAAATCTTTTATGCTGCACTTGATTAGATAATTGTGATTAAATATTCACACAATTTATGATTTGGTTTTAAGATACTCAACTCCTTTAGCAAAGTATACTAGAATTCTTGAGCAGAAGAATCCTCAGCGATCAGATTTTGCAATGAAGGATGGATTGAATCTGCTGTATGACTTGACTGATGGATGTATCAGTGAAATGGTCAGTACACCAAATGTAGATTTATTTTCTCAGTTTTTACAAACATTTTACTGACATATATATATATATAGTATTATATTTATTTATATTATATATTTATTTATTTGTTTTAAGGGTGTTCCTACCAAAAATCCCTATACATTTTTAATGAATTCCTAAAAATTACAAGTTGTTGCAGATTTCCTTGTTAGGCTTGCCATCATGTTCAAACACCTTGAAGACTAGTTCTACCTCAACATGACCGCCTCCATTTTCAACAACTTTCAGTCACCTTCAGACGCAAGCCACTCCAACATTTTGCAGCATCTCTTCCCTGACCTCACTGCAGGCCGTGTGGATTATTTCCTCAAGCTGTTACAGGTTACAGGACTTAGTGGCATACACCTTGCTTTTGATATAGCCCCACAAAAAAAGTCACAAGGTGTAAGGTCGGGGGAGCACAGAGCCCACTCGAGGAAACTCCTTCAACCGATCCATTGGTCAGAAAACCTGATATTCAGGAAATCTCTGACTAACCTGGCAAAGTGGGGACATTAGCAAGGTCATTATTTGCCTGAAGTTGTGGCACAGCAAACTCCTGCAGCATCTCCAGATAATTTTCCCCTGTAACGATTGTCATGTTACTGGACGCATCGCTGAAGAAAAATGATCCAATCAGCCCAGTGCTAAACATTGCACACCAAACCTTGGAGAGTCTCGTTCATGATTGTGAATTTCTGCTGGGTTTGATTTTCCACAAATTACAGAGTTGTGTCGGTTAACCCGACCAGAGAGTTAAAAGATAGACTCATTGCTGAACCATAAGTTTTCCAAGAACTGAGGGTCATTTTGGTAATGGTGTAGGAGTCATTCACACATTTCCCTATGAGCATTATAGTCTTCCGCTTGAAGTTTTTGAACAACCTGAAGTTGGTACGGGTAGAGCTTTATCACTCTCCAAAGCACCCGCAGAATCTAGCTTTTGTTGATGCTGAGTTCCAGTGCAGCCCTCCAGATAGACTTTCCCCGGATTTGCTTAATTTCCTGTTTCAGGATTTCAGTATTTTCATCGGTGGTGGAAGTAGCAGGCCTACCGCTGCATGGTTTGTCAAGAACAGATCCTGTTTGGAGAAAATTGTGTTACGCGTTGGAGCAGTGTGACGGCCATAAAGTTTCTGTTTCTGCTAAATTTCAGTGAGGGACCTAAAAACTGCTTGCCAAGCGGCAATGTACAAACGCTGCTCTAATGTCAATGTCAAAGGTAATGATACGCTTAAAAAAACTGCAAAGCCTAAGATGTCATATGCAGTGAAATTTGTATGAATTGAATGTGAAAACATTGAGAAAGAGAACACACTATATATATATATATATATATATATACAATACAAAAATTGAAGATAGATGTCCACTATCCATACCTCTGTATATGACCAGGATGGTTTATTAACGAAAGCAGAATAATTAATTTTTTGTTTAGCAAATCTTTACAAAAACTTCACCAACTATGATGCATTCACAGTATCAACAACTCATTAGTATATTATTAGTGACAGAAAGCTTTCCTGAAATCTTTTCCAAATCACCATCTTGTCTCCTGCACATTTTTGGGGGTAAGGCCAGGCTGTCTATTACAGCTAGCTTGTTAAAGACACTTCAGCAATGTGTCACCATAGGTGGGGTATGATTAGAGATGGAGATGAGGGCTTTGCTGTTGACTGTTGTTATAATGTACAAAAGCACAATAATAAATATATGCTTTGGCACCGGTAAAGATCACTTTATTTTTTAAGGTATGGGACTATACAGAATTATTAATTTTTTGATTTGAGTATCTTGCACCTGCTTTACTCATCTGTCAACCTACTAAAACTATTAGAAAAACTACATACTTTCTAGAGTTTTAAAATGAATTATGGGGACACCTGCATAACAAAATTACAAAACACCCGTGCATGGGAAAAAATATTTGCAAAGCTCACAAAAATGTATAAATTGATGGCAGTGTGCCCAATTTTCCTGCACTTTTTCCCAGCCGGACGGCATTTTAATTCCAGGCAATAAATACCTTCTAACTCTGAAACAATCTGTGGAGAGCAAAGTATAATTTTTTATTCAAAATTCTGTAAATACCATGAATTACAATTACACCTTGAAGGCAAGTTTATGCAGATTGGTGTGAAAACAGTTCACAAGGGCAAAAAATACTAACGCCCCCCAAGGATTTACAGCTCAGCCAGCAACCTTCTACAGTCAAGTAACTAGTGAATAGTTAACTTGTGTTCTTATGATTTTCACCAATGGAATGTTTACTGTGTTAGGCATACATTCCCAGCTGCAACATCTGACATCACATCCTTAATAAAATTCATGAAATATTGATTCTCCCCATCCTTCTTAATTTTCTCCCAGTCAGAACCCTCTCCATACAGGTCTCTGAAAAGTGCAATAAAGTGAATTATGCACTAGTTGTTTCTCTTCCTAATCTTGCTGTTACTTGTAACTTATAAACATACATTTTGGTACAAACACAACAACAACAACAAAAAATTAGTAGGATAAGCTGAGCTGCTGAGAAATATGTCTTCCGCAAGCTTTGAACATTATCACACATTGCATGCAGCTACAGAGGTTAGTATAGATTTGTTTATGTAGGGAATATGTGATATTCACATTACTGTTAGCTTGGGAACTAAAATGTGGCCAAGAACTCCAAAAAACATATGTTGACAGTAATCAATGGTAAATATAAATCTAAACAAAAGACCCATTCATAATGAAGAAAAAGATGGAGAAAGAGACATTAAAAAATAAAAAAAAACAGTGTGTTACTTTAGTAGTAGCCAATACTTATGGCGCAAGATTCATGTCTCAAATGTTATACTTCCATTTAAATATATGAGGGGGTGCTGTGAAGTACCTGGCTTTTCCCCCTTCCAGATGAAAGAGAAAAATTAGGATGGGGCATAAGACAGCCTAATATCTTAGTATGTAACCGTGCAAATATCAGGTCTTTTTGATACCTAAAACTGTTTTTTCTTTTAGTGAAAAGCTGTGGTGGCAGCAGCACAAGCAAGTTTCACGTCATTGGAGTTATAGGCCATCATTAATTTTTTTTTTCTCCAGGGAAAGTCAGCAAAGGACATTCGCACTGAGATGTCACAAACACTGGGGGGGGGAGTGTTCTTCCTACAGCACTGTCAAAACCTGGATATCTTGTTTCAAGACTGGGCATTTCACAGTTGAAGATGAGCTCCGCAGTGGGCGCCCCCCAACCTCAACTGACCGGCAACCTGGGATGCTGTCCATGAGCTGAATATTGAGGACTGCCGATTATCCGCAAAAAAGATAGCCCAGATACTTGACATCTCACGGGAGCGTGTTCGGTTTGGTATCACCACTATCTTAGACATGCAAGCTTTCAGCGAAGTGGGTGCCGAAATGTTTGAACAATGATCAGAAGAAGGAACTAATTGAAGCATCCAAAGCCGTTTTGGCCCAATTTGAAGCTGCACAGGACTTTTTGGCTAGGTTAGTGACTGAGGATGAAACTGGCTCCACATCTATGATCCTGAAACCAAGGAACAGTCAAAGGAATAGTGCCACAGCGGGTCTCCGTGGCCAAAGAAGTTCCGAACCCAGAAATCAGCCAAAAAAGTCACAGCATTCATTTTCTGGGACAAAGACGGTATTCTGTCGGTGGACTACCTACCTCAGGGCTCTAGTATCACCGGACAGTATTATGCTAACTTCCTTGACTAGCTGAAGGAGGCAATAAAGACAAAAACGCCATGGAAAGTTGACCAAAGGGATCTTTTTTTGCAGGATAATGCACCTGCACACACATCCACATGTGCGCTGCCAAACTGAACACCCTGGGTTACCAATTGGTTCACCATCCCCCCTACTGACCTGACCTGGCCCCTTCGGACTAATACCTGTTCCCGAATTTGAAGAAACACCTGAAGGGGCAAAGCTTTGAGGACATTTCTGACATCAAAGATGCTGCTGAGAGCTGGTTTGCAGCCCAAACAAAGGATTTTTATTTGATCAGTCTAGAAAAGCTGCAACTACGCAGTTCCAAGTGCATCAGTCTCAGGGGGGAATATGATGAATAATTGTGTTATTTCATAACTCTGGCTTTTTTCCTTCTGGGCAAAGCCAGGAACTTCTCAGCACCCCCTCGTAATGTTCATATTAAATGTGGTATAGAAGGTCATCATACAGTAACTAAAAAAAAAGTTAATTGCTCAAGATGAATACATGAATAAATTTGGTTTCTTGCAGTCTCATTTCCTTTTTCACACTTTTGTAAACAGGCCTCTCATTTATGATCCTCAGGTGGTATAGACAAAGGAAGCACTCCGTGCAGTAGTTTTAAATTAGAAATATATTGCGGCCTTAATGAAATAAAATGGTTTGAATTTTGTATTTTAATGTGCTCTAGTTTTGTTTTTATCTGAGGATCAAAGTCACATACTGTGACTTTTAAATTATATCAGTCAATAATCATGTTCATTTTCTATGATGCTCAGTTTTATCTGCATAGACTTTTTAATGTTTTTCATCAGTAATTAACATAGATAAATTTTACATCTGAATGGAGGCATTTTGGGATTAAATGAAAACTGCCATCTACATACTGTACAAAATGTTAAAAAAAGTTAAACGCTTTTAAATTGTTAATATTGTATATTACCGGATTTTCGGTGTATGATAGAGCGATATAAATAAAATCAGAGGATATTTTGACAAAATGTCCTTGAAAGATGTTGAAGCTCCTTGCTTCATATCATAGACAATTTACAGAGGTATGTGTAATTCTTAATCAAAAAAGTTATATTTTGCTGGCAGATTTGAATAGATTTGCAAATATTTTCACATTTATGTGCAAAAGCTAAGCTTTAGAGCCCAGGCTCACTTCTCACATGAAAACCCATGTAACATGTCTACATTTTAACTAACTAAGCAATTAAGCGTCAAACAAAGACTTGTAGGAAAAACAGGCTTAGTTGTCAGAGGTCAGAATTTCAGCTAAAATCATAATGTTAAATAATTTCCTTGTTCCTATTCAGACCACAGGGTAAAGCTGTAATGTTCTGTATGAATTTATATTCTTAATACCCTTTTTGTGATTTAAAAGTCTTGAGCAGTATGAAAACCTTGAGATTTTTCATTCTTAATGTTTAATGCATATTGTAGAATCCAGGAAGTTTATTTCGGCTTGAGAATGTTTTAATTTGAGTTTTATTGCAAGATGCATGTTGTTGTATATCCTATAAACTTGGACAAGATCATTTTTGTATGCAGTAAAGAAAAAATTATCCTAGATTTAGCAGAATTATGCAATTAGATTTCTGAAGCACGTAGATGGGTACTACTCCTGTTTAGAAAAATTTGTATATGAAGGGCAAACTGTAATCACATTCTCTTTCTTTCGCCTGACATTAGAGATCTTGGCCAAAGAAATGTAATATATGTTGGGTTACAATGGATCAGCTAAATTATCGGTTTTGCTGGCCCTTTTTTGCAATACCAAGAGGTTTCAATGCTATGCACACAGAGAATATTGGTATACAGGGATTCCGCATCCAATATGGCTTGAAAGGTTCCTTCAGGTATAACATCAGATGGAAGCAAAGTTGTAAGATTGTTGTTGGTGTTTCAGGATTTTTGGGTTTAAATATATATAAATATTAAAATATTTTCCATAAAACTGAGGATATGTTCAGTGTACTGTATGTTCACAGACCCAAGATTAGGGTCCTTTCTGGTTTAATAATGTATTTAAAATTACATAAAATATGAGTTTCAAAACAAAGGGAAAATTTTACAATCATGTATCATAAGCTCTATTGTATTTTAGAAATAAATGCATCTTTTAAAATAAAACCTTACTGCATTTAAAGAAGGGTTTAATTATTTTTTTTTAGGACTTTTTAAACCAGAAACAAATAGAGACTTATAGCTACTCCCTGAGAAAATACATGTTTTTTTCATTATACCAGTTTGGCATTGTCACAGAGGTCATTAGTATTGTGTTATTACTCTGCAAGCAATAATTCACTTAGCTTCTTATATGTGGTTAAAAATATGAACTTTGCAAGCACATTATTGGATGACTGAATCAGAGCTTTACCTCATTTACTATGGTAGCTGAAATATTCATTGCAGAGTGATAATTCACCTTGTTGAGCGAACAGTACAAACTCATTTCTAGATAAAGTAAATTGTCTCACGCAAAGAAAAAATAGATAATACACAGCAGTTACTGTCATGAAAAGACTGAAAAACTGAGAAAAATTTAACATAAATAGTTTTCAATATTCAATTAATATAAATAGTTTATTTCACACTGCAGGAAAAACAGCCTATAAAGAAATACTTGTTCTTTTTGTTAAGTTGTACAAACAAGTCTTAGGCTATTTATATTGATCTTTATGTTTAAAACATTTTTGATATGCAGTACTTTTTTTGTAGTGACTACACAGTCAACAATTTCTCACTGTAATAATGATTATCAAAAGCTTAACATAAAAAAACACCTAATGTATTTTCTAATTTACATTTTCTGTATTGGTATAAAAAAATTTTAATTGAGACCACAAATTATTACCATTTTTATCCTCCATTTTTACTAATACCACCTACAATGTTTTAGTGGTTGTTACTATGAAAATCCCAATATTTAGCAATACTTTTTATGATTCTTTGATGCAAATAGATAGGGATATAAGGTACTAATTACAGTGCAAACAAATCAGGAAGACTGGCGTGACAGAAGAAATAACAGCAAAAACAAAAATGCTTTATTTATTATATCTACAGCTCTTCCTCAGAGACCTAACTATGCAATATGGCTGATCCCGGTACTACTGCTCTTTTAAAATCACAAAATCAATTTTTTTTAAACAAAAGGAAGTAGGCTAACTATATAGAAAATAAAGACTAGGGAAACAGGTTTTTATGGTATGTTATGACACAATGTACCACTATCATAAGAACATTTTTATAGATCAAGCTAAGGACAGATCTTGGATATCTTTACCCAAAATCCAGATTTCAAAAAATCTGTAGACATTTGTGATCTCTTTTCAATTCTGCAAGTACAGAATAATAATTATATGCTGTATTTTGGAGAGTCTGCAAAAAAATGCTCTTGAGGTAATAATAACCATATTTTAACCCTTCCCCACCCAAATTTACTGGACTGTGTGCATTCAGAAATAAGAAAAAAGATTCACAATGAATCAGAAAAAAATTGCTTTGGGTAAAAAAATATTACAATTAATTTCTCCTGGTAGGAATGATGTCTGTATTATGCAATAATATTTAAAATGATTTGCCAACATATTACCCAGTGGAATTTCTTCCAGTGGAATCACAGATTTAACCCCATCCAGATCTGCTGTCCAAAAATCATGTGGTTAGTGACTACAAAGCCGCATACACACTTGCAAATATAGTCGTTGGAAAGGATCTTTCACGATCCTTTCAACCGACTAAGCACTCCACGATGCATGAACGGTGCTGTACATACAGCACTGTTCTGCTCTATGCAGAGGGGAGGGGAGAGCAACGGAGCGGCACCCCTCTGCGCGCTCTCCCCCTTCACTTGCATTATGATCGTTCGTCATACAGCGTCCGTGGATCCGCCAGGATAGTCGTTTGGACGATGAAGGACGCGTGCTGTACACACTTCAGATTGTCGTCCGATATTGGCCCTGAGCCGATTATCGGGCGAGAACCATTGGAAGTGTGTACGTAGCTTAGTGTACCCTAATACCACTACTATGAGGTTTTTAGTGTCAACAGCAAGGTTTGGCAAACACATCGTTATTAAGTTGACTGAGGTTGAGAGTGGTTCTTCCTCCAGAGTAGGAAAAGCAACTGTATGGCTGGAAGTGGCTTTTCATCCCCCGGAACTGCACCACAATCATCTGCAACCACAGCCACGTGCGAATGTGTGCACAAAATGGTAAAATGCCGCAGTCAACCACAAGTCTGAAACGGTCCAAAGTCATTTTCAATATTCAATACAACATGTTTACATCAATCAGATCACATAGGATCTTTATGTGTCGTAATGACCTAACGATTACCAAAATTACATTCATTTTGAATAACAGACCATAATAACAATCTCTTTGGACTTAACCTTCATTTTTAATTATTTAATAATATTAGGTAGACGAAGATACTAATATGGGTAAAGGAGGGGAAATAAAGGGTGGGGACAGGACGGGGAACTTGTTCAGAACTTAAAATAAGAAAATGGCTTTAGGATACGCTAGTTACTGATAAAGCAATAAAACTACCAATAGCTGCAGGTTTAGTGAGAGTCAGCTTGGAGCGCATTCAGGTAGTCTGCAGAATCTCAAAACATGATCCAATAGAACCATTTCTGGTTGGTTGCCTCCTCCGTGCTTCTTAGAGCAGTGGTCAAGTTGTCCATCACATAAATATCATTGACTCGTTTTAACCACTGGGCAATATTAGGTGATATGGATTGTCTCCACGTGGCTGGAATGAATGCTCTGGCCGCATCCACAAGTCTAATCAGTAAGAATTTACGATAAACATTGCGTGGAAAATATTGTTATGTAGAAAGAAGAACCTAACTTCAAATGGGGTCTGAAAATCTGTAAACCTTGAGAGAAGTTTCTGAACCTTCTCCCAAAATGAATGCACCCTCGGGCACTCCTAAAAGATGTGGAGAAAATCACCTCTATCTTCATCACACCTCCAGCATCTAATGCTTCAGGAAACATAGAGCATAGGTGGGTAGGGCCCCTTTACCATCTGATCAGAATCTTGTACCCGGTTTCTGGATACGCTGAACTGACTGAAGATGTGTGTCCTATCGAGAATAGTTGATCTCTGTGGGCCGGTGAGAAATCAATCCCTAAATCTTGGGCCCACTTCGAACCAAAAGATGCTGTAAAATCTGGGGCAATCAAGATCAAATATATGTAAGGGACTAAATGCCTAACTAGGCTATATCAGCCTTCGTGGACAAGATAAGCAGTAGGGAACTTACATCTGTGGTTACTTGTTGGTTGTTAGACATGACTGTAGGGATTGTTCAGGGAACCCCTATGCCCTGATTAGCCTGCATAGTTGAGCCAGCCGGTGAAGCCCATGTAAGCATGTGGGGAGACTGGGAGGCAGGCTCCAGCTCCACGCCTGCTTTAAGAGAATCATGCTCCTTATGAAAGCTTTTCCCTCCTATTGAAGCAGACCACAGAGAATCTTGAGACCTTGTGGTGGAGAATTGCGACTCTCTGTCACTGTGATCTGTGTGAGGCGATGTTGGGAAGGGGGAGACAGCTGTCTGTGTGTCCTGAAGCCTCTCACCTCTCCTCTCTTGCTCACGTGCGGTTGGACCTGGAGCTTTGTGCAGCGCATCCTGGCTTGGCGCCATCTTGGATGTGGAGGGTTCGGCAGGTCGAGACTCTGGGAGGAAGAAATGAACAGAGCCCGGACTTTTTGTTGGCTTTGGAGGGCCCTGGGGTACTGTGGCGTCCTGACATGTGAATCTGAGGTCGGATATCCTAGTCTGCAACAAAGTGCCAAGGACGGAGCTCCTGAAAATCACATCCTCACTGCGCGATCACGAAGCCGCGCCCCTGGGACCTGAATATATTATTATTATATTATTATTATTATTATTATTATTATTATTAATAAAATATATATTTTTAAAGTCACCCAGGTTCATCCTATGATAGTTTATCTTTTCCAGTCTTGGAGAGCTTTTATAAATAAGTTCCATTCTCTGTCTTTAAATGCCTGAGCATATTTAGGTTACTATATATGATATAGGTTAATTACAGATCAAGTATATGGAGTTGTTCTTTCTAGGATTTGTTTTATGTAATGGTAACCATGAATTTTTTTTTAGATCAGTTTTCACTTTAGATTGATTTCCTTATTATACAATAATATTTATAATTTAAGACTAATGCAACTTCTGGACTTGCTGTCAAAAAACATATGGTTAGCCACTGCCAATCACCTCAGTTCAACTACTGTAATCAGTGATCTAGCTTGAAACAGTCCAATCAGTGGAGGAAAAAAAAATGTTTTTGGGATGTGAATTGATATTCTCACAAAGTTTTTTATCACTCTATTTACTAAGTGAAATATCCATTGCAAAGAAATAATTTATTTTGCTGAGTAAGCAGTCTAAACTGTCTTATTAGTCAACCCAATGTGTAGTTTTGGAATGTTTAGAATCACATCATTGTTGAATAAGCTTTCTTCTATGATGTAATGACCTGGTCGCTAACCCATTGGGTGTTTCCAAATTTTTGACCTTTGTATACAAATTTGTCATTTAAACTCTGGTTTTAGGGGAAATGTAACACCCAAAAACTGTCATGTTATTTTTTTTTTTGTTGTTGCTTTTATTTCTTTTTTGCATTTTTCCTTGTCCAGCATGAACTTTTTTTTTTTTGGTCAGTCCTATCGATTTTCTTTGTCAACAAACAATGGTCTACCACCTTGTTTTCCTAAAGCTTTTTATCCCAACACAGTAAAGACATTAAAAGAAAAAAATACCACAACCATGTTACTACAGCAGAAAAACTCTGAACATTCGGGAGGATGGAAGTAGTTGCTGGAAGCATGCTTTGAGAAGAAAGAAATCACATTTACATTCTAGTGCAAATGACTACATATATGACTGTAATGAGGTTTGCAAAATATCTACAATGTACTTGGGACAATTTTTTTTATCACACTACAGTGGAGTTACATTTTTAAACTATATTACTACATTACAATTGGATAAATCCAATGCTATCATCTACTTTTTGCCACACCTACAGCAGAGGGATTTGAACTAAGAATTTTTGTAGAGATATCCTCCACGCCTAAACTGATATAAAGAGCCAACATGTGATTCATCCAATTTGCAAGCATAACAAAGTGAAATGTTTTAAAGTGGACATTTGGTATAACTGTGCAAATTTAATGAGAAACGTGCTTTATAATAAATTCAAATTATTTATAATTGGAAATGTAACATGGAAAACATAAACAATAGTAAGCATTACTAGTATAAAATAATAACTATGTATAACAGCAATTTTTGGATTGTTCATTTAAAATAAAGCAGTAAATATATGTGGGAAAATTAGGGTTGTTTAGTAATCAATTTGTTGGGAAAAGAATTGGCAGTCTACACTAGATTAAGTCACAACAGCTGCAACCAGTGCAACACAATTCATCACAAAATGTACAGCCAGTTTTATATGATCTTTGTTTTCAGGAATAAACAATAATCGGCTAATGTTTAAGACCTCTGATTTATAGAGTGTAGATTGTATAGCAGAAGTATATGAAAAGCCTAGATGAATAAAAAAAAAAATAGTATGCGGCATGGTAAAAAAAAAAACGACCACTAATTTCCTCACCAAATGAAAAACTTAGCCAAAAATTTTAGGCTTTTGTTAATACAATTTAGGTCTATATAATGAGTGAAACGGTATGACATGTTCTAAAAACATGTGTGAAGCTTTTTCAGGAATCATTTTTCTATGTTATTTGGGCTTTGAAGGCCATTGTGCTTATCAATAGGTTGCATAATTTTAATTGGTCTTTGGATTTTGAAATTCTGACTTCCCTGGATCTCCTCCAGCAGCAGCTGGTCCAGTGATCTTTTGTGCCTTCATTTTTTTCAGGAGGTGGAAAGTCTGAATATCATTTTATTATAACTCACTCAAATTGGGCACATACGATACATTATTCATTACCTACAGTATCTTGGTCCTAGAGTTTGTCCACCATAAATTGTTTGAATCATTTGTTCTTAAAACTCTACTTTTTTAATGTACTAAATTATAGATTCCTGCAGACCAATCATAGTTTTAGAATGCCTGATCATACTCTTCTCCAGTTTTACTTTGAATTTTTAATTTAGTGTTTGATTGATATCATATTATTAGATTCCTGGGCCAATAGCTTTGCAGAACTGCATATTCATGACTTTATTCTTTACTGCCAAAATTTGCTGTTTTACATGCTCATCGCCTTGCCTAATTCCAGAGACACGTGTGCCAGAAAGTAGAATCACTAGGCATACCTGTGCAGAATTCTCAAAAATAATTATTTGAAAAGAACAGTGATATCTAGCCTCTCAAAAAGAGAAAAGAGTTATAATTAAATGATCTTTATTGAATTTAAATGTATCTTTTTACAAAGCAATCATTCTTCAGGATTACAAAGGATTGTTTACTGTAATGTTTCTTCCTAATTGCATGAGCTCTAATTATAGAAATAACTCTTTATATATGTATAATCATTACACTTTTTTTTAAACTTAGTGATATTAAAATTATTTTTCTATTCCACTTTGCATCCATTTATGGTGTTCTTGTATGTATGTGGATGTTCTCTGCAGGGATATGTTACCCCCCACCCATAAATGGTTGCTCATGGAGTTAGTTTGCTGCAGTTCCTAGCAACTTACATTTAACTTACATAACTTACATTTAAGAACTAATGAAAAAAGCTACACAAAAATTAGAGTAATAATTACAACTTTATAACAACAGATTGGAATTCCAATTAAATGAACGGAATTAATATCTACTAAGGGTACCTAGACCCATCTACCCCAATATATGTTAGATCTGTGTTTCCCAATCCAGTTCTAAAGTAACACCAACAGTTCATTTTTGCACCCAACCTCTCATATACACAACTGTCATCTTAGCATTTTAACTAACTTTGAGGATGTCAACAAAACACCTACTAATGGTGGGTCTTGAGCACATGTTGGCAAACATGGTGTTAGATAAATGAATGCTGTTTGGATTTGTGCATGGACATTTTTCATCTTTTGCTTCTTCTGCAGATCAGTAATCAGCTCTATTAGATTACCCTTAAAATTGCATTATATTGCTAATTTAGGTTTGCTATGTGCAGGTATGTATTTGGCAGTTTGCTGGTAAAGTAAGAACTGGCAAGGAAAAGATTGCTCTTATACAGATGGCCACCTTAAACACGTATTGTAATCAAAAATATACAATTATTGTTTTTGTACAAATGCTTGCTATCAATGAGAAAGCCTGCATAGTAAAAAACAAAAAAAAAAAACAGGATATTCACATGTTTGGAGTAATAAATCATACATTCACTTTTACAATGTGAACATTCCCCTACACGTCTGTAAATTTATTGTTTTGTTTATTGTATTATTGATTGTAATTTAACTCTGCAGAACACACACATTGAAATACAAACAGTAAGACCTTTAGGTGAAGCCACTTGCGTTTTGCATCAACCATGTAGACCAGTGGTCCCCAACCTTTTGCAGCTCGTGGACCACTGAATCTACAAAGAAAATTCGCCTGAGTGACGTCATAATGCCAGAACCCACCCACTCCACAGACACAAACCCCCCCCCCCCCCCTGAGCCTGTGATTTGTACAAGAGACATGGCCCAAAGCTCTGGCCGGTTTCTGTGCCCTCGAGTACCACCTGTCAGACGGCCACAGCCCATTAGTGGAACACTAGGACCGGGGGTTGGGGACCTCTGATGTAGACAAACCACTTTGCAGTCCTGCTCCTTAACCCAAATAGTCAAACCCCTATTGCCTTTTGTTTAAGAGAGTCTTTGGGTTGCTTTTTGTATTTGCTTCTGAAATAGGTCACAGTATATTTTTATATGCACACTGACAATGAATATATATGTATCTATATGTGCATACCTATATCTGTCCAATGTCTATTTCTCTGTCTTTCTTTTTTGGCATTTTATTAATTCTTGATGTATGTATTGTCTTATATCAGAAAGAACCATTTAAAGTCTTAGCTCAAGAAAAAAAGAGTAATATTTGTCTATTATATTCAGAAAGATCTACCAAAGATATATATGCAGATAAAATATTTTGATTAGTTTTTTCAACAAAATATATATCCAGTTGCTTGTCTTCTTTATTCAATAACACAGCTAACCAAATAAAAATTTAAACAGCCAAAAACAATAAAATTATTTTAGATAGAAGTTAGGTAATCAGTTATTACAGAACAATGCGCTTACAGCGCAGTAATCATCTAATAAAAATATATCTTCCATGAACATATAATTTTGTGAGTAGAATCCTTCAGGTATAGCTAATGACGAAGGAACTTTGATGTAAAACAACTGCTATAGGAAATCATTACACTGTAATTCTGTTCCTAGTTCCTTCATGCATTAAACTTTGTTTTAGCTGCGGTAATGGAAAATTTGATCAAGACTGTTTTTGTGCTACATTTGGATTGTCTAAAGTTCATGTTTTCTGTTGTTCTGGTATACTAATAAGCATTAGAATGTGCATACATTACGCTGTGAGTTTTAATTGTTGATATATAAAAAAAAACACAGTATATATATGATCCCATGCTACAACAACCAGATATGCTCCAGAAACCCTTTGTAACCCAGTGCGTCTGTGAATTTTTTTCATTAGAATTTAGAGAAAATAAAATTCTCATTTTCATTTATCCTTTTCAGACCAACACCTTTTTTACTGAACATACCTCAAATTCAGAGACACGTGGCAGATGCTATGAAACAAAAATGATAGTTTTGTAGCTAAGACAAAATATACACACATACATTTTATGTATTATTATAATATATTATTATTAAAATATGGTGATAGGAAGGTAAAAAACACATACCCCACACTCACATACAAATCAGCAAAACAATTAACACTATCTTATTTATATTGTGTGGGCCCCCTTACACCACCTAGAAAGGTGAAAGAAAGTACTAACTATTCAGTAGGAATAATCAGCAGTACTTTTGGTAAGTTGTTTCCACTAACACATTTCGTTTTCATGAGAGTTCAACTGTTTTGTGAAAATCTAACTAACACGCCATCAAATTAATGTATAATAATGTTTTTGGGTTATGCAATTTCACCAGAGTTCCCCAAGAAAGCACATAGAAATACCAACCAAATATTAACAAATAAAGGGGCCATGAAATTAAACAAAATTTGAGCCTGTATGTGGCCTCTGTAATTACATAAACATAAAAAGCTACAATTACTCCCTAACACCCACCACCATGTGGCTGCATACATTAAAGCAGTATTTTAATAAAAAAAAAAAAAAAAATCACTTACCATTACTGGTGAAAAGTCCTTCTTCTTTCTGGTGCTGGATGGAACATTATAGGAAAGCCCTGGTGATAAATGAGCCCACAGCCTCTTAGAATATTTGACGCAAGTATTCGGGGGGGCTGCAGGTTTCCCTATCAGTCTTTACCGCCTCCACAGAACTGTAAAAATGATTTTTTTTATTATACCTATATAAAAATCAGATTGCATTCCACAAGCTGTTTGCTATAACTGAATTAACTTTGAGCTTAGGGTTGTCTTGCTGAAGTTTTTTATGTTCATTTTTGATTTTTGGTTAAAATAAATAGGCATTTTTTTATGTACCTAATTTAGGGCCATGTCACACTGGCAACTGTGCTGCTAGTGATACATCCACAACATGCAGGGAAAATTCTACAAACTTCTTTGGAACTGCTCCCTCATTGGTCCTGAACACTGCATGAGACATGATCACTAGTGAAGGGGCAGCAGTGTAACTGGCCTAATTAACAGGGCAGTGATTCCATAGAATTTTTTTGCTATATTCGGCCGAATAGCTGTCGAATCGAATAGTGAGCTATTCGACCAACACTAGTGATTAACGTCCCTTAAATTTTTGCAGTCTGTGTTTTATTTGGGAGATGCCATGTCACTTCCTGTCAGAGAAACTTTTGACAATGTTTTAATTGTTGCCTGTACCTTCCTTTACAATTTTTGTCAAGATGTCACGGCGACAGAAGTGTGAGAATATCTTCCCAATGGGATCTGACACAAAAACAAAATCGTGACAAAGTTTTTAAAAATTGCTAAAATGTTTTTTAATGTCTGCAGTAATTATTAAGCTTAAATTAATTCAATCCTAACATTTATATGCGATGTTAAAATATATATTAATTTACATTATTTTTTTACCTGTCAAAGGATTTTAACTGTTGCTCAGTCCTATTATAATTTAAAAAACATGGCCTATATGGCACATACAGGAAAATTCCAGTACTTATTCCTGGATCAGCCTAACTACTTCATGGTTGAGTTTTACTGCTACTTGGATCATCTCCCTGCTATTTGGATAGATGTGATAATTCTAATGAACTGTTCAAACTGAAGTTGTGATGTAGGAAGTACTGTAGTGTTTATAATCACATTGAGCACAAAACTACTTTTTTTCTTTTAAACCGTCTACTATACAATCAGATAAAAAAATTCTATCTCATTCTAACATAAAAGAAAATCCACACTATTCTGGAACAACATGTTCCCTCAAATGAATTGACTTGGCCAACTCGTTCTCCAAGCAACAGCTTATTTGTAGACTGGCCCAGATGTATAGTATCTTGCTTTTGCCTTTTTGCGCTCCAGCTGCAAATATTTCATGCCCTGAGATTGTTTAGATAAATCAACTGTTAAAATAATAACATGCAGTGTTCATTCACATTTTATTCTCACAGCAAAGAACATGGTCTCTGGTGAGTAAACAGTTCTTTCAGTGAACGAGATACCCATGAAAGCAGCTGGGATTTAGGAACTGGAGCAAGAGGAGCAAGCTGAGCAGAACAACAGGTGCTATGAATGATGCTACATATGGTTATTTCCTATTCTCTGAGTGAAGAAATTTATATGCTAAATAAAGGCCTAATGAAAACATGGAGAATGATAAATAATAGTACATGATGTTAATTTAATTAAAACAACTACTGAAATGCAAAAGTTTAATGTAAAAGAGATTTCCCAAAAATATGATTGATGTGTTTCGCTGTTTCGTTAGTACAGATAGCACATAAATCATATTTTTGGGAATTCTCTTTTCTCTTGTGTAGTACATTGGCGGTCACCTATTTCCTTAAAAAGTTTCACTGCATTTGAAAAGAGAATACACCTACTGGCTTTTGTGTACATAGTGTAAATAATATCAGTTGCACTAAGATGTTCACTAAGGTTACAGAATATTTAACCAATTTTTGTGTCCTGAACTATACTAAGGAACATAGTTGTCAGATTTTGCTTCAATTTTTAAAATAGCATAACATATGGTTCCTAACATGCATTGCGTTTTTTTAGCCGTATAGCTCTGTACCACATATGTGCAAAATAACTCCTTATATAAGACTGTAATCAAATGAATCACTCCCATCATTCCTGCCTACTGGCAAATAACATTTCCATATCTATTTAGTTTGATAAGCAGTTTGTCAAGCGGTGTTTTGCTCTTAATTTATGACAACAGCCTACAATTCTAGCATATGTATGCTCCCAAGTATACCTACTTTATTTATCAATGGTATAATAAACAGCCCTATTCCTTTACTTGCCTGCTGCACAGTCTGACTTTCTAAATGAAAAATGTCACCAACAATGAAAAAAGCACTTTCTGAATAGTCATATTGAAATACCATAAAAAACAGCATCACACACCAAATATAGGTTATGAATTTATTTTTGATGAAAGCTTTGGGCAAGCTTCAACTGGCTATTTGTGCATTTGAAGTTTAAGTCTTCCATTACGTTACTGTACAGATATCACAATTTTAATTTTTTTTTATAGTTTAAATGTTCTGAACTACTGTCTTTCTCTGCTTTGGACTGCTTGGAGTCAGTCTGCCATTCATTCAGCACAGTAAAATGAAAAACCGGGGCAATATAAAGCTGTCTCTGATTTTAGATGTACATAAAGATATTACTTAGTGACAGCTGGTTACTGTCCCCCCTGCTGAACACCACAAAGCAATGGCATTTTGGGTTTTTCAATCTAACATGCTCCAGGTAAGTAATTTATTTTTCCAAAGATCTGATGTAGCATATCTCTTTGTAAACAGCACTTAACTAAAAATACTGACATTCTAACTTATGCCTAAAACACTTGCAGTTTTGCTAAGGTAAGAACATTTACAGATCATACCTGATTTCATACTTTAGGCTTTGTGCAAACCTCAAAAAAAAAGCAGTCAATCACACAATCATGAGGTAGGATTTCTAGAGAGTTCTGTAGACATGTAGCATATAAAACAACTCTAGGCTGGGATACTGCAGGCAAGCTTCCTTCAAACGTTATTGCCAATTTTCGAAAATCTTTGCTATATAAAATAGAAAGTTATGTTATAAACATTACAATAAAAATAGCTTTTTATCAATTATGTTGCTTGTTTTTTCCATTTAAAGACCCAGCATATGTTCACAAATGAGTCACAAAGAATGCCAAGGCTTGTAGTAGTGCTAAAGTTAGTTATCTGTTTGTTGTCTAAGGTTACTAGAATTAAATACTATATATGAGCTTTCTACAATAATAAAGCTCAGTCTAGATATATCAGTAATCAAAGACAGGAGATGGCCAGAGCCAGAGAGTCAGCAGCATATAAACACAATATATAGTTTATTTGTGCTCACATAACACAATAGATGTGTGGTTTATACTGGTTTCTGTACTTCTACATAAAGAGTCAAGTTGTTTTGCTTTTCTTGGAAACCCCCTTCAATGTTAAGCGTATTTATACCCTCAGCACTTAATTTACATCATAATGTTGTAATATGTGATTTGTTTTGTATTGCGTATACTATAGTGAAAAAGCTGGTTGCCTAAATAGCAATATCATTCAATGGAGTGATTCTTAATCCACATATCATGCAGTGCATAGACAACTTCTGTATTCTTTCTTCAAATTGGCTTTTCTGCTCTTGTAAATTTGCAAGGACATTGTTGAATAACTAAGTCTTGTATAAAAAATACATTAGCATTCATTTTAGAAGCTGTGGTAAACAATATTTGTTTGTTTACTTGTTTGCTTTTTCCTGAAGAAAAACCATGTTTGGGAACAAATGACATTTTAGCATTCATTTACTGAATGATAATATGAAATAAAAATGTAAGTCTGAAAGAACAAAACAATCAAATAAATTAACATTTTCTGTACTGAAATTTATAGACTTTTGTAAACTTACAGCCTACCTGTTTGATAAATTGGGCTTGTGAAAGACTGATCCAGTCCAGGTAATCAATAGGTCAGAAATCCCAAATACCATACAGCTTTAATAGTTTTAAAAGAACAGTTCTCCTCACTAAATTTTAATAATGCGCAATGATCTCGGCTTACTTTGCATGTAGAGAATAAACCACCTGGCCGATAAACCCGACCTTGGTTCGGGTTTATCGATTTTGCAAAAATCGATAAACCTGAACTTTTCTCACTGTCTAAATCCCAATCACTTACCTGGTCCCCGCAGCTGAAATCTAATCGCCTTAATTGGCAGATTCGCGCTCCCTATTGTGAAGGCTGGAATCCGGCTGGTTGTGAGGCGAGTGTACGTGCATACTCGAGTCCGGACCGCGGTAATCCGCGATCGATGGCCGCACGTACTTTCGCGCTTCCTGCGAGCGCGGATTTTATTGATGAATCAGGGGCCTTGTATCAATCATAGTAAATGTCCATTGCCTAAAAAAATAAAGGTGAAGGTAGGCATCTGAAAATAGTGTAACTTGTATTATGCAACATAGAATTAGTAACCACCTTCTTTCATGGGATAACCCCTAAGGAGTATCATTGTAAGAAGTTAACAATTTAGGGGAAAATGAAGGCAATTAAGGGGAAAATGAAGGTTTAGGTAGTAAAAGGTCAGGGTGGTAGAGGAGGGGGGAGCAACTCTCATGACCAGTTAAGTGGTAACAAAGTAGACATTCCATTTTTCCTACTCTTTCTGAAATGTGGTCAATTTATCAGCTAACATGGCAGTAAGGTATTCCATTAAGGGAATATCCTGAATCCAGCATTACAGTGCCTATCTAAATGGGGGTACAGGCTATAAGGAAAAGAGCAGTCAGTAGGATATGAGAAATTAGTTTGCATGGGCCAGGTGAGGCTTGGGATATAGGTAAGCTCAATAGATTTGTAAACATGTCTAGTGGGAGATTAAGCTTGGTAACATCAGTAATAGGCTTCCCCACCTGTGTCCAGAAACCTTGAATCCGAAGGCAGCCCCAGAAAAAGTGCCCCTGTCGGCCCCACAGTGCCAACACAATGGATCTACCGTAGGGAAGAGTCGATGGAGAACCTCTTGAGTATGGTACCATCAGAATAAAATGTTGTAGCTATTTTCTTTGTATTTCACGCATATAGAGCTTTTGTTGGCTGAGGTCCATAAGTCTGACCATTCTTAGAGATATAGCTCTCTCCCCAAAAACACTCTCCCATGTACGCATATATAAGAATTTAGAGCTCATGGTGTGGCCTTTTGTATAGAGAAGCTTATAGATGGAGGAAACTAAATCCTTGGAGTACAGCCCATCTCTACAGAGTCTCTCAAAGAGGATAAGAGCCTGGAACCCAGAGGGAGGCTCAATGTACTGTATATAGAGCCTAATTTGTACATATGCGTAGAATGAGGTGTTGGGCAAATTGCAGTTCCCCTGTATCTCCTGGAAAGTGAAGAGTCCGCGCTCAGTTGGATATAGGAAATGTCTGAAAAAGGCTCTGCTCCTCTATGTGAGTGACATGGAAGAGGAGAGACTATCTGGGATCAGTGGAGTAAGCATAATAGATTGCATTGTAGATGCAGAGCATACTTAGACTTGCATTGCCTCCAGATATTTCTAGTGAACAGCATTGGGGAAAGTAGATCATATTCTGACAGTAAAAGCAAGGAACCCCAGAGCATAACATTTGGGTGAGTAGGCCACATCCATCTCTCTTCAATCTCTCCCCAAACACTAGGAGGATGAAGGGAGGACCATGACACCAGGCAGCGTAAATGGGCTGCCAGGTAGTATTTATGGAGGTCTGGGGCCCTTAATCCACCCAGATCCTTGGGAGTACATAGGACACTCTTGGCTAGACAGTGCCGTTTATATGCCCAAATAAAGTCAATGAATTCCACTTGCAGTTTCTGGAGAACTCATCTAGGTACTAGAATATGAAGTCATTCAAAGTAGTATAGAAGTTTAGGGAGAGGCATCATTTTCAGGGAAGCAATATAGCCTAAAAGAGATATTATGCAGCTTCCATATAGTCAGAGAGTCATGAATTTATTAAAATGTGGGGGGAATCTGTGCTTGTAAAGGAGGTGGTAAGTAGAAGTTATCTGTACCCCTAAGTATTTAATATGGGATGACCATCACTGGCATGTCTAAAGGGGATGAATCCAGTTTGATCCTTATGGATAAAGGAAGGGAGTAATTTGGATAGGCGGTTTGCCAATATCTTAGTGAAGATTTTAAGGTCCAAATTCAAGAGAGCAATGGGCCTAAATTATTGAACATTCCATGTGATCCTTCCCTGGTTTTGAGACCACTGTGATATTTGACAGCAACATGGAAGAGAAAACTGGTTCCTCCATCATGAACCTGTTAAAAGGAGACCATAAGTGTGGAAGAAGGATGAGAAGGAGCGTTTTATAGTGTAAATACAGAAGGCCATCGGGGCCAGGACCTTTATTAGATGGAAGGAGATTTCTACCTCAGAAATGGGTTGGTTGAGTATTTGTAGGTTAGTGGAGTCTATCCTGAGGAGATTTAGTGAAGCTAGGTAGCTTTGCATGTCTGCTTCTATTGATCCTAAAGTGGGATTCTGCATTTGCACCACTGTGGAGTATAGGTTTTGTTAGTATTTCTCAAAGAGCGAGGCTATTTTTTTAGGGTCATAGTGTGTTACACCTTAATCATCCTTGATAGCGATGGGGGAGGATTTTGTGCTAGTTTTGCTCATTTTCCTTGCCAGCAGGGTGTCTGCCTTATTCCTTTGGTAATGGTAGGTTTGTCTAGTAAGTGTCATGGCCCAGCTGACCTTCATATCCACTCCCTTCAGCCGCAATCTAAGAGCAGTGATTTTTAATAGGATTAAAGGAGGATGGTGCAATAGCTCATGCTCAGCTGCCCCAGGAAGTGCAACAAGGCAGACCTCTGGGCCTCCATGTCTTTTTTGAGATGCGTGGCCAAAGCAATACAGTGCCCCCTGATAACCACTTTGTGGGCTTCACACAGGCTGGAGGCAGCAGAGACCAAACCCTTGTTCTCTTGGAAATAATGTTCCAGAGTAGAGGACATGCAGACCTTGGTGGACTCCTTTTTGACAAAGTAATCCTTGAGGTGCCAGTGGGAGCAGAGGGGAAGAACTAAAACTCCAAGGAGATAGGTGCATGGTCTGACCATGTGATTGGGTATATATCCATGTGGACACTGAACCGGAGGAGTGGTAGATTTTTTTTAAAAATGGTCAAGACGGTTCGTGTGTTTTATGAGGGGTGGAATAGAAGGAGGACTGTCTTTCTGAAGGGTGTTGTACTCGCCATGAGTCAAATAATTGGCGATATGGGACCTGGGAGGAGGGGCCATCAGACAGTGACAATTAGTGAAATGTGGGAGAGAAAGTTAACTTGAAATCACCTCCCAAAACTACATAGTGGGTGAGTGTGGTGAGATTTGGCCCGTTTTGGGTCTATACACAATACAGAGGGAGATAGGAATTTCTCCTAGATGGCCTTTCAGAATGAGCTATCTTCCATTGGGGTCCAAGATTGCATGTTTAAGCAAGATGGCTACACCAGCTTTCTTTCCTGTAGAGGATGAGGGTTGGAAAAACACACATAAACAAACTAAATACCACTGTAACATTAATGTTATATAGTGCAGATTGCCACAAGGCGATAAAAGGATCCATGAGTCTTGCCGGTGTTCTCTCCCACCGAAATAGAGAGAAGAACAAGGGTGGGGAGAGATTGGGCATTTTCCTGGTAACAGTGAGTATGGGGGTAGCCACGTGGTATCTACCTAGCCGACCCCAATCTAAATATGTTTACAGGAAAAATGATCCTGGGCAAATAAGCATCAATTATGTGTAGCATAAAACAAGGTAGGTATAAAAATCTTAAAACAATCACATTGCAAGGGCAGAATGTCAAAACAGTAGTAGTCCTATCGGGCCCAGTGGAATAAACTCTGAAGGCACTTATCATAAATTTGCTCATAATTAAAAAAGAAAACTTTTAAAACATTTCTTATTGAACAGGCAAACAAGTAGGCAACTATCCATTGCAGTCCATGCCCTGGGAGGTGATCGATTAATGGGCACCACAGAAGAGGGCGCCTCACGCTAAGACCTGGGCTGATGTCAGTTCTTTGAAGCCACCAACAAGGTTGTTCTGTTGGTGGAGATGCAAGAGGTTCCCAGCCAGGGAGAGCAGGACATGTGATATCCAGATCTTTGCAGAAGGCAGGTAAGACCTCAGGAAAGCGTAGAGTAGAGGGATCTTTCCTCATGGAGAGGGAGAATGGATAACCACATTTGTAAGGAAGGTTGTTGTCACAGAGCGGAGTAAGTAGAGGTTGAAGCAATCTGCTCTATTGCAAGGTGTGCCATGGGAGATCCTGGTATAGTTGAAAGTGCGCCCCATCAAACTCTAGATTCCTCATGTGGCATTCCGCATGGGCTTGATTTCCTCCTTTAACTCAAAGTCAGCAAGCCGATAAATTACATCTCTCGGGTGTGAATAAGTGGACTGGGTCCTGGCGGCCCAATGGGCCCTGTCAAACTTGATGTTGGTTTGTGGAAGAGTGGCCTAGGATGTTGTTAAACACTGCTTGGAGCTCCAGTTTAAGGTCATCAGGCCTTGTCCCCTCGGGGAGACCTCGGACCCGTATGTTGTTGCGGATGGCCAAGGTTGTCTAAATCCTCCACATGACATTAAAGCTCCCTGAGCTTGGTATCTTGTGCATAGGTTTCATGGTGAAGGCGGGTAATTTCCCCTTTAGCATGCTGTAACTCATCATCAACGCCCTCCACTCTACCGGATAGCTGATGAATATCTGTTAGCAGAGCTCCTATCGCAGATTGACACATGGCCTGGACCTCAGTAATCAAGCTGTGAAAGTCTTGCTTGGTAGGAAGATGTTGCAAGAAATCTCTCCTGGAGACTAAATATGGATCATCTATTCCATCTAACACTGCAGGAAGGGAGGTAGGTATAATAGGTGGGCCATCCCCAGGTACCCCATGACAATCCACATATGTCTTGGTTGCAGATCCATAGGAAGGCTTAACCACCACTATACCATGGGTATGGCATCCATTGACTACAGGGGATCCTGTTCAGGCATGCACCAGTTGAGGCCTCTGGGGGCTGAAACTAAGAAGGCTCTTTGGAAGAGACCAGGCCCTGTGAGGCCAAGGGTGAGGCAGCTGCTGTGGAATACAGGCTCCAGGAAACCTCTGAAAATTGTGGAGAGACAGAGGGGATCTCAAGTACCCGGGGAGCCTTAGGAGACTCAGGAGACTCAGGAGACTGTCCTGGTGAAGCTGTGCTGGGAGCTGTGTAAGTGCTAGAATTGGCAGCTGGTGCCATCTTGGATGGACAGTTCGGCTGCAGGCTTTCCTCTAAGTATGCCTGGATGGTAAGCGATGGTGTGGGGGGAGGAGGGGGATCCCTTCCGCTGTGCTGCCTTCGCATTCTGCCCATTTTTGCTGCACAGAATGCCATATAGAAGCTGAATTGGAGCAGGCTAGAGACTGAGCTTACTCCGAGCTTACTCCGCCAAGCCATGCCCCCCTCTGTTGTGTTTCTTAAAATAGTTAAGTTCTTAGGTGCAGGGCAAAAATACCTGTAGACAATACAATTATAAATGTGCATGCGTAAATTCCTTATAAGTAGCAGATTTTTTTACAACCAGGGAAAAAAAACAGAAAATAACTGACTGCAAAACAATTTGCATTTTCTTTAACTTGAAAAAGAAGCAGTGTCAGATTTTTAGGCCCTAGTGTAGGAGCTTATAAAAGTAAAAGTAATTTTGTGTCAATTGAAGAATAAATCAGCTATGTGTGCTTTACCTATGATGGTGCTAATTTCTCATGAGGTACATTTGTTTCATTAGCATAGCTGCACATAGCGCTATGAGTAACAGCGAATCTTTAGGAAGCATTTTATTACTGTGTCACATTTTAACTGAGGTCATCAATCTAGTTTAGCGGTCCTTCACCTCCAAAATTAAAATTTGCAATTTAGACACAAAATTTTTTTTTTTCCCAGAGAAAAAGGAACAGAACATATTGAACTTGAAATGTAGATTTGCACAACAAACTCAGTGCATTTTGGTTTCTTTTTAAGAACATTTTTACCCAAAAAAATAGTATACTATGTAAAAATTGTGTAGAGCAATGCTGGAAACAGGTGCTTTATGTGCAAATATATATATATGGGATTTTTTATGTACACAGTTTGAAGATGTCACAAGATGTACAGATGTTGGGAGATGTTTATGTAAAATTTGTCTATGTTGCTTAGTCTTACACTACATCCCCAACTGTTATTTTGTTCATTAGATTTTGAGAAAAAATCTCCCAGTGGTCTCTATAAGTGTGGAACTATTAGTAGGTTGCTGGTCTATGTTCATAGATTAATTGTTAAGTTTTGAACTTACCAGTAGGCCCCATTGTTTATTCTTGAATTGCAGAGGTTAATCAGTTATATGGTCATTAGGTTTAAGTTTAAATACTATGTTTATAACTCTAGGGGTACATTGGGCCTGCTTTATTAAAGTTCTCCAAGCCTGGGGAAGGTAGACTATTATGAGTGAACTTGGGTGATCCAGCAGACATAGAATGAATCTGGTCCAGGACTAAAAGCATTTGCAAACTAATAGCAAATAATTTTTAAGAAATCCATTCCAGGTTTGCTAGATCACCCATAGTCTATCTTTTCAAGTTTTGGAGAAGTTTAATAAAGCAGGCTCATTATCTTCGTTTCACACAATTTAGGATGTGCGGATAGATCCACATTTATCTTAGAAGTAATTTGTACCAATGATACCAGTAACAATCTATGAGATGACTGGTCCCCTATTTATACAAATATATTTATACACTGCTCTATTCAGTCTCAGCAGTTAGAAAATGTATCATTTCTTAATAAATTACATATGTTTGTTATTTAGTATGCCATGCCACATTTGATATTTTTAGTGGCAAAGTAGTTGATGAAAACATTGATGTCAATCTGTACACTCACACTGACCCCACATATGGTGGCCCCAATGTTCTTTATGCCATGTTACTACTCCTATCTAGTCTTGTTCTAAACATCTTAAAGTTCTGTTGCTAAATAAAGGTGACCCAATGGTGTCTGATAATGTATTGGGGGGGGGGGGGGGGGGTGACAGACACCAGTGGCCACTTTTGTTTAGCAAAAAAATAAAATAAATAAGTAAAATGCTTAGTGTAAGACTAGATAGAATAATAATCCTGGCGGCACCTGAACACTTGACAAACAAAAAGACAAAAAATATGATGAAACTGCAAATTAATGAAGTATAAAAATGTCATTTAGGAAGTGGAATAGCTGTCACCTTCTTTTGCAGTTCAATAACAATCCAGATAGCAATATAATTAATATGGGTAAGTATAAAGAACATTATTCATCAGCTCTGCTAAGTCTGCATACAGTATTTTCAGTACAGTAGTTTTAGTAATGTCTAATTAATTATCAGAGTTACTGATAGGTTTTCTCGGTGAACAATATACGGAATACTGCATTGTCTTAGAACTGGATTCTTGTGACAGAATCTCTGTAATCATTTTATTCAGATGAGGTTGTTATTGCCATTGCTAGTACATGCAGAAATTATCTTGGTGAAATGTGTGACATATGGAAGATGATCCTAATAGGCAAAATGGTGTCTCATTGTCTCATTTGGGTCTATCCTCTTTCAGCATGAAAAATGAAGAAAGTATTTTGTGATATTATCTGGAGAAAAAGTACTACAATACTAAAAGGTACAATGGCTATACTTTAGGTAAAAATACATGTTAATAGCCCAGATACTGTGAAATGTAGTGCAGTAATTTACATATGTCCCAATTTAGAAAAAAAAAAACAGACTAGGTAAACACAATTCTTTATTTCTTATAATAAATTAACATTCGAAATAGTGGGATAAATGAAATGTATGTCAAGAGGGAGAAAATAAATGATTGAACTTGGCATTTAAATCTTCCAAATAAGTAGTGTAGCAAAATAGCAGTAATAGGTAAACCAAAATTATGGTAAAATAAGCCATAATTTTCATTTCCAAATTTCACACACATTCTAACATTTCAAGTATACAAACAATTTTCAGACATAATCACGAGTAGAACATTTAGTGGTATTTTGTATTATTCTTGTTATTATCAGTATTTATATAGTGCTGATATACAGTGCAGTACCTTAGTCTATGATGTCCATTGTCAAGTTAGTAACTGTAAAACTCAAAATCTAATGCCCCTATACTTCAACAGGGTCAGGCAAAGGGGCTTAGGAGTGTGTACAACATGGCTTATTTAGAGTGCAGGAGTAAGAATTGTGTACAACATTGTGTATAGACAACATAGAATAAAGAGGGAAGGGTTCATCAAATGTAGGGTGAGTGCACAGATTAGTGTAGGGCCAGTAGGGAGCACAAAGTGGGCTAGTGTGTGTGCACCGGGCAGAATCAGGGTGGGTGCACCGGGCAGGATCAGTGTGGGTGCACTGGGCAGGGTCAATGTGGATGCACCGGGCAGGATCAGTGTGGGTGCACCGGGCAGGATAGTGTGGGTGCACCAGGCAGGATCAGAATGTCAGACCCTTTTCTGTTATCTCTCATCTGCCTGGAGTTCTCTGCTTAGAATAATATTTCCTTTTCCTAGTTTTACTAAATAAAACTCTGCTTGTCTATTGTATTTTTTTTTTGCAGGATGCTGACAATGTCGTGTTTTTATTATAAGAAGCATGTTCTATGAAATAACATATATAGTTGTCTCTAGAAAAGCATAAGCACTAACAGAGGTTGAAAGTGTGCAGTAACGTATTAGCATTTGCAAGAATATTGTTGTAAGTCAGTGAGTTTTGTCCAACTAAATCTAGTTTGACTGTGTAATTAAAATCTAAATATGTTGATATTTTGGCAGCAAATAAGACAAACAATAAAGAAAAAGAAAATGTCATGCAAATGTGTTTTAACTAGAATATACAACTAATTAAGCAAATTAAAAGGAGGGCTCCTTTTAATTATGAACAATCCTAATATCAACTACTATTCAAAAAAATACTAGTATATACCTTTTAGTGTAACTATTATAGAGAAAGTAATTGTTTGAACAATCATAGGTACTTTGGCACATTTCACTGCTCCCTTTGACAGAAGGATGTTTTATCAAGGTGAAAGGCAAAGTAAAATCCATCAATTTTTGATACAACTTCATGATGAAGATTGTATTTCTCCCTTGGATGCCATACCAAGAAATGTATCATTTTTTTTGATTAATCTGAAATCCATGAACTGGTAATACTATACTATTATAGCTGAGATTCCTGTAGAGTGCGGAAATAGATCTGAGAATAGATGAAGATGTGTACTGCTAACTTATTGTCCAGTCCAAAATGTGATCTATTGTATATTACAGTATGATCTTCTGAAACATTATGTACAATTACTAGCAACATTTCCTTAAAGAAAATTAAAAAAAAAGAATTCTACCCATATTCACACTTTCTAAATCTATAATTTTTACATGTGTGCAGATTAAACAAGTATTTATTTTAAAAAGGTAAAACATACAAATGTACATATATAATCTGTTTTCTGAACTATTTTAGTGAGTTCTATTGTTTTCAAAAAGTTTGCAGATGAGTTGGACAAGCATTAGATTAGAAGATGGTTGAAGGCTTCATACCACCTATGGGCAATCAGCCTATAAGCAAAGCTTCCAGAGGTCTCATAGCCTAGAACATATGGCAACCTAATTTAGAGACACCCCAGGAACATGGGCTCAACATTACCAAATGAAAAGCCAGGAAGCAGAGAGGCCCTGTCCAGTGTAGCCAACAAAATTATGTCCATAAGTCCACCACATAGAGAAACCAGTATTGGTATCCAAGGGACTTGGATCTATCTCCAAAAAATTGACACAAACAAAAAACTCGTTAAACAAGCAAGTAGATTATCATACCTTTCAGTTGGAAGGCTGTTTGGAATATGATACTACAGCATTAGATGGCCATAAGGAAGAAATATAAAAATTGAGGTCAGAAATATTTGCCTTGATTAGGATTACCTTTACATATCTTTTGCATCCATTGATGTTAAAATCAACCCTATATCCGACAAATGACACCAGTGCTATTAATATAACATACAGAGAAAGGGACATGTTCCAATTCCTGACAACTTGTTGAATACTTTTGTTTTTTGATTGTTTCTCATGTTTAGGTAGATCTCTAAGTTGCCTATAGGCTTACCCACCGTCTATGACACCAAACATTTTAATGCCCTCAACAAACCAAAAAACTTCACTCTATCCCTTTGTAAGAACCCCTTTCTTCTATCTGCACACTATATCTTCCATAACCCTGGCCTCTACCATCTTTATTTTTTTCCCCCAAGAAATATAGAGCTCATTGAGTGGAACAAAATTGCCCTAAGAAGAATATATAACCTTTCAAATGTACCTTTACCCAATTTTAAAGCACCTGCCTCAGCAATTCTGTTACCAAAGGCACCATCTACATTATTTATAGTTCCATTTTTTAAAGCAAGTAACATTTTCCCCCACATACAAAAATTTTAGGCAGTCGATATAGGCACTTCCCTGGATCCCAAGCAATGCTCATAGATATGGAACACAAAAGCCCATGACCCACAGAATTCAATGTTTCCCTAAGCTAATTATACATGTTTCAGCTTTACTAGTACCTGGTTCCCAATAGGCAAGTAGAATATACCCTGGGAACTAAAAAATGTGCTTCGGGTGTTGTGGTTCATAGGACACATTATTGCATAATAACTATTGGAAAAAGGCTATCTACAATGGGTGCAAAAAGACATGCAAAGTTGCAGTATAGTTACAAATTCTGAATGTTTCTGTTTCAGTCAGCTCAGTGGTATGAATTGGCACTATTCAGGTGAGATGCTCAGCATGAAGCCAGGTCATGCTAGGTATCCCAGAATCCCCCTGGACTGCCGGAACTGAATGAGTGGAAGTTACCGAAATCTGGCCCTGCCAATCAAGATGGCTGGAGCTAGAGAAAATGAAAAGGATAGCAGTGCTAGTATGAAACTGGGACAGGTGAGTGTATTTAAAAAAAATGTGGTCAGGCAGGTAAGGCTATTTTATAGTGACATTGCTTGTTTTGCAGTCCTTTCCTAAACTATTCACACTAATGAAAAAAAAATTTGGTTGGAACATGGCTTAAAATTCAGTGGCAATCTAACTTAACCACTACAGCACATTTGCCAATACTCTAGAAAGAAACAAATTCTTGCTAACACATCCAAAATCTGTCAGGTGTTCTAATTTATTAATGTATTGCAGTGTCTTACATAACATTTTTAAAAAATCTTTATTATAGTGTACCCTTAAAGCTGAACTCCAACATTACCTTTTGTCTTTTATAGCAGTACAGGCTGCTTTCCTGTGATGATATTGCCTATTCTAATTTCACTGCCTATACATAGCATAGGTATGGTATTTATTATTGGTACTGCTATTCCAAGTACGAGCATATGCAATCTCATACTCTGGCTGGTGCTTGAACTTCTTCACGTGTACAAAAAGATCTATGCATGTGTAGTACAATTTCTCTTTTGCCACTACCTCTTGCAATTTACTGGGGAGTTTTGAACAAATAAGAAATTCTATTTACAAAATTTTTGATGATTCCACCTATAGTGGAACATACAGTATATAGATAGAATAGAATGTATATTTACACATGCTAATTGACAAATAGTTGTATTAAAATGCTGGGAAACACAAGTGTATGAAAATGACATTCTTATTTAAGGCATGCCATGGCTTAGCTGACATATGTTTAGCCCCTAAAGCATATATTCCATAGTAAACAACATTTCTTACTAATAACCATGTATTTGTGCTATAACCATGGTTTTTTCCCATTGTTTGTGCTGATTAATTTACCCACTAGTGTCCCAAGTTGCAAAGGTAACCAGAAAAACAAGGGAAAAGTAATTTCAGATGATGCATGCTACGCTTAAAGTGCTGCACACTTTAAACCCTGAGCCATGAGTATTTATCAACAGTTGCCTTATGGTAGATACAGTACTGCTAGTATAATTTTACTGTCTGCTACATATTATGCATGTTAAATTATGCATTGCTATGTAAATGAATGTTAATAAAATTCTAAATTTAAAGGCTTACAAAAACTCAGGAAAGTTAAGTGCTTAGATGCATAAAAATTCTGCATATACTTAATATTCAAAGTTAAATGCTCAGGTGCATAAAAATACTGTATATCATTAATATTAAAAATCTTTAAGTCTCTTACACTCTCTGTAGCTTATGGCTTTCCATAAGTATTTATATTATTTTAAAAAATAGTATGCCAAACTTCCCTGTTTTATTGTTTTCTGCTCATTTCCCACCCAAGTCTAACCATTAATATTATCACGACTAGGCTTAAACAATTCAGTGGGAGGCATTTGTGTGTATATATGAAAAGTTCTTTGTCTACCCAAAAAAATTCCTAAATATTTTAATGAGCAACAAATGTTTAAAGTTTATTAAAATCAGTTTAGTATTTTTTTCTTAAGTGGAAACAACACACTATATTTCATCTCAGAGAGGAAAGGTATTTACTGCAACTTAAAACTCCTTGAAGGTAAGAAAACACAAGAAAAAACAAACTATATTGCATTGTTGTGTATGCTTCTAAATAACAGTAAAATTATGTAGGAACTCTGCACAATACTGTTTTCATCAAAGAGCAAATTTATCTGTTAATAAACTGTACCCAGAAATTCTAGTTATTTGATATTTTTATGGCATTTCTATTTCCTATGTGTTTTGAAACAGTTCATTACAATTCTGTATGTGTTTGGTTTCCTAATTGTGCTCGTAGCTGAGAAAATGTACTACTAACATGACCGCATATGGAGCAGTTTCTAACATTTTGGATAAAAACACCCTAAAAGAGAGGCTGGGGGGTGCAGGGTTGGGGGAGATGTCATCAGTAAGTAGTAGTAGAAAAAAGAGGTGCAGGAGTACAGACAGAGAAAGCAGGAGAATGAAGGAGCAGTCAGACATGGAGGTAACAGACTGGGAGGTGGAGAGAGAATAGAACCAGGATCTCACCTGGTTTGTTTTAAATATGGCTTTCAACTAGTGCAACCTGACTCTTCAATCAACTAAAACTATTTACCCATATGTCTATTACCATCTAAATGATTGATCTATCTGGTTAATAATCATTACTTTGATGCTTTTGATTGTTGCTTCCTTAGTTTGTGTTCAATAAAAACTCAAATTGTTCTGATCCCAAGACCTAAATCCGTATATATAGCCCACCATCGGACCTTTCAGATTGTGCTAAGGGACATGTCAGGGATGCCCCCTATTATTTAAATATTTCCATAGAACCAGTAGTACATTCTCTGAGGGGGTCACCACAGTTCCGGGGAGCACGGTTAGGTAAATGTGACTTCAGAAATGCACTATTTGCAGACAATTTCATCTTTATATTGTCAGACCTTAGGGAGCAGCTGCTGAAATTGATGGAACACTTTCAATGGTATGGCTCTTTCTTGGGTCTCAAAATAAAAAAAAAATAAAAAAGTAAACTTATGTTTTTAAGATTAAATATCCAAAGGAAGGACAAAGAATGGACTGCTTCCTGTGGGATTGCGGTAAAACAATGACATATTACATATTTAGGGATCAAACTGTCCAGAGACCCACATATTATATGCAATGAATAGATAGAATTGTTTTTAATCCTGGACCAGATCCAGTTCAGATTTTCTGCATCGCCCAGGTTTACCCTGCCATGGAAAGCTTTGACAAATAAGGTCTATATTCTATAAAGCAGAACTAAATGATCAAACCACTGTTGTACTAATACACAAGGGCTGTTTGACAAGTAATGATCCTCAACCACCAAGACAAAAGCTAGGAAGTTTATTTTCTATACATTTTCAATAAACCTCCATGAAGCAGAATGCACCTTTCAGATCTTTCTTTTAATGCCTTTATACCCTTTTTTAATAGAACTCAACATCTTGGCCCTCAAGGAAGTCATCAACAGTCACATTTCTTCCCTTTTAGGTATTTCTTTAAAATTCCAAATAGATAATAGGCCGATGGGGCCATAACTGGTGAATAAGGTGGGTGTTCTAACAATTCAAAGCTGAATTCATGAATTGTGGCCATTGCAACAGCTGACTTCTTTGCTGGCATATTGTTCTGATGAAACAAAACGCCTTTTTTCAACTTTCCCCGTCTTTTCACCTTTAATTCTTCCTTTAACTTTCCTATTAATGTGGAATATTAAGTTTCTGTGATTGTTTGACCCTTTTCAAGAAAGTCAATTATCACTACACCATGAATATCTCAGAAGACAGAGGCCATGACCTTCATTGAAGACCTTGTGATCATTGCCTTCTTTGGGGTAGGAGAACCTTTGTGTTTCCATTGTTGCAACTGCTGTTTTGTCTCTGAATCAAAGTGATGGATTCAAGTCTCATCAATTGTTTTAAATTTTTCAAGAAATTGCTGCTCATTTTTGTTGAAATGCTCGGGAAAGACTTTGGAGCATCTCACCCGTTTTCTCTTTTGGTCAGGAGTCAGAAGTTTTGGAATCCATCTTGGAGAAAGTTTACTCATTCAAAGTTCTTCAGTAGGAATGTGGTAAACTTTTTCATTTGAAATCCTCACACTCTTAGCAATGCTTCTGGTGGTCATTCTTCTGTCTTGGAGGACAATATTGTGAAATCTCTCAATCATTTCCCGGGGTTGTGACAACTTTGAGTGCTCCAGGCCTTTCTTTATCACAAAGGCTTTTCCGACCTTTTTTGATCTCAACAACCCCTCTTTTGACAGTGGAATAAGACAGTGGAATAAGAAGAAGAATCATCTTTTAACACTTCTTGCATCTCTTTATGGATTTCATTGATGTTTAGACCCTTTAGGTGAATTAATTTGATAACTGCTCTGTGCTTGATTTTCTCCATTTGAAAAAAAAATCACCAACATACATTTTTTAAATTTGTTATAAATAATATATATAATAGATATACTTTTAATTTTTGGTCAAATTTCATTATTCATTATTTATATGTTAGGCTCACTACTTGTCAAACAGCCCTTGTATATATATATATGTGTGTGTGTGTGTGTGTGTGTGTGTATAGTATTATATACATATATATATATATATATATATATGTGTATATATATAGATAGATAGATAGATAGATAGATAGATAGATAGATAGATAGATAGATATTACATATTACAATATTTTAGCAGAAAGGATAGAATGATATATATATATTGGCAATGTTAGATCATGAATTAACCATCATCATAATTATAGAAGATTGTGTCCACTAGAGAGTCTACTACAATCAATTCTTTTCTTTTTTTTTTTTTAATTTTAATATATCCTGGTTCAGGATTTAATAACTAAAATGATGAAAAAAAGAACAAAAGCAAATTTCCTAGATGAGTTTTCATCCCTTTCTTAGAAAATTAAACAGGGAACTGATCACTGATTAGCTCTAGTCGTATTTCTTTCCTACAGTTTGCATAAATAGGCCCCTTTCCATTGTTTAATTTGTGAAAAGGCTCATTTCAATAAACAGTTTTCAATTACAACTATAATATCAATTATCTCAGGCACTATAAAAAAGTAATTTTGCAGTAAGCTGCTTGTTTTATTTAAACATCTTCTGTAATATTGCTATTGCTCAAAAGGCCACACTACTGGTGATTACAGCCATAAAGGGATATGTTCAGGTAGAGACAGTGCACATTAAAAAAATAATAAAAATAAAAGGTACAATCTCAAAAGACAAAAACATTTCATCTCACTGGTTCTGCCAAACCAGGAACCATGTAGGCACCATTAGACGGGAGGTCTAAGCCCATCTAATCACTAACACTCTCAGCAGGAGCCCTAAGCTTTTTTGGAACCCTGGTTGAGGATGGCTGGTTTAGCCAATTGACCTCCACTGATAATTTATCCTTTTATGTTTACACAAATGTTGGAAGATGGGGTCCATATCCCAATCATTGCTGTTCTGTTGTACAAAGTTCCCATAAAGAGCTATCTAACCTAAGTTGTAGAGTAATGAAAGAGATTTCAAAAATTATTTATAACTTTCTGACACAAATGCATTTTTACATAATATCGTCACATTAGCAAAAACTTGCTAGGAAATGTGTAGTGAATAGTGCATGAGGTGTTGATAACTGGTGCCTAATTTAAAGTACAGCTGAAGGCCATGGGTGACAGTCTAAAAAAAAGACCTAATCCAGCTACATTACTGCATATAGACCAAAAATGCCTTTACTTTATATAATTAAGCCAATTCCTCTTTCATTTTGGTCTCCCAGATACTGCAACACCACCAGAAAGCAGGACTAGATGTGGCCAGATGCTGGCAGATTTATTGGGTATTTGTGGGGCTTTGCATAGCATCAATAGAGAAAAATGTAAGTGTGTATGCAGTTCTAATTAAGTGCTGCAGGCCTTTTTTTTTTAATTGGCGTCTAAATTTCTACTTTTGTGCTAAAGTTTCATTACTAATATACCACAGTACTACCAACTGATGGCATACCAGTGGATAATTTTAATTCCCCCCATCCCCCAACACATCAAAACTATCTGTAATAATCATTAAAAATATACTAATAATATAATATTATTAAAATAATAATAATTATTATAATAAAAAGATACTAATAATATAATAATAATATAAAAAATATAAACTGTGCTGACCAGGCCAGTCTAACAGTACATAGGCAACAACTGGTAAAAGTTGTAATAATCTAGTAACAAATGGCCAGTTGTTACAAAACGTGGGCAACAAATATGAAAAAGGTATAAAACACAAGCAACAGATTATCAATATTTACTATATTCAGGTATCAAATGGACAAATACTTTAATGCAGGAATACTCTCAATACTAGTAACCATACCTATAAATCCAGTCAATGGGTACAAAGTTATATGGAACAGTGCAAAAAATATTTTTTACATTGGTGGTCAATGAGAAAGTCATCACCATTACACTTGATACTAAATGATGCATGTAAAGAGCTTTTTTTACTCCCACTGGATAAGTAAACATGTTTCATTCCTTTGATAAAAAGACAGGCCTGGAACTAGCAAACTAAGGGAACATATGGCAGGCCTGCAGTACTGGGAGAACAGCAGAGTGCACAGGGAAGAGTTGAGAGTTGTTTTGGGTTTATCGAAAGGTCAGTTGGAAGATTGGTGGGGAGGTAGGGGTGGGATCAAGGTCATAAAGGTGAGAAGATAGAGAAGTGAGGTTATCAGAATTTTTAGCTGAACTAGTGCAAGCTAACCACCCTTCCTTCCTTGGTGGCAGTAGAGGTTAAGAGTTGGGGTATATTATAGTGGGTAATGGTTGAGTAAGAGTAGGCAGTTGGGGTCTTCAAGGGCAGTGTACTTTGGTGTCATCATCAATGGGGTGGGGGACCCATCTTTGATGTAAAGTCTTCTAAATGGTCTGGAAAGGAGGTGAACTAAATTTATTGTGGAATGGGTTGCGATTGGCCTTTGATATCGTTCCTGGGATTGGCAATGTTGTGGCTGGGAGCAGCAATATTTGGTGCACATCCCAAATAGATGTGGTGTTTGCCTTTAAGGACCGGTACCCTGGAAAGGTGTTGATTGGGAATTTGTTATTTACATTGTTATATTTTATGTTCTGGTTTTAGGTTGTTAACTGGATGTTATGATAATGGTATGTCACTGTAAAGTTTGACAGAATTAATAGTAGGATGGATGATAAAAGTCCAGCAGGTCATTGGACCATACACTGGTGGGTTGTCTGTTATTCCGCAGGTATGTATAGAGATAGATCTTCTAAGAATTATGTGAATGAGAAATGGTTAGAACCTCTGTCAGTGATTTGTTTTGATCTTAAATCTTCACTGAGCAGACCACAATAACTTCCTTAGTTGTCATCAAGACAAGAAGAGGGACTCCCCTCACTATGGACTGAGATGACAATACAAGTCTAAAAGATCTTCTATCCCCATTTGGAAAAATCTGGAGATCCATTGTGACTAATCATGGTGATTTTATAAGTTTTAATGATAGCAAATCTAGTTGAAATAAAGTCAAATGGATCAGGTTTGTAACCCCAATAGTCAACACCTAGTTCAGAGAAGCTGTGAGTCTGGGGAGGTTGTACACAAAGCCAGGTCAGGATCCAAAACGAAATCAGAAAACATGATAGGTCATAAACAGGAATCAGAATATCAGGCAATGGGCAGGCATTCTAGCAGTTGATATATTCATTAGATTGGTCTTAAAAAGCAGGCATGTGTGTATTGGAGCAATGGCATATGTATTGTGGTCACAGCAGTTGCAACTGTGACCAAACTCAGTATTAGAAAGAAGAGGGGCCAGGTTGGTTTTCATTTACAGAAATTTACAGAGAGGCCATTGCATATTTAGCTTTTTACACTGGTGTGTCATTTGATTCTCTCATTTGAGACTCTACATTAGTGTTTCTCAACCAGAGTTAGCTAGGGAACTATTGAGCAATGTCAATTTGTGTCTCTCATTTCATTTTAACTGCCACCAATGATGTTTTTGGCTATTTCTAAGGGTGGCATTCTTACCAATATTGTAGGAGGCATTCTTCCTTATGACCACCACACCAAAGTACTGTGAGTTCTGAATATAGTAATTACAGTAGGGGTTCCTCTATTTTAAAATGTTGAGAAATACTACTTCCCACCCTGTCACTCATATACACAGATGCAAGTGAGCCAGATGTTCATGAACCTGTGGTCACCGTACTGTTGCTCTGACAGTTATACAACATTCTCTCCAAAACCCCTTCTACTTTTAAATAGACAATAGCATCTAATAGATGAAAATTTTTTTCCAGTCCACCTGTTTTGGTCAGTTAAGGTATGACTGCATTTTTTACATTCTTTTACTTAACAAAGAACTGTTGCCTTTTTTAACTGTAAAAAATAATCCTTTAGGACCACTTTGTTAGACAACACAGACCAGGTGCACAGTCTGTACAAATATAAAATGAAATGCCTCTTAGTCCCCCAGTGGGAGCAGAGAAGGAGGAGTACATTTTGAAACTGTCTCTAACTTTAGCCTGAAATCTTAGTTGAAGTTTCTGTGTGTCTGGCACACAGCTGCAGTCAGAGAGGAATTGGAAGACAAGGAGAGGAGAGGCGTCTCCTCACTGTCTTCTCTTTCACAAAATGCTGAACATTTACCATCTAAAAATGGCTCAGAGAACTTTGCTTACAGTTTTTATTTCTTTGATGCTTGGAGGATACGTCCAGGCTCAGCAGAGAGGTAAAGTTTCATGTGATGTGTGTTCTGCTTTGTGTGTCCATGCAGGATACAATGACATTGCTTTAATAGTGCTGCCCCAGATAGCTAGTCCAACATACTTTTGTGACAGCTAAAATGAGAGTTTAAAGATCAATGTGCACTTTATTGCATGTCTATGTGTATGTGTATGTATATATTGTATTTGTATGCAATGTATTACTTTTAAATATTACCTATAATTATCTGCATTAGGCGATTAAGCTTTGTCTTCTCACTTCAGAGAATAAATGAAAGAAAATTGTGTAAAGTGAATATATTGGTGTGGTATTATAAACTGTGGTACTTCATCATGTATTTAACCATATTGCTAATAATAACAGATTGAAAGGGTTCTTTGTAAGTTCTTAGAAACAGCCCATAGTGCTTATGGATATTGTTTTTTTTTTCTTTAGATCTGTCTGTAAAAATGCCTTGTATTTACCTATTCTTTATGTACCTTATACTTTTGGCCCTTAGGTCTTTTTTCACATCTTACTGCTTTCCTAGGTGTTAGCATTCTTGGGAAAGTGCACTCAAGTTTCTACCTATTGTCTGCAGTGAATCTTGTAATGCTACAGCAGTTGCTGTCACCAATCTTACAGCAGCTTGGGTATGCTTCTCATAGGATGCAGAGATAGTCATTTTGCAAGGATGCATTTTAATGTTATTGAAAATGACATAAAGACAAAATCTGTCTTTTAAGCTTACATTTGTGCACTTATCTACAACAGTTTGATTGCTAAAATTACATTTTGTGTAAGACTTCATACTTATTAGGACTAGCATTAAACTGGATATGGTAAAAAAAGCATAGTTCTGCCACTCCATCTAGACACTTTTCAGCTGAACTTTTAAATGCAAGGTTAAATGGATTGCACATGGGCCTTCATAGATTCCATAAAGCCGGTTTTTGGCACTTACATCTGTATAAATGTAACTAATGTATACATTACAACTAATGGCTTCCTCAGATACCAGGTATTTTTAGTCTCTAATACTTTTTCTGGGTAATGCTACTATGTCCTTGGCTCTACCCGCCAAGGGAGGGCATGGCAAACAATAGACTGATGCTGTCTGAAGGTTAAGATAAGGCATTGGCTGCCTGCAATGCTCCACCTCTAACCTCGAAGTGTAAACTGAGCTAGATCAATGCACAGGTATAAGATGTTTTACTCAAGCAATTAAAGAACTCGACACAATATAAAATGGAATATTGATTTCAATTATCCATTCATTCACATATTTCATCTGCTCTTTCATTAAATCAGACTACTAGATTTAGACATTTCCAGTGTAAATAAACCTTGCTTTAAAATGGATTACTCCTTGGTTAGCAAAGGTTTTAGGTTTTTTAATAAACAAGTACCACCAGTTAAGCTATTGAAAATGCTACATGTTTAAATTGTTGCATGATTTAATTGAATTTATTGTAGGATCTAATATTATTCCACAACAATTAACAAACCTTAAATTGAACAGAGAAAGTAACTAATATACTTGACAAATAAAATGTATTTGTCAGAGTTTGCTCCAATTTAAAGCGTAACTAAACCCAGTTTATATTCACCTGTCCGTGTTTTGTTGCAGGTGCCACTATTTTCTTCCTTCTTTTCCTTGTTTTGATCTTCGGCCATGTTGATTGCCCAGGGATGGGATGATTTAATGTTCATTCAGTCCTGGAACATCATACCAATTTTAAAACATGGTGATGGAAATGTTATGGTTTGGGGTTGTTTGGCTGCTTTCAGAGTCTGGGCAGCAGGCACTAACTTAGTGAACTAAGTACTCTATTTATAAAACAGGGAATCTGACATTCCCTCACACGTTCCCTGGTGGAAATCAATTAGAAATGACCAATTAATTGAAGGAAACCCACAAACATATTCTAACTGAAATATTTTTGCATGAAGGAATGTCAAACATCTTTGTTAGACATTGTTAGACACTGGCGGGGACTTATGAAAAATGCCCACAAGAAGTAATTTATGGTAATACCAGTTTATGGGGCTAAGGGTGTACTTATTTTTGCTGTGTACTCCATTACATCTATTGACACTTTTGTTGAAAAAATTAATAAAAATGTGAATTCATTTTATCTGTAGGAACTGTTTCACTGAAAATATAATATTAGTCTGTTCAAATATGTTGAAATAGTCAATATTTTTCATGGGGGTATACATATTTTTCACATGACTTTACATACTAAATCAGTTGTTTGGACAGGGTGATTGGTCTGGTTGCCAGCTAAATTAAAAAGTAGGGGAGACATTCCATGGGCATTGCTAGCCCAGTTAGGCACCTGAGGCATATGCCCCACATATCTTGTTTTGTGCCCTGGGTGTCATGGCTGTTGCTGCCAACCATTTTTACTGTGTCTCTTCCTTTACTAACAGTAAAAAGGCAGTGGCAAAAAAGATGGAAAATACTATTTGCTTTGATAGCTGTCTTGATAGGTTGTCTCGTTGTTACTGGGCTGTAATGAGCTGAGAATGAGGTGCAGGTAAGCTGTGTACTGCGGTAGCAGATGAGCTGTATACAAAGGATGAATAAAATACGAGAAAATCTGTGCAGGGTTTGCAAAAGAGCTGTTTACAATAAGTGAGCCCTGTAAAAGGGGTTCAGGTAGGTGTAAGTGTTTGGAGTATAGTATAGTTACGTGAAAGTTCCTCTACTTAAATTGCCAGTAGGCCACATCCCCTGTTTTTTGAAACATTGAAGAGAAAAAAGGAATTAGGTTTTGGGACTTTTAAGGCCAAACTAGGTACAAATGAAATATAGCTTAAAACACTTTATTGCAATATCAAACATATAACAAACATATTTCGACATAAAAGCATATCATAAAAAAATATCTCCTGTACTAAAGACTAAATCAATGGGTTCTAGGTTGTCGATGCGTTTCGCAGAATAAATAACAAATCTGCTTCTTCAGGACGGTTTCAGGAGATAAGACATCAGCTCCAGCATCTCATGAGCAGTAAGGTGTTTCAACAGTTATGCAAGGGGAGGGTATGAACCAACGCATACGTCTCCAAATGAAATCCTATTAGTCCCCAATAATCTATGTATATTTAGGAGTAAAACTTCCCAAGCAAGAAATAACAACAGATTCCTAAAACAAGATTGCCTACATCAGCTCCAGCATCTCATGACCGGTAAGGTGTTTCAACAGTTAGGCAAGGGGAGGGCAGTAACCAATGCATACTCCTCCAAGTAAAATCCTATTAGTCTTTGTGAAAAAGATTCAACCCCTAAACAGCGTGGTCCAGTCTAGAAAACAATCCAACATGGGATGAGACGTCGCGGATGACGACGTGCCCAAACTGCTTGTAGATGCTTGTAATGTAGGCAATCTTATCTCCTGAAACCGTCCTAAAAAAGCGTATTTTTTATTTATTCCGTGAAATGCGTCGACAACCTAGAACCCATCATTTGGTGTTTAGTACGGGAGATATTGTCTTTATGATATGCTTTTATGTTGAAATATGGTTGTTATATTGTTATGTGTTTGATATTGAAAACAGGCAAAAGTCCATACACAAAAACCGCAGGATTACTATCGGATGTACAACATTTCCAACTCAACAGTTTTGAGAAAATAATGGTTTGATTGAATCTTTTCTGAACTCTTACATGTGTAATATTCATTTTGTTTCTACTCATGAAAAGATAAGCCCAGCCACATAGTAAAACAAAAGTAAGATAGACTTAAAAAAAAAGGATTAAACACTTGTGAATACATAGAACAGCTGATATGCAGCTACTGTGACTACTGTGTTTAAACTGGGCATGATTGTTGTGACATATGTGTGATATATTGTCAGGCATTTAATTGCCTTTCTTCAATAGCAATGAAAGCAAATGCTGACAGCGCAGAATTTGTCCTTTCCCTCACCTAAAATTGTTCTTTTTAATATTCTTAGTATTTTAAATTTAGCTTTATCTCAGTATTTTGCCAGTGTTGAATGGAATGGTGAATTGGTGAATGGTGCCTGAAAAGACACATTTGACCTAGGGTATTGCTATTTAAACCCAGATTCTAAGCTGGAGTAACTAGGAGTACAATAATACAACAGAGTCTGCAGTAATGGGTGAGATTGTTCAACTTTACCACAATAAATTTTGTCCAGGAAAAAAACAAAAATATTATTGTTGGGGCACGTCTTCATGCTCATTTTAAAAAATTCACTATGAATTGCTGCTCACTAACTGTTGTAGTGGCAGCATTTTCCCTTGAGTAAACTGGTAACCTGGGTTTGCTAGCTGTGAGGCAGATAGGGGTGTCTCAACAAAAAGCTAAATAAAGAAATGGGGCCTAATGATGCAGCGCTTAAGAGTGTCTCATGTAATGGCTTAAGTCCAGCCATTAACCAAGGACAGAGCGCATGCATGCCGACCTCAGTGAGGGTTCAACAATGGCACACATGTTAAACGATGGACTTGTTCCATTATCTCAAACACCCTCTGGCATCATTTATGGATCTTTGGTGACAAAATGACAGGTGGCCAGGCTGAGCTGTAACCATTGAGAAAGCCTGGGGCTTCAGGGGGCCTAGGAAATCTGAGGGCTTAGCGCAGCAGCTTAACTTTCCTTAAGACCTCTGGAGCTGGATAATTTCTAACCTGAGCTCATTAAATTGAGACTTAATTTATATGGACATTGGATGCCCTTTTGCATTATGATTTAAGGAAGTGCTCCAGATATTTTTTAAAAAGTATCTAAAAGTCTGAGAAACGGGACCTGACAGTGGTCCTGAAGGTCTCATGTTAGCAAATACCATAGTAGGGAAAATTTGAGAATGCCAGTGCCCAAAATAAGTGATACCATAATTTGAAAAAAATATAAATATGAATTGCTGAATATTTAGTACCATCTTTTTTCTATAGCAACAATAGCTAAATACACATATATGTGCATATTTTTGTAATCTACAAGACCCTTCTGGGCTATAGTACTAAACAGTATGAAATTAATTACAGCACTTTTACAGGTGTGACCTTTGGCTGCCTTTATTTCTTTTTTCCCCTCTAAGTGCGTTCCCTTTTGTAAGCAGTTTTGCTCTTGATTATAAATTTACACATAAGCACATCCACACCAAACATCTCCAGTATAAAGACTGACTGATTTTGGCAGGCAGTACTGGTTGAAAAAGCCAGGATCGCCATTGAAAAAGAAAACAAAATACTACTCCTAAAGGCTCAGGATCTTTAGTGGTAGTGGTGGTGATGATATGTGTGTGTTTAAGGAAGGAGAATAGTGATTGCACAGATTGAAAGACTTTGTGCCTGATATAATAAATGGAATGGATCTGGTCCACGATTGAAAACACTTGCTAACAGATAGCATATGGTTTTTTATGAAAACCATTCCAGGTTTGCTGAGTCACCCAAGTTTACCAATGAAAGTGTATCTTAAGTGTATTGTTTTATTAGGTTTTACAAACAAAATTAGATAAAAGTACATGTAAAAATGAATATTTTTGGTAAACTAGAAGGTTAAATGGGAGTTACCAGAACCCAGCAGTTGGACTGAAATTGGTACCACTCGGATCACATTGAAAGGAATGTCTGCCTTTTTTTTCTTGTTTTACAGAAACCAATACTAAATATGAGCTTTTTAGTTTACAAAAAATTAACCGATGTTTAGCAAAGCTTTGTTCCAGTCTGCCCCCCTGGACCCATGCTTTCCTTGTGTTGGATATCACTGTCTTGGCCTATGTATACTATAGCAATATTGTAATGCACGTGGGTGTGGACCCACTGTGCTACTGACTGGGTATGCTCCAGAGGGGCGTAACTAAGCCGCTACCTGGTCTTCACTAGAGCCTCTGATGGTGAGGATAGGCTTGGGCCGCATGGTAGCTGCCAGGTGCCACTCCAGAGCAATCCCCGGGTCAGTGGCAGCTGACCAGAGGGGTCTGGATACTCGGTGCACGCACAGAGGGGGCTTGCATGGCCAAGACAGTATAGGAGAGGTGGTAATCAGACAAAGTCCAAGAACAAGATCCGAGGTCAAGGTCAGATGGCAATCAGGCAAAAGTCCATACACAAAATCCGAGGTCAGGGTCAGGCGGCAAACAGGCAAAAGTCTATACAGAAAATCCGAGGTCAGGGTCAGGCGGCAAACAGGCAAAGTCCAAGGGTTCGGTAAACAAGGTCCGGTACACAGCAAGGCAAACAGAAGAAGCACCTTTGCACTTGGAGTTAGACAAGCTAAGACCATGAGATTGTTTAGGCAACTTCCTGTAGTAGGAAGTGCCTTTAAATACATGCAGAAATCTAGCCATAGGATGTAGATACAGAGGGCGTGTAAAGGTTGACTCATAGATGAAAAGAGACACACCCACGCCAGCTCAAACACCAGTGCAAGTCTCCAGCAGGAAGGAAACTCAGGCATGGAACACAGGTAGTGGGGTTACGCTACCTGAAAGATAGGACCCGGCCCCCGTGCCTGCAGTTAGGAGCAGCGGCGCCGTCACGACCCCCAGGGCTAACAAATATTATGGGTAGTCAAAAAGTAATAGAAGAATCCCTCCGTTTATATTTCTTTCATTTACATTGTAGGAACATTTTTTTAGTTTCCCTATAAAACTCAGCATATAGTTTTTATAACATTTCAGAAAATTTGCATGAATCAATATCTTGCCAAAATGTTTGCAAAAATCAACATCTTCCTAGAAAAATCATCCCTATTGACCGGCCTTCCTCCCCCTTTTCTCTAAGGCCTACTGTTACACCTGTTTTTCTTTAAATACCATATGTAACATGTGTTTCCTAACTATGCAATTCCTGTATTTTAATGTTTTTTCAAAAGATCATAGAAAAAGCTACATCTAAAACACAACTGCAGTGTATATTTCATGTTTTTGGTTACTTCAATACACCACAACATAATATTAGCTAAAATATTTTTTATTAATATATGACGGAGCATGTTATGCATTAGAGGGGCACAGTGCTAACTTAACTGAGTCAAATTGATTCCAAGGAAATCTGAGTCCAAGCTAGAATTCATAGTTTTTTTTTAAAAAAAGGTTTAAGATGCCTAAATTTGGTCATTTGAGCATGTTATGGTCATATGCTTTGCCTGTCAATGACAGATATTGTGTTCAGCAACCATTGTAGACTGGATTTCCTAAGCTGTGTTCTCAGCAGATCAGAGCTCCTGTCATTGTCTGGTTTGACAAAGAAGGAAGGAGGCAAAATGTAGACCTCTTTCTTCTGAAAAAAAGTAGACCCAGCCTGCCCCCATTTGTTAGGGGAGAGAGCTATATATCTACAACATGACCCCAATGTTGTAGGCGTCTGTGTGCAGGAAACCTATTGAAATCTGGAAGACCCCTTTATAGAGGAATGAGTACAGAGGAACATAGCAGTACAGTCTCTTAAAAGGCTAAATCATCCTGAGAAATAGTGAGTGTCACACTTACCTGTTCCTCACTAAAGCGCAGGCATCTCTCTCCTGTGCATGCGGGCAGTACTGACGCTGGGCATACCTCTGTTTCCAAGCTTTATCAATCCGTCCAATCAGCTGACCAATCAGAAAATAGCCTCTTGACCAGCCCTGGCTATTTAGCTAGCTCACACACTGCACTCTGTGTTCGTGCAACATGTCTCCATTGTGCTGAGCCCCTAGTTCTGTGAGCTAGTTCCTGTTCACCTGGCGCTTAATTCAGTGTTTCCAATGTCCAGCTCCTACGTTAGCCCCTCGTTGTCCAGTCTGTTGGTTCCCAGTCCACTTCCTTGTGCTGTTCCAGTGTTCCTGTTTGTCTGTGGATATCCCTGAGTCACTTGTGCCTCCTGTTGCTTCCAGTGTTTCCTGTGCCCTCAGTGGCCCCTGTGTCATTAGTGTCTGTCCCCTGGATCCCTGGCAATTGACCTCTGACTTGTGACCTGATCTCTCTTGCTTGCTGCCCGCCTCGACCCTGGCCTTCCTCGACTATCCTTCTGCTTTGTGATTTGGTACCGTGATTTGCCCACCTTGGTGTGCCCAAGGACTGCAACCTGGCAGTAACCAGCGGAGCAACATCCTCACCATCAGAGGTTCTGGAGAAAACCTGGCTACTGCTTAGACTTGGCCCTTCTCAGGACTCACATCATCTCTGTGCAAGCCAAAGCGCCCCCTAGTGGTCCTGGCTCTCCGTGCATGACAGTGAAACAACACAATAAAAAAAATACTTTATATTCCTTTCAACTAATATCCACAAATGTCCACATATGATCCCTTGATGATCTATTCAGTGCCAGCTGTCCCCATTGAACACAATGACAGGAGCTTCACCCAGTTTTGCTCCTGACATTGTTGTCATCTGCTCAGCGGGATTCACTAAGCCCAGCCATGCAATATAGTGGGTCTAAGTAAGTTCTGATTTGAGGTTTGAAAAGCTCCCATCTAAGTTGAAATCAGCTGTGATTAGAACTATCCAATTACCACTATTGTGCATATATGTAGATATATGTATTGGAACTGTACTTATTACAGTAAAAACTATAGACTGTAGTGATCTTAGAATTTTAATATTTTAGTTCATGTTTTCAACAATGTTGAACTCAGTTCATTTACCTCCCAAGATTTACCTGTATTCAACCTTATATAAAATAACTATTTTTAATATTAAATAAATGCATACTCTATTTGTGGTTATTTAGTTGGTATAATGTTTGTTTGCTGACATAATTAATACTTATTAACAGGCCATGTTTTCCCACTGATGTTCCTGTCTAAAAGTGAACAGAGACTGGCGGGAGGCATTGAGGGGGTATATTAAAGCTTTGAATGCCATTGTCTTCCTAATTTAGGCTGCAGTGGTTTCTATAATAGTAATGTTCTCGCACAATTGTTATGTGGTTTCATTGTTCTAGGCATTTATATCTCTCTTCTGTTTTCACATCTACATAATAACATGATGTGTCTTTTTCTGAACTGAGACTTTAGCTGTGAGAACTTATGATCAAGTAATTCAGCTTTTTATTTCATCTGTGTTTTTGAAAAGGTAGCTTTTTTTAAAATAGGTTTAAACCCAACAAAACAAACATTGCAAAAATTTGGATGGTTTTTTGTGTGTGCTATACAAGAGTTGCTTAAAAGGTACAGAATAAATGGTTCATTAATAAATGGTTTTAGTTATCTAGCGGATGCTGAATCGATTTGAAAATGCTTCGTTTCAGGGTTACTTTGCCTTTATCTATTGCTTGCCAAAGTACATGCCATGTTTAATTTGCTTTATAGCTTTATTTCAGTTCATTTCATCATAAAACTAAGAGTTATTTGTTGTGAACTGTGATAACTTGATAAATATAAAAGCTTATGATATGAGCTACAAAATACAAACGCCTTTATGACATTTATTAGGACTTTTAATTGCCTACATAATGAAGGCCATCTTACATGGCCGTTTTCTGAAAGAAGGGACCTGCGTCTGCAGCCTTGACATAACATTCATCCAGAAATAGGATGTCACGCAGTAAAGAACCATTTTTAGCGATGTCTGATTTATGCATGAGCTTTGTTTCATGAGTATGGCTGGTTAGCATTACATAGTACTGAGAATTTTGAAATGGCTATTTAACACAAAAGGCATCTGGAGCCTGTTTAGAAGTTAAACATAAATGGTGATGGAATTTCATTTGATGTTTTTTAATGTTGAAAGAAAAGCTTTCTGTTCTATACACCAAATGTATTAGGCACCTGTCACTGATAAGGCACAGGTTACACTAAAGTTCAAGTGTACTGAATACGTCATAATACAATTATTTTGAATTTATTTGTTTATTTACTTGAATGAGCTCCATGTTTTACATATGTTACTTGTCAAATGACTCTGCTCTTTTGACTTAAGCTGTACCCTAGTCACAGCACAAAATAATTTTCGGGATTCACTCACACATGCTTTCTATCATGAGAAACAGAGAGTGTGACAACAGCTGGACAGCCTAGTTCTCTGTTATTTTCTGAATTATTACATTTTCAAAGTTCAAACACAATCTTTAATTGTATCCAACTGGTTTTTTATAGGTCACTGTGAGTTGTGTAAAAGCTTTTTTATTCTATTTCTTCATTTATTTGTTGTATGTTGCATTATTTCTGTGAGGGTCAGAATGTTCTGAGAAATCCCACAACTACCGTGGGGAGCCAAAGTGAAAAATGTTTATATACTGGCAACGTTATGACAAATGGCTTACTGATTCCCCATGGCTTATCTTGTCATTAGACAGCCATATTCTGAGAATTACCAATATTAACTTTAATTAACAGTCAAACATGCATAATCCCAAACAAACTAATGTCTGCCCATTGGATTTATTCACATTAAACAATTTCTGAACTTCAGACAAAGCTAAATAAATCCACTCTTCACATACATATAAGGAGGTTGTTTATCACTAATGGATTTTTTCCAGTGTCTTTTTCAGTGTTTCTTTACCAGGGTTCGTTGGAAATCTGAGATTCTTCCAAAGGTTGCTAGAGGTTCCTTGAGCAATGAGCAGTTTGTGCCTCTAGGGTCAGTTTAGCTGACACCAATGATCTTTTTGACTATCTGTAAGGGTGACATTCATCCCAATGGCCAACAATGTAAGGAATTTTTCCTACTGATCACCACAACAATGTACTGTGAGCTGTGGTTACAGTAATTATAGTAGGGGTTACCTGAAGACCTGAAAATTATTTCAAGGGGTTAAAAAGGTTGACAATCACTGGATTATTCATTCTTGATAATGGCCAGACAACATAGACAGTCTGGCCACCCAACGTTTCTGTGAGTTACTCCTAATATAATTACCTAGTTTCTTCTCGCATGGGCAAAAACAAACAAAAAGAATAGAGAAGAATTGGAGTCAAGACAAGAAACTATTACATTTTACTACCTTTCAATACTTTTGCTTGCATTCGATGATTGTTCTGAAAACAGTATTATCCTTTAAAGACAGTTTGGTTGTATATGGGCCTGAAGATAAATGTACCCACACAAGTATAAATTAGGATTGAAACAATCCTTGAATTCCACATGCAAATAAGATCGGCACAAACAATAGGCGCACACATCTGAACAGAATAGAGTACATAACCCTCCCATTCAACATCATTTTTCAGATTCCATAGTAATTTAGTTTCCAAGAACTGTGTAGAACTGTGCCAAAACTCAGCTTTCTCACAAACATTGTATCTGTATTTAGTCATCATATTTGCATTTGGGTTTTAAAACTTATAACTAGGATCACCATGAGGACCACCTTGTGCCTTCAGTAAAATTTACAGTTTTCTAGCAGCGTTTCTGACAGTACATTTTTAAAATATCTCAAATTAATGTAGGGAATATGTTAATGTGGACTGTATACTTACAGCCATGGTTAGAATGAAGAATCTGTAAATCAAATACGTGGGTATGGACTAATATTAGGTGCCCATATTGGTATTGACTAAGAAAGCATTACCATAAAAAATGCTTTGTAAAAATAATTTATTACAGTGTATCCCTGTAAATCCATCTATAAACCTAGAATATTATGGTTAACTGAATGTGGTTTTATTAGGCATAGGGTAAAACAAAGCCAGGGAAGCTAATATCCCTAAAAAAGCTTGCACACAAAATACATATTACGTTTTATAAACTATTGATTTGCTTTATGTTCATGGTGTAACCAGCTTTACCCAACAATTTAGCTGTATACTGTAGGACAGACAGATTCCTTGAATCTCTTCCTTTAGCTGGAGTCATAAAGTAATAGTTCTGACATTCATGCCTCAAAGTATGTATTAGGGGCACCTGCTGTACAATATGTCAGATAGTAAATATTCCCATTGGTAAAACAGACAGCCATAAAAACTTGACATAGAATTTACCCTTTCCCTAGTTTTTTTAAACTAAATTCCCCCCAAAAAATGCATCTATATTGCTTGTAGTTACTTGTAGTGGTACTTAAGACAGCAACATAAAGATGATTCATTTATTTTAAGCAACAAAGCCTAAAAGGCAATTCTTTGTACTTTGTTGCAGCAATACAAGTTGCCTATATATGGCAAATGTTTTTTGAATTACAAATATTTAGATGGCTGGTTATGTTTGTTTAGTGTGGTAGGAGAATCAATTTCCAGCTTGTTTCTGACAGTGGCCAATAACTCACCATTATATTATGAAAGCTGAAGATCTAGTTATGTGAGATTTATGTTTGTCAGGCTACATACTCCTACACAAATTTTAGGGTACTTACTAAATATGTATTTTCGCTGAAGCTTAATAATTGTAATTATTATTATTTCCTGCTCCGTACAGTAAAAGCCAGCTACAACAGATGCTTCTCCATACACAATTCCTTTGACAATTGCGTGTAATTGCTCTGCTCTCCAAGCTATTTTGTTCCACTAAAAAACGAAAACAGCTGCAAATCTGATTTTCCTGTGTTCTATAAACAAGTGGAAAAAATAGGACCTGTTTTGACTGCTTGTTGAGGTGACATGACCGCTTCACTACCAAACTACTCATTAAAAAGGCCAAAGTAGCTTAGATATGTTGGATGTAATGATTAAACAGATGTGTTTACACATTCCTAGTGATATCTGTTTTTTTCCCTGCCAATTATAGTGTTTATGTACTTACATAGGATAATGATTCTACTGGGTTTTCATATGCTGGAGAAAAATGGATACTGGGTGGGGAATGCCAGAAAGATCAATTATCACATACTAGCATAGCAGTTACATTTTAAACATCTAGGCCCCTGTATACCCTTAGTACATAATATTGAACATTAGAGACTTCTGATAATCAATGATGCAAACCAATTAAATGGAAAGGAGAGGAAGCAGAGCACCATGTAAGGGAACAAGTGGTAGATAGATGACTGCTAGCAACATGAATGGACTTCACAATGGGGTGACCAGCCAAGAGCCAGATCAGGGTTTCTACAACAAGGTTTTTGTTTTACTAAAGATGTTTGGGTTGTGCATTTAATATACAAATAATCATTTTTTTATGAAACAATTTACTTAGTTTAGTAAAAGTGGTGAAAATTCGGTTTACAAAGAATACCCACATTTAAATGAAATACAACCTTTTGAAAAGGAGAAACACTGGAACTAAGCAAGTAACACATTTATAATGGACAGAATAGACAAAGTGCAATAATTCATAACAAGCATGTATAATTTGCCCCTTATTGGTCTGCTTACCTCCAATACAGATAGATCTTTGTACTTTCTTACTACTAGGCATATTAGACAAAAGTATATATAAAAACTGTTTCTACATGGTCACAAATCAGGCTAAATGTTTGTCAACTGAATAATAATATACCTACTGATAAAGGCAGCTCCAATTATGATTATATGCAATTAGTTTTGATTCTTTTTACACCAGAACAGAAGAGCCTACTCAACTCAAATTTCAGGATTTTTTCCATTCATAACAATGAATCAGGCTTAGTGGGCTTTGGTAAATAAAGGGCAACACACAGAGCTAAATGGACCCGACCCTCTAGCACCTCATAGTAGGGGCTTATGCCCCCATCCTGATGCATTGTTCATCCTCCAAGAGTGCTATGCAAATCCTGATTTTCTGAATGTCTGTATTTACATATAAAAGGAAAATGAACTGAGAAATATTTTGGCAATGCAAATTACTGTAGTGGCATAACAGGAACAGGTATTTTAGGTAAGCAGCCACGGTATTTTTAACATCTTTAGGGGGGTTATATAAATACCCTAATGCTTTTAAAGAAAACCTCCATATTGATAATAATTAGTATTAGTAATCCTGTGTAGGGTGAGGTAGGGTAGTGGTGGTTATTTTAAAACAAATAAATATTGGTGTAGATACATGTATTAAAATCCTGGTCTCTTTCATCTGAAAATATCACACACCTGCTGTACAACATGCCAGTGGTGGTAAGACAAATACCATGTGCATCATTTTTTACAACATTCTTGTTTACTCTTCTACATCAACATTACTCCATTAGAAGAGTAGATAGATATATATAAACTAAGCAAAAAAAAAAAAATGTAATGGCGAAGGTTGCACCTAACACACATAAAAAAGTGTACCATTTTAAATATGATGACAAAATATTTAATATGTAAGAAAATCTTTCTTTATGTGACCATGAACATGTTGAAAAGCCATTTCTACCAAAATTTCCATTCTGAGCAAATAAAGCAGTGGGGTTGTCATCCTAATAATTCTTGTATATAATATTATAATGCTATAATATCTTTTGAGCATTTTGAGTTACTTTTTCTACAACAGGGTTATAACAAGGGTTGCATGCTCTTGTAGCTGAAACCTTCAACTTTGTTCAACATTATGTAAAATATACACTCAGTATAAAATATATAGTAGTGGTGGTTGGATAGTTTCAGTCAGTGTTGACTTTGACCTTGGATGTGAAGTTTGAGCCCTACTCATTTTATTGATGTTTATATTTCACTTCACTATATTATTATCTGGGGCAGAGTTATTCCCCAGGAGTCCTCCAGTGTTTAAGGATGACAGAGGTAAAGTTGCTTAATTTCTTAAGAATATACTGCTACTACTGAACAACCTACAGTCTATAAATTGGTCCCTTTATTTAACTATGTCAAATTCTTTACATCATCGCAATCCCTCCCTAGATACTCAGTGATCTACAAGATACATCAGGAGAATGAAACAGTTAAAATCTAAACTTTTTGTATGAACTTCACACCCTTTGTTTTGTGACTTTTCCATCTTTCCCCTCTTTCATCTTTTTAGTAAACAAAAATCAGAGCAACACAATATTGCATACCATCACTCTCCACCTTTCCTAGTGATTATCACCCGAAAAAATCAAACATTTTTTTTTAAATCTGAATTCTCATCCAGAGTTTCAGAATCTGTTCTAATTTCCCAAATTATCCTACCATATTTTTTTCCTTCTACTCACCTCTAACAGTCACTATTACTAACTACTATAACATTGTCATACTGGCTATAGCAGGTAAAGTGGCTGTAAATTGTTGGTGCTGATTGGGATAAATTGCAGTACACTTCTAGAATTGAGATATTTTATGATGGACACAGATGAGGAATGACAGAACGAGTGAATGAGTGAGTTTTAATATACTTGACTGAGATCAGATTCCTTGTTCTATTGTGATGATTCTACCTTGTGTATCTTGTTTTTGATAAGGCATGACCATGCAGCTTCTCTACCTGCTATATGAATAATTACTATGGGATAAATGGTCCAATTATTAGTAATGCTATATTTTTACGGATTTATTTATATGTCCTTTATGTATACTTTTGGATTTAATTTATTGATTAAATAAAGTAAATATAATCTTACAATGCTTTTAATGTATAATAGTTCCAGCAACCCTACATCTAAATTTTCGCTGACATGAATAAAATAGAATGAATAAAATAGAAATAATAATAAAATAATAAATAAAATAATAAAAAAATACTCTTTTAATTAGGTGAACCAATTTAAAAGATAGTTGGATTTGATGTGATATTCAGACACAATACATTGGACATGCTAATGCTATTGTAACAAAAATCAAGTAATATTTATCTTTACATTTTTGGAGTATATATTTTTAAACAACTAAAAAAAAATATGTGATGTCCAATTACATCGTAAGGCATCTTAAAAGTTAAAGTAAAATATTTTGTGTGCTGTTTTTTTATTAGTATATGTTGTTATCTTGAGACATTGTATTAATTAATTCAATATTCATAATGTTTGTATGTAATAAGTGTGAATAAATATATTTTCTAGTTCAGTCAAAGAACATACTATAATTCTAATTAAAATATTTCTGGTCAGTGCTATGATCCTTTCTTCAATGTTTAACTATCTACATTAAATGTTTATGTTCTCCCTATTAAGAGTAAATCTTCCCTCTGGAATGCTGATTTCCCTCATATAACTTGTTTGTATGTTATTATTATTATTATTCCTACTAAATTGGCTCTACATGCATGACTGTATCTCTGAGACAGGAACTTTATAGTGGGACAGGAATTCAAGTAAAGCTCTGCTCTTTTTATGTGGGTAGCATGATATCAGCACTTATGTGGAAAACATAATCATTGTACTTGGTATGTGGGGGACATGATGGCTGCACTTGTTATGTGGGAAATACTGGTGGTCAGATAGTTGCGACTTTAATTCAGATTAAGATTTAAACTATTCAGACTCCAGATCAGAATTCTGAGTTTGAGCAGTTCCAATGTATTTACCTGTCTGGCAAGTATAGTGTATGGCTCATCCAATCCAGTTGGCTGACATTGACAGCCATCATGGCTGGATTAGTACATAACTAAGCCACCAATCTAAGCCATTTAAACTTTTTTAAGTTTTACCCTAGCTCTAAGCTTAAGGTATATACACATTTTACACACTTCAGACAATAACAACCATGTACATGTGCTAAACTCCAACTAAAACTAACAAAATAACTTGTATATACAATATCAAGACTCACTGAGTAATTTTTTTTTCATGTAGTATACAATACTTCATTATAGCCAACACAACCATCTGTCAATATAACAATATGGACAATCATGGCCAGGATTTTGTGCTCAGAATACATATTGCATATGATATATATGAGTTTTTTGGGGGCCTGAAGATGGTCGTTTTTTTTTTTTTTTTTTATGCTAGTATTTTTATCTGTCAAAAAAGACAATTATTACCATTCCCGAGCATACTAGTCGTTATTAAGCCTATCTTCCTTTAGGTGCAATTATGTATAAAATATTCATAGTAACAATAGAGTTTTATTACTCTTCTCGACTGACTAAAAACTAGGCACTTCTTTGTTTGGAGGAACATGTAACAGAGCTGGCCCACCAGGTGTTATTGGATGCCAACATCATATCCCTAATGAATATTTGGACAGCTATAACAAATCTGAGAAAAATGTGAACCTCCAGTGCTCTATTCACAGACACCAATTATTAAAAATGTGTGGCCTGAACAAAATCTTTAGCTAATAAATACATACCTGAAGCTAAAATATCAAATTTGGTTGTCCTGACCCTTAATCCATTGTTTATTTTACAATAAATGGAATGACTACATTTGGATTGTCTTCTATATTATAGCATTACATGGAAATCTTAATTTGTATTCAGGTTCAATAACATGAAACAATTCACTGTTTTTCATTTTATAGAGTTTCTCATCATCCTGTGACCTTTTTATACCCTGACTGCAGAAACATATTGAAATGATTAACTTTTTACATTTAGTATTGAAAATGGCAGAGGACTGAATACCTAGACTATTAATGTAAATGTTCTAACTGCAAGAAAACAATATTAGTCTCTGGAATTTAAAGTGGACCTGAACTTGAAACATAATCATATACTTTGTTATACAGAACATTTAGAACCTGGACCATTAATGTAAGTGTTCTTAGTGCATGAAAACAGTATTTGTCTTCAGAAGTTGACCTCAATTTAAAAAGTAAATATTTGCATTATGAGTGCTTTTACACTTATAAATCCAATGTAATGCATTCAATACAGTTATTTTGTATTGAATTGAATACAAATGGATTTTGAAATTCCCACCTCCCCCCGTCGGCAACGTTCACACGCACCGACGTCACCGGGAACACCCCTGGTTGACTCATCAGGTGCAGAAGACGCCGGAGGAAGGAGAAAGAAGACATGGATAGCGGTGATAGACAACGTGGGATTGCGGTGGATCAGGTAAGCGCTGTATAAACTATTACTTCCCATAGGTTTACCTACCCAGAATGTGACTCGGGGTTACCGTTTTCAGCAACTTTTTTCTACCTCGGGTCACACTCAGGGTTACCGCTAGGGAGGTTAAAGTAGAATTTTGACACTACTGTGCTATTCAATGTTTTCCTTGGTGGAGGCTCTGATACGTGGAAGAAAAACTCTGTTTCTACCAAGATGGCAGCCAACAAACTAATGCGCTAGACTGAGGTACTCATAGCAAATTGATCAGCTGCAGCAGGGACAACAGACCATACTAGTTATTAGTTCTTTGTCTTCTGGCTCATTTATTGGGCCGTAGTTCAGTTTTGTATAAAGACATTGGGCCTGATTTATTATTGCTCTCTATGAATGGAATAAGATAGACTATCGAGGGAGTAAACCAGCAAACATGGAATGGATTGCTTAAAAATTATTTGCTACTAGTTACATTTGCAAATGTTTTCAATCCTGGACCATTCCAAGTTTGTTGGATCACACATGTTGTCCCATGATACCTTTATCTATCTTCTATATACCTCCATCTCCAGTCCTTGAAAGCTTAAAAATCTCAGCTTCATTGCATTTATACCATTTCATCCCATTTACACTGTAGTTGTTTTTAATGTAAATACATCCTAACTTAGAACACACATTGTTCTGTAACAATATTAGCGGTATTGGTCATTTACCACTTATAATATAAGTGGTAAATGACCAATTTTATCAATGATTCAACAATAATTCCCAAGAAAGACCACTTTTCCTTGATGACTCGATGTTTACACCTTTTATGCTCTACAATTCAGGATTTGCACCTAAAGGATGTCATTCATACTATCCACTCACTGCATTTTAGGGTGATTATTATTATTATTATTATTGTTACACAGTATTTATATAGCACTGACATATTACACAGCGCTTTACAAAGGCCATAGTCACGTCACTAACTGTCCTTCAAGGGGGCTCACAATCTAATGTCCCTACCCTAGTCATGTCTTTATTACAGTCTAAGGACCTTTTTATGGAGGGTGAAGCCAATAAACCTAAATGCATGCTTTTGAAATATGGGAGCAAACCAGAGTACCAGTAGGAAACACATGCAAACATGCGGAGAACCTACAAACTCCATGCAGATAGTGTCCTGGCCAAGATTCGAACCTAGGAATCCAGGAAATTGTATATGCATATAATATTCTGCATTATAAAAGTGAATAGGGATTGTTAAATTACAGTGGTAGTATGCATGAGGTATGAATATGAGATTAGGTTATGGATGAAAAGGTAATGTACATATTACAAATGACAGGTAGCATTTTCTGGGGTGTCTTTATAAAATCATGCTACGTATATTTAAATACTGCTTGCCTAGATATATTGTATATAATGTACTTTAGCTAGCAATTCCATGGTTTATAAATCTCGGAAACTGTAAGATGAATAAAATGTTTTATAGCAGAAATGAACTGGCAAGATATGTTCACAGATAAAAAAAATATATGCAAAATTACTGTCTGGTAAGAGCAAAAGAGGGGAAAAAACACGAGGTTTTTGAGTAATGAGCCCAAACATACTGCAAAAAAAGAATAGAGCCTGGCACACATTTCATTAATTTTTATATACATCAAGTGAGCTACTTTAAGAGAGCAGCATTTCAAATTTTACTGTTATGAGCCGATCTCAGAAACCATAAGATTTGCTTATTAAACACCCTGTGTAGGTCAGACAACTAAATGTTATTTTATTCAAGCGATGCAGCAACAATGTGATTGAAAAAAGTTACAAGAAAAGAAGTAGAATGTTTAGCTTTGGGGAACACCTCTCACCTGTGACAACAGTAGTAATGTTTCCTGGAGTATAATAGCATTGGTAGATTCTTTTGAATAAAGGGCAGAAACACAGCAATATTTATATGTGCAGCTTCTGGTTAAGTAGCTTAAAGGCTCCAACTACAGAAATCAATATATATTTACAATATTTGTTATATCAGTATTTGCTATATACCTGTATTTATGTTTTAAATAATAAAAGATAACAAACATCTATGAGATTCCATTTAATATCTGTACATGAAAATATTTAAACATATTCCTGTCGTACAATTTTTATAGCTCATAAATTAACTTCAGCAGATTACAGTATATTGAAAAAGAGCTATCATTTGACAGCTATCACTTGCTTCTCTCCTGAATTTGACCTGCATCAACCTGCCTTTGCATTCCATTTGACTCATAAGAGGAAAGAGGCAGTTCTGATGTGAACAAAAACCTATCAACAGAGGCAGACGTACAACTAGAAAATTCACGACTATCTGTTCTATATTCTAAACAGAGAAAATGTATTTCAAAATAAGACTGAAATATTAGCTGTTGTTATTTGAGGTTTAATACTGAAAGTATCTTAGATCCCATACTCTAATAAACAGTTAAAGAGAACATAAATCATTAAAGCTTTGCCCATACCTATGGCACAACTATTACTAAGACCAAGGGTAACTGGGGGGCACAAGAGTTTTGATTTAGGTCTCCCTATAGATGATCTTTTCACCATTACTTTAACATACCTTGTTCTGCATTATGTCTTTTTGTGGAGGCAAATCATCCATATTCTATTTTGCACTAACAACGCTGACAATGTATAAAATCTACTAGAAAATTGTCAGGACTCACAGTTCTTAAAATGTCCACGTACTGTAATTCCATTTATTCTGACATGGTGTTTGGGGGGTACAAATGTCAAGGCAATAAACAGATGTGGAGGCAGACATAGTTTTAGATGAAGGTTTTGCTTTGTTATACTACAGTTACCCCTGTGATGACTAGTGATCTGGTGACTGCTCATAAAATATTAACAAAAAAAACAGGGGCAAAGGGTTTTAAAACACATATCCATAGAATAGATAAAGCAAAATTGTGGAGCAATTCTGCAGGTCCTCTACAGCTTCTCTCCAGCAAAGAGAACAATGAGCTGCACAATAATGACATCACTAAATCTTAACTGAAATCTTGATGATCTCAAATATTTATATAAAACAATGAGGTCCCAAATTATGGCTCATAATGATGACACATTTATGAATTATTAGGTGATTTGATTTATTTATAGACTCCAGTTAGGGTGAATTCAGCTGACATTCTATTCTTTCTTCTTTAGTCATTCTTCTCTTTTCAGATCTCTCTGTCTTACATTTGTGTTATATAACCTAATCTGTCATTCTCTTCTAAAGTATGAGACAGAGGTTGATGTAAATGTCAGTCTGTTACTGATATGGAGATATAGCTCTATATATTTTATCAGATTGCTGATTTCATGCATTGTACATTTTCCTCTTGCTTTTACTGCAATGTTCAGTCATGAGGTTTGATTTTTGTTACATTGGTTTAACTTGCTTCACCTTTATAAACTTTGATTAAGCTAAAAAATTAATACCCTCTCATGTTTTTATAAAAACAAATGATCCTAAGATTATTTGCAACAATAATTGGGCTTCTGTAGTAAAGCAGTGGCATCTCCAGGGTTCTCCAAAGTGATTATTAGTGACCCCAAGAAGTTGATAGAACTAAAGGGTGCAGGGAGATCATCTAGTGATACAAAAGGTAAACAACATGGTTCCCCAACAAAATGATGCATGTCTCAAGTTCAATGTTGAGATTCAGCACTAACTAGCATTGGTAGATTCTTTTGAATAAAGGGCAGAAACACAGCAATATTTATATGTGCAGCTTCTGGTTAAGTAGCTTAAAGGCTCCAACTACAGAAATCAATATATATTTACAATATTTGTTATATCAGTATTTGCTATATACCTGTATTTATGTTTTAAATAATAAAAGAGAACAAACATCTATGAGATTCCATTTAATATCTGTACATGAAAATATTTAAACATATTCCTGTCGTACAATTTTTATAGCTCATAAATTAACTTCAGCAGATTACAGTATATTGAAAAAGAGCTATCATTTGACAGCTATCACTTGCTTCTCTCCTGAATTTGACCTGCATCAACCTGCCTTTGCATTCCATTTGACTCATAAGAGGAAAGAGGCAGTTCTGATGTGAACAAAAACCTATCAACAGAGGCAGACGTACAACTAGAAAATTCACGACTATCTGTTCTATATTCTAAACAGAGAAAATGTATTTCAAAATAAGACTGAAATATTAGCTGTTGTTATTTGAGGTTTAATACTGAAAGTATCATAGATCCCATACTCTAATAAACAGTTAAAGAGAACATAAATCATTAAAGCTTTGCCCATACCTATGGCACAACTATTACTAAGACCAAGGGTAACTGGGGGGCACAAGAGTTTTGATTTAGGTCTCCCTATAGATGATCTTTTCACCATTACTTTAACATACCTTGTTCTGCATTATGTCTTTTTGTGGAGGCAAATCATCCATATTCTATTTTGCACTAACAACGCTGACAATGTATAAAATCTACTAGAAAATTGTCAGGACTCACAGTTCTTAAAATGTCCACGTACTGTAATTCCATTTATTCTGACATGGTGTTTGGGGGGTACAAATGTCAAGGCAATAAACAGATGTGGAGGCAGACATAGTTTTAGATGAAGGTTTTGCTTTGTTATACTACAGTTACCCCTGTGATGACTAGTGATCTGGTGACTGCTCATAAAATATTAACAAAAAAAACAGGGGCAAAGGGTTTTAAAACACATATCCATAGAATAGATAAAGCAAAATTGTGGAGCAATTCTGCAGGTCCTCTACAGCTTCTCTCCAGCAAAGAGAACAATGAGCTGCACAATAATGACATCACTAAATCTTAACTGAAATCTTGATGATCTCAAATATTTATATAAAACAATGAGGTCCCAAATTATGGCTCATAATGATGACACATTTATGAATTATTAGGTGATTTGATTTATTTATAGACTCCAGTTAGGGTGAATTCAGCTGACATTCTATTCTTTCTTCTTTAGTCATTCTTCTCTTTTCAGATCTCTCTGTCTTACATTTGTGTTATATAACCTAATCTGTCATTCTCTTCTAAAGTATGAGACAGAGGTTGATGTAAATGTCAGTCTGTTACTGATATGGAGATATAGCTCTATATATTTTATCAGATTGCTGATTTCATGCATTGTACATTTTCCTCTTGCTTTTACTGCAATGTTCAGTCATGAGGTTTGATTTTTGTTACATTGGTTTAACTTGCTTCACCTTTATAAACTTTGATTAAGCTAAAAAATTAATACCCTCTCATGCTTTTATAAAAACAAATGATCCTAAGATTATTTGCAACAATAATTGGGCTTCTGTAGTAAAGCAGTGGCATCTCCAGGGTTCTCCAAAGTGATTATTAGTGACCCCAAGAAGTTGATAGAACTAAAGGGTGCAGGGAGATCATCTAGTGATACAAAAGGTAAACAACATGGTTCCCCAACAAAATGATGCATGTCTCAAGTTCAATGTTGAGATTCAGCACTAACCTGAGATATCTGATCTTTTATCATGTGTTATATGTTAGGAGAAGAAGACTTGTGGGTTTGTAGAGCTTCCATGCTGACCAGTTTTCAGTGATATGTTTAACTGTATCAGAGGAATTGTTCTTGTCTTTTGCATTTGTTCTATAAAATAAACTCAAACCTTTCAGCAACATCAGGGGGGGCTGGTGGCTTTCAACATAGGAGTATAAATAATTTTGTAGCATTAACAAAGTGTGTTGTGTGACACTTCATATTTTTTGCATTTTTTGTCTGGGCTAGAACTGTGAGGACTTTTGAGGTCAAATTGGCGAAATGACCCAGTGTTGTGAAAAATGTGCCAGCAGATGGTGTTCCATATTGGTTGGATCTAAGCACAGTGCCACCAAATGTGCTTCATGTACCTCATAAGTGATCCACACAACACAATTCAGAAACTTTAAGGAAAAATAAGTGGTTTGTAGGGCAAATTATACAATCTGCATAGTAGTTTACTGTATAAAGCTTTTAGTATTCACTTTTTGAATTAAACCCTACCCCCATTGTTTGACACCCCCCTCCTCCATTGTCTCTTTTCAATACTCTACTGTATTGTTCTGCCTTGAGAGGTAATAATGTGTTGAAATATTGTGGTCTGGAACACATTTTCTTAATAAACGTTAGAGGTTGATAAAAATATTTTCCTTTATTGATCATCTCATATTATATTTTCTGCAAGTGAAGGTCATTTTAGAATACATTTTCTGTGAAAGTCTCAGACACTGTCCTTCTGTATTTTATTGCATTCAGTGATCATTTTCAAAAAGAGATGGCCTTGATATGTAGCAGTTGATGGCCCAAGATTGTTACACTTTAAATGTGATGAGTTAAAAAAATGTTGCTTGCTGATAAGGCACATTGCACAGCAATTCCTTTTTAAATAACCTGATATATATATATTGGGATCTGAGCAAAATAGCCAGATGCAAACAAATTGCTAGACAGACAACTATTGCCAATTTTACAATAAATATTGTAAGCTTTCAGGGTGCTTTACTTTCACATATTTCTGTTGTATATTTAAAGCAATTCTTACCTTCCATCTTGCATGGTTGTACAGACTTCTATACTGAAATTGCTTGCTCTGATTTGACTACATACTATGCAGTTCTCACAATAGGTCTGATTTATTAAAGCTCTCCAAGACTGGAGAAGATAAATTATGATAGGAGAACCTGGGTGATCCAGCAAACCTGGAATAGATCTAATCTAGGACAGAAAACATTTGCCAACTAATAGCAATTGATTTTTAGGAAATCTATTCTAGGATAGCTGGGTAACCTAAGTTCTCCTATGATAGTCTATTTTCCGCAGTCATGGAGTGCTTTAATAAATCAAGGCTAATGTGTATATAAGGCTGCAGCAAGTCAGATAGAGCCCACCTCATTTTCTAGTTGAACTTTGCATCATTGAACAACTTTTTTTTACCAGCATCACAGTCCCTGAGGTGGTGTTTTCATTCATTGGATGTAATGACTTTTATTAAAATAAGCTCGGTATCACATGTGGGTGTTACTGTAGCCGCCATATGTATGGCACTTTCTGGTCTCTGTCACCGGCTATATTCTCTCTGGATTGCACAGGGATGCACAAAGTCCCAATCTAAAATTAGTTATGTAATCAGAAACAGGCTTTACCAATATTATTAGCATATTGATGAGGGTAAAGGAGGAAGTGCAAAAGGCCAGAAGTAAGCAGATTAAACATCAGCTATAATGCACATATAGAGTGTAAACAGTAAACAATTATAGATTCACTTTTAGAAGACTGCTATTGTGATTTATTGCAGGGATTACTGTGGATAGACCAAGCCAATTAAACAAGCATTACAAATGGATAACATTGCTTGTTTTCACACTTGACCTGGTTTCCCTATAATTAATCAGTCATATCCCTGAAACCACTTAAAGAACATCTCATTACCTTTAAAACTTACATTTTCAAAGTATTTAGCAGCTCAAATTATTTTGCATAACAAGCAGTATTTTTGCAGTGTCTTCATTTATCTCTTTTCGAAGTCTCTGCCAAGAAGGTCTTGCTCTCTCTGTAATTTACCTGCAGTGTGGTTAGATTCAGTTAATACATGAAAACCACTTGAAATATGTTAATTTCATTTGATTTAGTTGACTCATGTTGCCTCTTACATTGTGTTGAATGTTTATACTTGCACATGGGAAAGAAAAATGGAGAATTGAATTTTTAAAGCCTTGGAGAAAAATTTAGAAACATGAGATAAATAATTGTCACATGGGTTTTGAATTAACAGCTTTTTAGGACAATTGGTACTGACTGTTTATACAAACTTGAGTTTTCTACAATGGGGAAACTAAACATCTCTAGAGTAAAGTCAGGTTTTGTTTTTTTGGGAAAGTGCAACAGGAAAATAGATTGGTGACTAGGTGATGATTCATACTTGCACAGAACATTCTTTTCTCCTGTTTTTCCAAATAGGTTATTACTTTAAAAGGGACAGCATAAAATCTAAATACCCAACTTGATTCAATAAATATATTGCAGTTAGTCTCAGTCAGTCTCAGTTAAAATATAACCACAGGTAGTTAAGGACATCCCACATACGGACAACTTCTAGATACGATTGGAGCTTACCTGCTCGCTTGCTCGCTTTTGTGCAGGACAGAGGCTTGATGGGGGGGGGGGGGGGGTTCACATGACTTGCAGAAGAAGTCTTTTGCTAAACACAGCTGAGGTTGTAGGTGATCCTAAGGGCTGAGCGGTTCTGCAACCTCTTGTAACTCTTCAATGACCAAGACAAACTCTGCAGTTGTTTCTTTTTGCAGGGTTACTCCAGAAGTTAATAAATGTCTAGGCTCCATAAAGTTTTTTTTTTTTGCTTAGTTTTTGATTAACTCATGAGGATTTTATACAATACCTGACACCATGCTGTGCATGCACAGAAAGGTAAAAATAAATAATGCATTTATTTAAATAATGTACCTGTTCCAACTTACATACAAATTCAACTTAAGAACAACCCTACAGCCCCTACAGCCCCTATCTCGTATGTGACCCGGGGACTACCTATATATAGGTTTAATTTTCAGCCCATGAGCCCATTTTTAGCAAGTACAAAAACAACTGTTGATTTGTTAGAAATTAACTTAAAGAAAAGCCTAAAATACTAATAATTTGTGAATCTATATTGTGAACTATGTTATTGTTCATGTTTTGTTCTTGATTTACAGACACTTTAAAGAGACATTACTTTTGGAGAATTACAAAGCTTAGCTAAAAACAAAAAAATCAGATGTTTACCTATAATTAATTTGTGTTTTTGCTGCACTGTTTGAAAGAAAAAAAGTTATGTTCCAAACTGTGATCTATAACTACCCCCAGAGCAGGCTTAACTGTGATTTTCTTTAATTTAGGTTGTCAGGATTTTTACCCCTATATTTATGTGGTACCTGTAATTAATTAATAATACACAAGCATTTGTAAATTGCAATGTTTTTCTGGTTCAACAAGTAAGCCCTACCTCTAGAGATCATTTGCCCTTCATCCACTACCTGTTAGAGCAGAAGGGTTAATTCAGATAGGTTGCAGGTTCTCACACGTGTCAGTCTGACTTCGTTCAGTACTTAAAATTGTAAAAAACAGAAGACGCTTTATAAAAGAAAAATAAACTAATCGTTAATTGGGAGTTTTTTCTAGCTGGCATTGACCTGAAAGTGTCATTTTTTTAACATTTGAGATACGCTACGCTGAATGTTTCCCATTGCTTAAACTCGGCCATTAAACACCCATGTTTGAATATCCCATTTATTCCAATGGGACAGTCCAAAAAAGAAAGACATAAAGATAAAAGAGAAGTGGAGAATGTTTTATTTACAAAATTGTTTTTTTTCCTATCTGGGTCATTGGTTAGTGCTGTGCTTGCAATCCATATATTTATTTTTTCATTGTTTATGTTAAAATGTAACACATTTTAGGTTTGTTGAAGCCCCCCAATTTAGGGTATAAAGAAGTTTTTCATTTACTGCCGTACCAAGCTTGGTATCACCTTACTTGTTATTGCTGCCTGATACTGTTTATTATAGTTTAACCTTCTATCTGCTAATACTGCTGAATTTCTTCTATCATTGGTCATTTTTTCCAGTTTCACGGAAATTTTATTGCTTTTGCCAATACTTATCTAACCTGATTATAATTCCGTATGAAGTGGAGCATCTTTCTCCAAGGTTATTACCAGTGATGAGAAGAATGGTATGTCATGTGCTCAGTGATTTCTGTGGGCAAACTTCCTGAAATTGGTATTAAAAATAGAAAATTACAAAGAAGAAATTCAGTGAAACATGAACCTTTACAATACATTTTTTTCATTCTTAAACTTGACTGAATTTGCACCACTTTTCTTTGGGTATAAAGTATTTAATTTATTCAATATATGAATACTACATACCCATTTATGCATGTTTGTGAATGTACCCCTAGAAATTCTTAATTCCCATTGCTATCACAGAGTTTATTTTGAGTATGGTATTTGAATGTTATCTATACAAAAAGTTAGTTTGTTCCCTACATGTGGTCCATCTTGAATTTCTAGTTTTAAAATGTGGACAAGGTGCTTTGAGCACCATTCTTTTTCGGTCTTTATTTCCTTGCACACAGTAAAATTGTGAATGGTAAAGCTAGTAAAATTCATAAAAAATTAAAAATAAAAGTTCAAATTTTTAGTGTGCACCTGATAATAAAGATGGTTGAATTGACCATCAAATGTGTTTAGCTTAAAGTAGACCTATAACCACATTTTTTACTTTATATAAAAGGGTGGAGAACCATTTTTTAACCCTTTTTTACAAATTGAAGGGGAGACCCATCCCCTTCCGTCTTTACTTCCTTGGTAACATGGACCGACTGTACTGGATCCACCTATAAAGGTATTTTTTGTTTTTGTTTAATGATAGTTCTGCTTTACATGTTTTTTGAGAAAGACATTTAAAGCAGAATTACCATCTGCTTCCCCTGGCCTCGCATTCCCTGCGTATATATTGTTTGCTAGATCACCCAAGTTCTCCCATGAAAGTCTATCTTCTCCAATGGGGTTATTGCCTTTGCAGCCCCTTTGCTGCTTACTTGCAATGTAAAATTTTTACCAGTTTGCATTTTCACTAAAAACATAACAGTTGTTTGAAATTCTGCTATATTTACACAAATATAATTTAAAACCAAAAAGCATCTCTGCAGGATGAAATCACATTCCCATATACTGCAATACAAGTAAAATTTTCTGATTTTGTAGCTAATGGAGAAGTTAGAATAAAGTACATCATTTCTTAAAAAAAAAAAAAAAAAAAAAAAAAAGCTGAAATGATTTCTGCCTAGCAAGATCGGCATTATGCCCTAGAGAATATGTATTCCATTGTGTAATCCTGTCATACATATTTTTCAGAGTGGGACCCATGCTGACACATTGAATTATAATTGAAAGTATGAAGAGGATTTAATGTAGTCAACTCAAATAAGAATGTTTGGCATGCTTTGTGTTGACAGATTGAAATAGTATAGATTTATTTTTTAAAGCGTAGATGTTACTTCAGTTTATGAAACAAAATGCAAAAGATCAAATATTTACCATTAAAGCTCAATACCAATATACTGCATAGACAAAACAAAACAAAAAAAAAATAAGATTGGTTACATGAAATAGTATACCCAGGATGATCAGCAGAAAACATTGTTAAGCTAGGTAAAAAAGATGACCAAAAACACATTTTTAGCAGCAGATGACAAATTAATATAATAAAACTCTTAATGCCCTTTTTACATTATCTACATAAAATTGAAGAAATGTCTGAAATACAGCCAAGTAACCCCCACAAACAATTCTCACCCACCCCAATATATCGATTTAATCACCAAATTTAATTTAAACTTGAAATGTATTTTTTTTTAAATAACATTATTTTTTAATTTTTAAGGGACAATCCCTCCTATTCTGTCTTTACCATACACTTTTTGTATGTAAAATGATTGTTCTTTTAAGAATTACAGACCCAGAAATTGCTATATCTTTTAATATGTAGACAATAGGCTAAAACATAAAGTCATACACACTAATCTAAATAATAAAAAAGTAAAACGTAGAAATAAAAAAAGCAGATGTTAGCAAGCTGCTATAATCTATATGTTGTAAAAAGTTGTAGTGAGTAGAAATGTTTGAAATGAATGCTATTTATTTTTAATTAGATATTGTAAAAGCGTAATGTTCCATCTGTGTTCCTGATCTCTGAGAAATGTTTTGCATATTGCAATTAGATTTATCTCTGGATGAAGAGCAGGACCCTCCTGACACCGAGGGCTGCTTCAAAAATATGTTCATCCCTTCATGTCGTGTACTTTGTACACTACTTATCCATGCAGTCATGGAGGTTTTGTGAAGGAGGCAAGTTTGTTTAATCTAAACTTTGAAAAGATATGTCCTATTTGTTTTAATTTTATTGAACTTTTGAAAGGAATAGCATGCATTTTATCATTCATTTGGTGGTCCCGTTGCCTGTTTCTTTTGGATGTTATTAGGTCTTTTTATTAATTTTTTTGTAGACAAAACTATTTAAAATGAAGAAAAGAAAGCTGTATTCAATAAAAAAGTCTTTATATCATTAAATACAAATTCTTCATTCATACTGCATTTTTAATTTTGCATCCTGCCTAAATTTAGAAGGATTGCTTAATAAAAGAAAATGTTTAAGCAAGTCTCACCTTGGTAGGAAAGCACAGAAGGTGGGAAGCAGAAAAAAGAAACTTTCCTGGTTCAATTTCTACAATTTATGCAGCATTAATAATACATTTTTTCCATGAGAAAAGGGAAACCAGGAGGATATATTGAACCACTGGTAATTTCTACACTGCCTGCCCTTGTTTATCAGTTATGAATTTTGCTGAATGGAATCTTATCCTTACTACAGTTTTTTAAGCATTTCATTTTTATTTTTTTTACTTTATTGCCTGTTCTCCTAAAAGTGTGCCCAACTATTGAATGGGTCTAATTTCAGATGCTTATGCAATATGAAGTACATGAGACAGAACACCATGTTCAGAGTGAGGGAGTGAAACTTACCTTGACTTTTGTGGTATAGAAGAGATATAGATATAGAGCAGCTAATATTGTTGCATCTAAAGCCCACAACTAAAATGTATTCTAATTGTACAGTTACCTTTAAATTAAGTCCAGGAGAGCAGTGGGTATTTCCTATCAGCTGGTAAAGTGCCAGCTGCCAAGAACTGCTGTTTCCACCTCCCGGAAACTGAGCCTTAGATCCACTATATAGTAATAGGGTCTGCCTTATTGAATACATTGAATAGCTTAATAGGTGCTTATATTGCATAGTATTGGCAAAAGATGATAAATTCAGATTGCAACGTGTATTTGGAGTTTTGGAGGGTTTCATTTTCTAAACGACATAAAACAACTGCAGACTTTAGAAGCATGCATTAACAATCTGCATTGTTTACCACAGGGGTTAGCAAACTTTTTTGGCTACTAGGCCATTTTAGGAGGTCAAAAAGGCACACTAGGCCAGACGCTTTCTTAAATCTCGCGCTGATGGCTCTGCCCCCTACCAGGAACACCCATGAAAGGAAATCTCTCTCCTCTGCAATGCATACAAGGGAGAGGGAATGTCTCCTTACTCCGGCAGCACAAGTGTTAACGCCCCCCGCCGTAAATAGGAAAGGGAGGCAGAAAAAGGAGGCTCAAGAGCTGCATGTGGCTCCGGAGCCACGGGTTGCCGACCCCGGCCGGCCAGGATTAGGGCGGATTGACCAGGGGGTCATTAGGCCGGAATGGACTACTAGCTAGGCCGTATCTGGCCTAAAGGCCGGAGTTTGCCTACCCCTGGTTTACCACAACAGTCCCGATCACTCACTCTTATAAACTTAGCACAGCTACGCAATACATCCTGTTACCACCTCATAGCGCAAAGCTTACTCTTGTCTTTCTCTGTCAAAACCCACTTTTTAAAAAAAAATATTTTAATACATATACCTAAATCCACCAATTAGATCCCTGACTGCTGTGGTTTCTGGGAAATTTGGTAATCCAGAGCTGCAAATATGTCAATGCCTCCTCCTGTGTGTATAAGAGGAGAAAGGACACATTTGGCTCTTCAGCACTTAAGCAATTTTCCAGCGATTAGTAAAATGAGAGCACATGGTAGAGAAGTCCTTGAGTTCAACTTTAATATATGAGTGAGATAAATACTGTGTATACATATATTTATATAGGTACATGTATGGTATATAATTAAATGTACTAAAATATAACATGATGTGCATCCAAGCATCACATTACACTGTGTGCTTATGTATCTTTCCCATATAAAACTATATAAAGCTTTTAAAAAGATTTCATTATACCTGCTCAACTCTGCTGATAAAACCACAACACTGGGAAAGCTCACAGATGAAGCACAAAATCAAAGATTTAAGGTTTGACCTTGCCAATTGGGTGCTTTTCTCTTGAACCAAAAGATTAACCCTTTACTAGGAGAAATCTGTGTCATGTGGATTTTGGTAAAAGAAGCAGACAAATCAAAAGAAATGAAGAACAGTGAAGTGATGGTTTGATTACTCCAGGGAAACAACACAAAGCGATCTTTTTCTCCTTCTATCTGCAGATATCCCATGTGCTTTTTATTGGAGACATCGTGAGTGAACCTTGTGCAAAAGGTTATATTTTGTAAAAAATACAGTTAATGTAATCTGTGGCAAGTTCATCCCTCATGAGATATAGTACTTTCTTTTAAAAAGAAGAATTTATTGGATTTTGTTTGCTGCTTTTTTCTTGAACACATACGTCTCGTTTTATTTATTGCATTTAATGTGTGTCATTCCTGGGAGATCTTGGGATATTCTTGGCCTCAAGGTGTGAGCTGATTTCAAAGGATCATCTCTTCACATACAGCAATTTGCAATATCCAGTACAAAGGTAACCACACTACAAATATATCTCGCCACAAATGTAGCCTGATAATAGCGATTTAATGCTCGAATCAAGCAAATAAGTGTACAGTACATTTTCAGATGCTTGCATGTGGACACCAGAAAAGCAAGTAATCATTTGTTTTTTTTTTATTTATCACACTAAGTGGTATATTTTTTTCTTGCATATTAAGTTGGAATTTAAATTGCTGTATTTGTTCCAATTCCGTGGAAGATGACATTTCTCTTTGCATGCTAAGATCAAGAGTCATTGCTGTCTCTGGGTGTTTTCTGTCTATTGATGACACAGTTCAGCAGCCTGAGAATATTTGAGCAAATGCTAGTGTGTTAAAAACGAACACAGGGCAAACTTTGCCATTTGTCAAGGTGAGAATCCAGTATATAGGGTCAGTTGCCTTTAAGTGTAGTTTTACTTCTTTGAGAAACCATATTTATTGTATTAGGCTTAGTTACTCATATAACATTTTAAAAAGGTCCATGTGTTTATGTATGCTTTTTAAAATAATGCAGTGTTTTTCATGCTGTTTTAGAAAAAATATGCTATCTGTGTGTTTATACTTTAAAAATTTGTTTCTATGTGGAGCAATGGTTCCTACTGTGTAGTGCTCCACAGTGCTTGGACTTTACTGCTCCTTCTCAAAGTGCAAGTTTAGCTGACTAATTAAAACAATGCACTTACTGCGTAGCAATTGTCTCAACAGTTTTTAGGACAGAGACAGTAAATGTGCAGAGCAAATAAAAATGCAACCTTGCAAAAATGTCATGTCAAAAATATTTTAGGTAAACACTGCAATAATAATATCACATTATACATTCTTTAAAACTGTTTCTAACATCATGGTTTCATTTTAAATCTATTTTAAAGAACCTATATAATACCACAAAAGATAACAAGTAGCACAGTCACTTCAATCCAATCAACATAATGTTGATTGGACTATGAACAATGTGTCAAAGCAAATGTTGAGTGTCCAAGAATAGAATGTGAGGTGAGAAAGTGGGACAGAAGAAAAATCTTGATAAAGGTTTATTTCCCTGTTTTTTGTAGGTTGTAATTCACCATAGATGGCTTCTTTCATGGCATTTGCAAAGTAGATGTTTCTGTTCAAAATTTCTATTCTCAAAACAATGTTGCTTTTATTTAAGATTTAGGAAAACCACTGACACCTGACATACAGAATTTGCCTTCCTATATGGGATCATTTATGCTGAAAATTTGATTTGTCTCCCTCATGTACAGGTCTTCACATTCCTTTCTACACTGTACTTTATAGATCAAGTTTCCTTTGCTTATGATTGGTTGAAAAGTCTTTTGGATGTACAAGCTCATGTCTTAGTATAGAGCATTGCTAGGCTTAAATCAACTTCGGTTACATACAGCGCGACCTATTAATTCAAATTTTGTGCTTCTCCATCCGTTGGCTTGACCTTGTGAATGTTTTAACAAAAGTCCAGTCTGGGTAGCCAAAACTTTTCAAAGGACTTCTTTGTTCTAAGGTTTTTAATAGACAGTCACAGACGATGTCTTCATTTACCTAGGGCAGTTCTGTTCAGCTTTATCAGGATGACCCTAAAAAAGTTTGGGATGGAATGCAAAACGGTCTCTAAGACTGTTAGAGCAATCTAAGCTGGTATATGAGAATATGGCATTTTGACCTCACATATATAATTAATATAAATAATGTATACCCATCCAGCTGGTATATACTAATGTAGCTACATAACATAATAATGTACAATAATACAATTTTATATGTGTTTAGGCTTCAATATTTTAGACTGAAAGTCCTAAATTTACTCTTCTGCTACCAATAAATGGAAATCCTGACATTCCAGGTATATTACATAGAACCCATGATACTACTGGCCAAGAACCCTTCTGAGCGTTATGTGTGAATTGTTTTTGTAAATTGTTTAACTAAAAAGGCAATTTACCATACAGCTGCTTCTACTCTGTGCCGGTTTTTTGAGGAAGGAGGGTCTTTCAAATAAGACCATATGTATCAGCTATTATCTGCAATCTCTTGGCCAGAGATTGGGCCAACCCACTAGACAAGTTGCTGTCAATGCTGAACCCAGGAAGGCATGCCATAGCAGAGGTATATGAAAGGTATAGAACACCCCTAGGCTATGGGGAGAGGTTGGCAGGTTTGAGTAGATGGGGTAGGCACTTTCTGAGTAGACCCCTGTGGATACCGTGGTAGTTTTTAGAAGAGTTTGGAGAGCCATCCCCTCCTTAATCTATAGGGAGATAATGTTGAAACTCTACCACAGTGCCTACATTTCTCCCCTATGGTCATACCAAAAAGGGCTCAGTTCCTCTCTTCGGTGTTTGAAATGTGGAGCAACGGAGGCTGACTTATTTCATATGCTTTGGAAATGTCTTAAGAATAAACATTTTTGAAGGTTGGTGGTCTCATTTGTGCTGCGTTATCTCTTCAGCTATTTACCCCCGTCCCCAACCTGGGCTATTTTTGGTACCCCAACACTACAGGGGGCACATGATACCAAAGGATTTTGGAAGCTTTAATCAATCATATCTTTGGTAGCCAAAAAGACAATACTACACAAATAGATAAGTCCTAAACCCCCCTACCCTACCTAGGCCTCAATCTAGAGAAACTGAGATATGTATTCCAGATAAACTAAATAGAGGCCTCTCTGAATTAGGAATTGAAGGCTGACCCTTTTTTTCCTAAATATGGGACTGCTACATAGCCACCTTGCCCAGGGACACTATGAAATGCATAGCATCCACGTCCACCAAAAAACTTTTGGTATGCTTACTGAATGCTCCAATTCAGCTGTAACTCTCTTTAATACTACTTTTTGTTCTGTGAACAAGTTGTATTACCATTGTACTCCTTTACTTTACGTTTGTACAGCTTTCTGTAAACATTATGTATGCAACTGTTGTAATATTTATTTACTCTTCCTTATAAAAATAAAAACATAAAAAAAGTCCCAATTTTAGAAAAAATAATGGTGAAGGTTTTATGGGTTGGAAATAAAATAACAAGGTGGCTGTATTTAGGACTAATGATATGTGTATAACATGTCATAGATCTTGAATGGTGAGTTGGTACTAGTAATGTAAGGGTACCACATTTTTAAAGCGTACGAAAAGTTAAAATAGGAGGCCGATAAAAAAAAAAGTTGATGTGGATTGGCAGGTAAACTGAGCTAAGTGAATTATTGGGAAGGATACAGCAAATTGCCAGTGGAACATATCTTAAGAAAAATGTTCATTTCAACATGTAGGCCGAGTCCCCTAGGGCAGTTTAAATGCAAATTGCAAAGTTTAACCTTCATGTGTCTCAAATGCACTTTTTGTATAAAGCCATCTGTGATGTACTGTATGTTAAATAGCATTTTGACACAAAAATAAAAATCAGTAGATAAAAAGTATAAAAGCCTGAAATGTAAATGTACTCTTTATTAATCAAGTCTATATCTTCCTAAAATGATTATGCATGAATGAATGAATGAATAATATGTCTATTTTTCACTTTGTAGATTTCTAGATGAACCTAGTAGTTAAAGAAAAAACAAAGTGTACTTTAATACAAACTTTAGATGCATTGAGTTACTAATTGTTTTATCAGCTACTATACTTTCAAATGCAATTTTTATATTTAATTGTTTAGATTGCATTTTGTGATTATGTTGTTTGTATGAATCTGTGCCTGCACTATCTCCTTTAGCAAGTGTCATATTTTAAGCAGATATTGAAGTTCAATAGAGTTTACACTGATTCATTTGTACTGAAGCAATTATGCATTAGGAGCATATTTTCAGGAACAGTACATAAAGCTTATTTCAATTTAATGTGAAGGTGGTAAACTACAATGATTATATGCAGCAAGAAAAAAACATTAGAGGGATTCCAAGAATCTATGGGAACATTAGTAATTTCAATGGTTATGTTTAATTCATTTATTGTGCTTTCCTGCTACAACTAGTGCCACAGGAATAATATTTATTTTCAAGGAAATATTAAAATTTGTATGATATTTTTTCTTTTAAAGACAATTATTAATCTGTGGAATATTAGGTTTTGAATTTCGTTTCATTCTTATGTGGAAGTGATTTACTGATGCAAGTCTCTCTTTCACACTTAAAACAAATATGTGCATTGTATAAAGAAAACCAGCAAACAAAAACAAGTACTTCAAAGTAAAATTTGCTCCTACACAGGACACAAACTTCAGACAGTCAACCTATGCATTTCAGTCTATAAACAGGCTTTGGTCCACTAAAATTACCGGCTCCTGACTGCGCATGCGCAGGGAGCCGGTTGTCAATCAAAGGGGAAGAACCTCTCCATAGTGACATCATAACACCATTACCCCGCCCACTCTGTCATCGTAGATCTGAGCTCACCTGCCCACCTCCTTGATCCTGGGAACTGCTCGGAGGACATGGTCCGCGGCTCTGGCTGGTGTGTCCCCCCAGCGGGGTCCTTCTCCTACACCACTCGGTGGTGCACTGAACAGAGCCGCGGACCCCCAAAATCTTCTTGGTTGGCAACCGCTGCTCTAGAGGACCTTGACTTGTAGGAGTAACCAAATACTGCCTCACTATAGGCTAGAGGTGTTTCTCAACTAGGGGTCATTCAGATTAGGATTGGGATTTTAGGAGTTCCTTGAGCAAGGAGCAATTTGAGCATCTCAGGTCAGTCTAATTGACACTAATGATAAATTTGTCAATCTGTAAGGATGACATTTTTCCCTTTAGTATGTAATGTAAGAAGCATTCTTACCTCTGACAAACACACTAATAAACTGTGAGCTGTGGATATAGTAATGTTAGGATGGGTTCCCAAAAACCTAAAAGTTTTTTTAGGTGTTTTCCTATGTAAAAAGGTTGATAAGGGCTGGGTTAGATAGTTTTATTATATTTGCATTCCCAATGATTGGACACACTAACACAATGTTATCATTTAAAAAAGGCCTGTGATGCAGTCCATGTGAAATGTCTCAGGCTTGTAGACAAATTGGTACATGACTGTTAACCATCCAGAAATTGGAAACTGAGATTGTGGCTATAATCAGTTACTAACCTACAGTACCTCTAGGTTAAATGTCTAGGCTATTGTAGATGTTCCGAGGACAATTATTCTACAATGTTAAGACAAAGCTGATTTAAAAAAAAGTCAATCTGTGAATTATTCTGATGATTCCTCTAGTAAGTCTATGATCAGGTCTTATGAGCTGCTTTATTATATAACTCCAAGACTGGAGAAGCTAGACTATTATGGGTGAAACCTGGGTGATTAGTAAGTTCGTATTCTAGCTGATGAACCACTTCCACAAGTTAAGGGGGAACCGTACAATAACACAAGCTCAAACCTGCATGACAGTCAAAGATTAAAGCAGTACTACAGATAAAATATCAATTTATTATTAAGCAATGAAAAATAGTTACTCCGTTGTATCTTCCTTTTATTTTTATTAGCAGAAAGCTGAAGATCCATATAAGAATTAGGCTACTAAAGTGTAATTTCTATGTCTGTAGACATGATAATAGCAGCAGAGTTAAACAAATATGTATGGCCCCTCCACATTCAGTGGTGGTATTCAGTATATCAGCTGGGAAGTGATGGGTAAAGGAAAACGTCACTTAAAAATGTAGAGAGCCAGCACAGAGATAAATCAATGAAACCAAATTTAATATTTGAGGATTTGTATTATTTGCCTATCCTATTTTAATAAAAGCCTACTACTATGGAAACATACTAAGCGAATAACTTGCAATATATCTATATATAACTATTGTTTTGCAATTAATTACATGCAATGCTTTTTTAAAGGAGCAACTTAGACACAAAAAATAAGTGTATCCCCTCCAGACTTGGAGAGCCTTAATAAATCATGCCCAAAGATGACTGTCACCCAAGGCAAACAGTCATGATCATCTTGGGTGAAAATCTAGCATGTATAAAATGGTGGAAATTTTGGCTAGTTCTGCTTTATTTATGAGTACAATACAAAACATTGGAACACAAAGACTGCTAATATTGACCTCTACTTTCTAGAAATGTTAGCTACCAAGCTTCCATGCTAATTCAATGGTGTCCACACTTTTTGTGTCAATGACTTGGAGGAATATCCTGATCAGGAGCAGTGACAAATTATTGGAGTTGATGAAAGCCACACAAATAGCACATTTACTTCCTTTAAAAGCTTCTTTAAACACTTAGTCACTTGGCATCCATTTGACTTTCTGACCTGTAACCTTTGACTGTCAAGCTGAATAATCAGTTAGACAAAGTAGGTAAGCATGCCTGCACAGTAATAAAATTGTTAAGATTCAGAATTCAGATTTTTACATTAACTTACGACTTGACGGGAAAGGAGAACGTGTCAGATGAAGAGTGTGCCAGATCAGACTTGAATCGGCCATTATAGCTACTACAATATTATGGGAAATGAATGTATAGTCCATATCTATGGACTAATATTTGGTAAGTGCTATGTGCTATGTTAATTTGTTTTGTCCTAGAATTGAAATATATGTAATCAGGTTAGCTAAAAGATGGCCTGTATTTTGGGTAAAATGTTTGTTGTCTTGTCCTTGGTTTAAATCAGAAAATTTATGAATCATAAGTAAATGTTGATTCACATATTTTTTTAATTTGATTTACGGACGGACCAATAAAGCGAGCTCCAGATCGTGTATGCGGGGGGAGTGGTGTGTCACTAAAAAGGGAGGAAACTTCCCCCTGAGTGACGTCATGGTGCCAGAACCCACCCACTGTCCCATTACAGGTCTGAGCCTGGGATGAAAGAGTGAGTGGGTCGTGTTCAAATTCTCAAGCCCGCGATCGATACATGGTACACAGACCATGGTACACAGCCGTTGCCTGTGCGCCCCCCCCCCCCCCCCAGAGGTGTTAATCTCCTGACCAGCCTGAGCTGTTGGATCCCCAAAATTTGCTCACTGACCACTGGTTGGTGACCGCTGTACTATTAGACTCCAATGTTATCTTCCAATAGTTTGTAAAAATATCACTATTATTGTTAGGCTGCTGTAATTGTTATCAGCCTGTACACTTACATATATGGAGAGCGTTTGGTGTTTTATTTATAACACTTGTATAATACATATAGTAACCTCTCTGTTTCACTAACACAGTCAAATGTATTATACCTGCAAGGAAAAACTACCCTGCCTCTACATACAAATGAAAGACTGGTAGGATTAGTTGATGCTTGATTCTTAATGTGATACAGTTATGGGTTCAGTGGATTTTCCACGAAGAGATGAAAAATAAAATATATATATAATGATCTTTTTACCATAAAACACACTTTTAACCCATATACTATGTAAATGACAATTGTAATTGGTGCTGCTTAAATTGCTTAAAATTACTGAGCAGTTTTTTTAATAATATTTGCTAATGTTTCAGTGTCATATTGTCCATAGAGGTTGTGCCCACACAAGGCAAGCAGAGGGAAAAGGACTAGTCACCAGTATTGTCTGTGGGCACCCTGCAGCTGATCTTTTCACTAATGCTGACTTTCAATGGTATGTTCTATAATGGGTCTGTATGGTGATGGGCAGTTTGGTAGATCAAAAATGCTTTGGTTACTCATGTTAGAGGTGCCACCCCACCCCCCGATGATTGATGATCTAATGATCTATGAGAAATAGTTAAAAAGCAGCAAAAAGGGTGCATAGATTCTAAAGATAAATGAAGCACAAACATGGGGATCCTTGCAGTGCAGTTTCTTAGATATATTTTTTTTTAGACAGAAGTACAATGAGCAGAATAGTAGTGATATCACCAAATCTAACTCCAAAAATTGTGAAATCGGTAATCACAGATGATGGTGCCTTTCATGATCTTTCATTGTAGATATGCAGCTATAAAGTTCAAGGCACAAATAGTGTAATGCTGTTTTTGGAAAAATTGGTGACAAAAGGTAACTTTTTGCAGGGACTGCTTAGGCTTGATTAACATCATATATCATAGCAAACCATTTCTCTGTGTTCAGGTCCCTTTTAACTGAATGCAAGTGACAACTTGTACAATAACAAATTATCTCTCACCATCATCACTCTGGAATAGCCAGTAGTGGCCCTATTTGCTGTAACTTTTGTATTATGTTGCTTGTGTGTACATTACAAATTGGTCTTACAAATGGAACATATTTGGTTTGTTGGAATGAATGCATTACTGGCTAATGTGTAATCATAAGTTATAAAACAATATATTCAGTTATCGGTGCACAGAGTGATCAGATCAGTTTATTTCTCTTACCAATGGGTTTTTGTTAATTTAACAAAATAATAACATCAACTACACGCTATTGTAAATAGTTATTAGATATCCATATGTTTTATTTAAATGGAAACTGAAGAGTGTAATAGCACCCATTGCCTATAAAATATGATCTGAAGAAAACATGAAATTATATGTGAGTCATGTCCTTTTCATCCATAGCAGCGCTGGATTATTAACAAAGTAATACTAACATGAGTAGGAACTTCTCTCAAAGAGCACTCTTACAATACAGTCACTTCTGTCATTCCAATTATAGTATGTGTGTTTTTTTGTTTTTGTATGGAACACACTTAAAGGAGATTCTCTAACGCAGTATTCTTTCTAATTGGTCAATCTCATATGACACTGTGACAAAGCAGCCTTAGAGCAGAATTTTACAAGCCACTCTCATAAAGCAAGTTCTTCCAAGGTTGCCATCTCTTGTAACTTTCATAAGATGGTAGTTTAGGAGGAATTTATTAAGGGTTAATCTAACATAGAACAGCCCCACTAAATTCTCACTTTTGGATGGAATGAATCTCTGGATTGTTTTAACTGTGGGTTTGAAAAAAATTCAGATTTTTTGAGATTTTCAGGTATAGATATTTGAGCAGACTAACCAGGAAAAATGTTTTTGCATGGCCTTTGAGCTTATGGCAAACAGGCTTAAAAGGGTCAACAAAGGCCAGCCATGCCCACTCCAAAAAAGGGAAGAGACAGGCCTTTTCGTATGGAAGTGACTTTGGGTACCTCCGGAATCGGGAGACCTGACCAGCGACAAAGGTGGCCTATAGGGGGTTTAGGTGCCCAACTAGGGAACAAGATTATTGCTCTACAATTACTAATAACTATACACCCTAACAATTTTGTTCATAGGGGTTCTCAGAGAGTTACACCAAGTTGTTGTAACATGCTCCTGGACTCTAGGTCTTTGGAGTCTGGATATGACATGTCTTGTGTAATGTGTTGTATATCCCATTGTTGTATTGTGGTTGTCCTGTGTTTTTTATTTTTGTACTTTTGCATTGGTTATTGGTTGTAGAAATTTGTAAAAAAAAAAAAAAAATTATTCAAACAAAAAAGGGTCAACGTAGGGGCTTTTGGAAAAAACCGTGTCCTCACTATAAAAGGAGGTGCAAAGCAACCATAGTGTCAGTGAATTAGAAGTTGTTGTTATCTTATCTTGATTCTTGTGGTAAAACAACCTGATTTCAACTGACTAAAGCTACGTACACACTTCCAATTATTATCGTTTGTAAACGAACAACGAACGATCCTGCACGATATCTGCGAATGATCGTATAGCACCGATCCTGTACATACAGATAACGACACGATCGTTCAAAGATATTGTACACACGTATATATACACACAGTATATATGAATATATATATATATATACACATACACTCACATACACAATACAGCCTGTATCGATCAAATGTTCGTTCATCGAGCATGCTCAGAACATGCACGATCACTGAACGACCGTACACACGATAGATGGTCAACGATCGTAGTCCGATCCGCCGGTCCGGTCGTTCATTTCCAACGACTATCCTCGTTCGTCGGCGTCACTGGTTACTTTTTTTACAAACAATTTTTGGCCAATCGGTCGTTCGTCGTTCGTTCGTCGTTCATTTCCAACAATAAAAATTGGACGTGTGTACGCAGCTCAAGGGCTTACAATGATAAAATCTTTAGCAAAGTGATATAATGGGGTGTTTGGGACCCAAAGTAAGCATTGCGGTACAGGATAGTTCAGCAGAAGGTTAGCTAATGCTTTATTGGAGATAATAGCTTCTTTAACAAACTAAAGCTACGTACACACGTCCAATGGTTCTCACCCGATAATCAGCTCAGGGCCGATATTGGACAAGAATCTGGCGTGTGTACAGCGCCCTTCGTCCATCGTCCGAACGTCCGTCCTAGCCGATCCACAGACGGTGGATGACGAACAATCATTATGTAAGGGAAGGGGGAGAGCACACAGCAGGGTGCCACTCTGTTGTTCTCCCCCTCCCCTCTCCATAGAACAGAATGGTGCAGTATGTACAGCACGCATTCATGCATCGTGCAGTAGTTTGTCGTTGGAAAAGATCATGAATGATCTTTTCCAACGAAAATTATTGCACGTGTGTATGCAGCCTTAAATTAGACACTGTCACATGTAATTTTCTCTCACAGGGTACAAATTTTGTTTTAAAAAGGATTCCTGAGGGCTTAAAACAGCTTCGCAGGTGAACAGAAGATGATGTAATAACTATTAAAAGTCATTGCAGGAACTATGTCATACCTATTGTTGGCTTTAAGCTATAAGGTCCTATAAAACCTTACTTTGGAAATGATCTTTTATACAGCTTCTATCATGGTCAAATAGATATGGGTTATGTAATCTTTATTTGACTTGTATTTACATTCTTATCACAAATCCCCCATTACAGTCTGCATCTGACATTCCAAGCATGGGTTAGTCTCCTATCACATGTCAAAGGTCGGTTTTAGTTGGTTGGCTCTCATACAGATTTTATTTTATTTAAAAAAAAAAAAAAACAAACAAACTCTAGAGGTTTTCATTTTGATTAAATATATTTAATCTCTTTTCAAAGACAGATAACTTGGTTGGTTTAAATCTTGGCAACTTAACGGGTACAAGGTGTGCGTTTATTTGCCATACCATGTGACAAGCAATTTTTTACGTTCTCAAAAATGATATATTGTGTTTTCTGAGCTGTTTGCCCTAAAAACAATTGTCAAAAAGAGATGTTTGATTGCTTTTAAAACCTTTGTAAAGCTGCCAATATGAATATGCATATGAATGATCCCTTGTGGCAATCCTTAATTTGCTACAGTGTTCTTATCTACAGCCTCTGCTTTATGTGACTGCCATGTATCTTTAATTTTGTTTTGTGACAACTCTTTTTTCTAACTGTATAAATCTGTATTGTACGTGTAACTTTGGATAGGAATGTATGCTTACAGAGTGCTTGTTCGCCTTCCATGCTCAGGGGTAAAGTTTTATACCTTTAGTTCTGTATGTTTTTTTATTTAAAAATGAGGTTTAAAATAAAGTAGAGGTTTACAGTATAAAAATATGTGACATGTACTTACTGTTCTGTTGCTGCTGAGTTGACATGTAAAGTTAGTCTCAGATGGGCTGGACCCACTAGCAGTACAACAATCATTTCAATCTTCTAGTGGTAATGTGCTGCCCACCACACGCAAGTGCACACACAAGCCAAGACATTATTCTGACCCTGTGGCCTATAGACAACCTTTAACACATGGCCTTCGATTGGTCAAAGAAAGTTGTCCATTTCTTTGTTACCTAGTTTTCTTTGGCCACCTAGTTTCCTTTGCTTGCTGCCTGGATCACTCCTTGCCTGACCCTTATTCCTAAACTCTCCTTCCAACCTACCTGCCCAATGCAGCCTTCCCCTACCTTTCATCTTCATTGACTCATATTCAATTTGTGGGTCCCTGGTCTTTTGCTAATCCTTGGCTTTTTAGATGCTAATATTTGTGTACTCAAGACCTAGGGGAGTCATGGGGTCGTTCTACTAGCCTTCCAAGCATTGTATAAAGATTATCCTGGTCTTGAAAGAAATTGCTAGAAAGCTCAATTTAATCGCTATGGACTAAATAACTTGTTATTGTTGGCATTATACTTTTTTTATATTACATTGAAGACTAAAAAACATTATTTATTGACACTGGGTTTGTTTGTTTATTTTGATGAAAATGGACAGTTTGAATTCTGCATCATAATTGATGTACTGGCTTGTATATCTAGCTGGGTATTTGTTTGTGATGTTTTTCTTGGACTGAAAAAAAAATAGATTTAAAAGCATTGCAAAAACAGATTTTGTTTCTAAAGTATATGAAAACAAATGCCATGCACCAAATTTAAAAAAAATAACTATCATTTAAGCAACTGGTGTCTGTGTGTCTGTATGTGTGGGCATTTATATGTGACATGTCCTAGTATAACTAATATTTTCAACAGATTGTATTTTTTAGAAGTATGAGGCAAACATAAAATGTCCACAGTTCTTTTCTATATAGTGCAGTGCCATAATGACACGTAATGCATCCATAAATGCTCCAAGCTCTCAGAAGTCTTGCGGCTGACTGTCACAGCTACAGCTTTGGGATAATTTAGCTTTTACACAATATAATTCTCTGTGGCCTTGCTGGTACATGCTGTATTGTCAATTTATGTAAGACTGTTGTACCCTTATGAAATGACATACATAGTACATACAAGTGTCATACATAGTACGGTGGTCTTAAGCTGCATACACATGTGCAATTATAGTTGTTGGAAAGGATATTTCAAGATCCTTTCCAATGACTAAGCACTGCACGATGCATGAATGAGTACTGTACATACAGCACCGTTCTGCTCTATGGATAGGGGAGGGGAAGAGCAATGGAGCGGCACCCTGCTGCACGCTCTCCTTCTTCCCTTGCATTAGGATCGTTCGCCGTTCAACGTCCATGGATCCGCTAGGACGGTCGTTTGGACAATGAACGATGGGCCCTGTACTCACGCCAGATTCTTGTCTCATATGGGCCCTGAGCCAATTATCAGGCGACAACCATTGGACGTGTATACGTGGCTTTGGTTTGTCAAAGAAGCTATTATCTCCAATGAAGCTCTGAAGGTCTCAAACACCACATATTATCACTGTGCTAAAGCGATTTTATCATTGTAAACCCTAGGTCAGTTGAAACCAGCATTTGGTAATCTGAAAGACCAAATCTAATACAAAAAGCAAACAAAAACAATGTAGAAAAGTGAAGCACAAATCTGCTAATGGAAAAAAAATACATTGAAATTTAGATTAATTTTCCAGTTTCTTAAATACATTTGTGCAGCATTAAAAAAAAGCATACAAAATCAGTGGTGCGGGTTGCTACAATACATTAAACATTTTCCTGCTGCGTCATTCAAAGACATCTGGGCGCAAGTGTCATTGGATGTTTAATTAGCAGAAGCATCATTATGAAAACAAATATTCTGTAAAATGGAATTTGCAAAATCAGGCATAAAAACATAAGCTTAGAGTTCAGTTCTGCTTTTAATTTATCAAACGCTATTTAGCACTGGACCTTGGTTCCTAGTAAACATCTTTCAGTAACTGCTATTTGAATGAATCCACATTAAAAACAGTGTGGTTTGTAGATAGGTGTCATGCAGATATACAGACACAGGCTCAGAACAGTATGTGTAATGCATAATTTTGTTGATAACCTCTTGTTAGTATTCATTTTATGCTGTATTCAAAATGCTTAAACACTGAGCATGCATCAAAAAGTAGCTTTGGCAGTTCAGGCCAGACTCTCTCGTTAAAGGTTCAGTAGTTATAACAATCAAGGTTGTCTCTTTCTGGCAGCAGGAAATATAATGAGCGGATTCTAACTCAAAATGATATTCATGAGGTACACAATGTTATCTGATGAATAAACTTTGCATGAGTAAAACAACAAAAGTTCAAATGCCCTTCAATCCTAAATTTAGATGTTTTATTTGAATCTACAGAGAGGAAATTCTGTTTATAGTTGATTATTAACCCTGGGAGCTGGTCAGGTGCCTCTTTATATTCTTTGCGTTAAATTGTTAATTAAGTGGCTTGCAAACTGTACTGGAGCTACAAGTTTAAACTTTTGAAAATGAAGCCAACGTCTCAAGTCATTTTTTTTTCCAGCTTAGGATAAAGAAGTGAACAATAGCACCTCTGATAGGTATTTATTGGCCATACAAAACAAGGCACACCCCGATTCCCGATACTAGGTCTTCAATGAAATTCGAGAAAGCAAACATCCGTTTCAAAGCCAAACAGGTCACCTTTATCAGGAGAAAAGTACAGAATATGCTTCCTTGATAAGAGGGCTGCTGGCTTTATGAATTCCAATAAAGAGCCCTTAGCTGGAACATTGATAATAAGGCTGGGTCTATACAGACTGGTTTTTAAACGCTTATAAACTCCCATACCACTTTTGAATGCGTTTATGTGAGTTTTTGCAAACGTTTAAAAGCAAGGCCATATTGCTTTTAGGCTTAGTCTACACAGACATTTCCCCAGCGTTTAACCTGAGGCTTTTAAAGCCCAGGTTTGAAAAATTCCCATGCATTCCAATGGGCTAATCTACACCAGGATGTTTCCTTAAGGCATCTTTATGAGCATTATCTTGCCCAAATGCCCAAAAACGCAGGTAAACACTTGAAATGTAAACACGTTAAAAACGCCCAGAAAACGCGGCATAGAGGTTTTCCAGCGTTTTAAAAGCATGAAAACTCATAAAAACGCATATAAACGCAGTAGGAACGTTTACATGCATTTTTAAAAACGTTGGTGTAGACCAAGCCTTTATGTAAGTTTGTAAGAGTTTCTGGGCTTTTAAAACTTATGAACTCCTGTAAACTCATCCATTTCATTCCACTTTATGTATGTTTTGATCCAACTGATCTGCAATTATGCCATGTTATTTAATATAAAAATATAGATACACGTATTCCAATAGGTCTGCCTTACAAAATAGAAAACCTACAAGATCATTGATAAATACCGATATCTCACAAACCCAGCTCCACTTACTTGTCATGGCAAATTTAAAGAGAGAAATATCATTCTTTAGCAAGCCCTTTTCTCTTCTAATATTTATGGTAGGTAACTAAAGCTATAAACTAGAATAAATAGAGTGGAAAAGATTTAGCAAATATCATAACCTAGCAATTAAATATCTAGGGACCTCACCCTTTTTTTTTTGCTTTTTATTTTGACACTAAAAAAATACTGAAATAAAAAAAAAAATTCTCGCTATCTTTTTCACAGTAAGAACAGTATATGGTCCAAGCATAGTATTAAGGACTTCTTGTGGTTAGCATAGTATGCTAAAAATGTAAATGAAATCATAGCAGAAGCATTTTTGTCTTTTTTAATTAAATTGCAGATTAATCACAATGATCACATTACATTGATAGAGAATGGATTTTGTTCTCTGAAGAATTATTGTAATTCTGTGTTTATAATAAAAAATTGGTTTTTGAAATCTATGGTATCCGATTAAATTAGAAAGCAGTATTGCATATTAAAAATACATCTAGCAGATGCAAATATTGTGAAAAAGTAAAGAACTCATTTCTTTAAATTGGTGCAATCTTTTTTCTGGTTGTGGATGCATGCATTCTGATTCTAACTGTTGCAAGAGTTATTAGCAGAAAATGGTCCCCTTGCTAGATACTTAGGCATTAGCAACTTTTTCTAAGGGTTTTAGAGATTAAAAGTAATCCAAACACCAAAACCTAGATCTGGAAGATGAATAACAGTCCCACCAGCATCTTCTTTAAGGAGGTCCAAATTAATGGTGCCTATCCTGGAACATTTTCTAAACTTGGCAGTAAATGTAGGGGTGTGATTACTTTTTCTCAACTCACAATTCTACATTCTCATTCATTTAGCTTATGATAATGAATATGCCACATCAATCCTAAGTGTTTTATGCTCAGGTAAAAGTATATCATTGTTGTTTGTAGACACCATCTTATTGAAGAACTACTGGTTGCCTGTTTATTGTACTAACAACCATAATTGGTGATAACGTTCTAATATACTTAAATGTGTAATGATTTTCTATACAGAGCAAAGGCATGATGGATGATCGGGCAATTTTTACCTACGTTTCTTTTTTTTTTTCATTCACAATAGTGCTATATTAATTCAAGTTGTTAATTTGCATCATGCAGCAAAATGGCACCTGGGGAATGCTTTGAAAGTGAATGGAAATTTAGGTAAATATGTGATTAGGTAAAATAGGTTGGCTAGCTTCAATATTCACCCTACTACACTCTATAACTTTTGCCACTGAGTTTTCCACAGCTAAAAGATTCATCTGACTTCTGCGTATTTATGGAAATCCAATTATGTTTTGTTATGCCACAATTTTGGCGAGATATTGACAGTGTGGGAGCGTTATTGTTACATGAATGCTTGAACAGCGTAAAGAACTTTTAGTTCTTTTTTTTTTTTAGTTTTAGGCTGAGTGAGCTACTAATAGTTATTCTGGTATGTTGTGAGTGCTCAAGTAAATGTTTAACAAAAAAGTATCTAAAATGGATCTCAACTGAAAGAAATAAAGTGGGTAAGTGCAATATTATGTTATAACTCAATGAAAAGTATTAGTGACATTATCTTTGTATATTTGACAATGAAGAACAGGTAGCCATGATATATGAAAAGAAAAAAACATACTTTAGCAAGTGCTTGATTATAAAATAATTTGTAAGTTTTTCATTTCTTTTAAAGATGTTTTCATTAAAACTTTTTAATGAGAAAATATATTTCTCAATTTCGTTGTCTATGTTGATACAGAAAGAACTGGATGCCCATCCATGTGTAGTCTCTTTTCTCTTAGCAATGTTATATGTTACAAAAGTTGAATTGAGTTAAATTAAATCAGATCTGGTTAAATCAAATTTCAGGTGAAAGTTTGTCAAATCCATTTTCTACCAATTCGATCATCTGTAGTCAACAGCCTTATTGTTAACATGGGAAATGTATTTGTAATAAATATTGCTGATTGATTGAGTTTAAACTTGTAGTTTATGTATACATATGTATGTGTAATTATAAACAAAAAAGGGAGTTTCTCTAAGTAAAACAAATCTAGATTGTGGGTCTAGTACTGTCATAGTAAGTAGAAATGCTTCAGGCCATTTTTACAAAGCCCTTTTTTGGTTGAACCAGACATTTGCTAGGTTCAAGCATGAGTTAGCTCTTTTTTTGTAAGTAGGTTTTGCCCCCAGGTCACCATGTTTAATTGCACAATTGAACTAGGTATTCTTCACAGTAAAGTCTGTGAAAATGTGAAAAAGGGTCCCTCAGAAAGTAGTGTGCTATAAGAAAAAGCTGGATGGTTTTCTAGAAGTACAGAATATAACCAAGTATTATTAAAGTTTAAAGTAAAGACAACAGAGCCCTCACAGGGTCAGGAGAGATTTTTTTCCCCCATTGGATTAAATTGAACCATGCTTTATAGGGATTTGCCTTCCTCTGGATCAACTGTATATATATGGATTTATCTGGGGTATGCTGGTTTGTAGTATGTTTATTTCCCTAGTGGTTGAACTTAATGGAACTTGATGGCCTTTCTTCAACCTAACTAACTATGTAACTATGGAAAAACAACAGCAAGCATTTTATTGTCTGAAGGGCATCAGGGGCATCCATTGTAAACCTTCGTTTAGCTAAGAAAACTAACATGTATCATATAAATTTTTTTTAGACATAGCTATACCATCTGGCTTTATTTAGAACATGTGACGTGGGCTTTTTAATGGAATATCAGAAGAGCGGAAGCAGATTTAAACTTGTTGGCTTAGTGGGAAATAAAGTATATTTCCAGGCCTGTACAGATATATAATACGTTTCCATTTGCATCTTCTTGTGTTTTTAGCTTTTAAAAAAAAGCAGAGTAGAAATTTCAGCTGTAGCAAAACTTCTTCCCTAACAAGAAAACTGATGATTTTTGCCTGTTTTTCAGATCTTACTGCTACACTGAATCATACCACAAAGCATATAAAATTTCAGGGAGAGGAGTTCTCTGCCAGTTCAATTAATGCAAACACACATTTCAGATACGTCTGAAATTTCTTCTTGGTAAATTCTCTCATGTAAATGAGGCCATTAACTCGGTTCCAATTAATAGCTCTGCCATCCTAAATTTGAAAATCAAATTAGCCACCTTTCTTGGTCAATTAAAATAAAACAAACTGGGAGAGAAACAAACACGTGAAATGTTATTATTAAATTTGCATTTTGAAAGCTGAAGACTGCAAGCTAGTGTTATGTCTGCATTTGTAATATATATTGTACTCTTTTCACATTTGATGTTAATGCTTTCTATCACGTATAAATGTACGCTCATCATTTTGTTCATTACATTCATTAGAAAATTTGTATGACAAGTGGTGAACAAAGTTTCACTTTTCTGTTGCCATTATTATTATTATTTTCTTGTATTTGTATAGCTCAAACATATTAGGCAGTATTTTACAAAATTCATAGTCATGTCTCTAGCTGAGCTCACAATCTACAATCTCTACCATAGACAGTAACACAGTTAAAAGAAATACATTTTTAGGGGAAGTAAATATTCCTACCTGCATGTTTTTTGGGATGCGGGAGGAAATTTGGATACCTGGAGGAAACCCATACAAACCCAAGGAGAACATACAAACTCTATGCAAACTCTCTCTCCTAAACCTGGGATTTCAGTGTTGCAAAAGCATGAGTGTACCCACTGAGCCAAAAAAAAATTGTCTTCTTATACTCTTCTAAGAAGACAAGTTAATTTGAAAACTACTACAAATAGATTACTGCGGATGACTTTCCCACCTGCCTCATAATATTTTGAACACATTTTTTAAGTATAAAAATAGATGGATCTACCAAGCTGTGCCTCCTCCACCCCTGGTGCTACAATAATTGAAGCAACTACTTCAGCAAATCATCTTAATTGTAATATAGTTACATAGTTACATAGTAGGTTAGGTTGAAAAAAGACATAAGTCCATCAAGTTCAACCACTAGGGAAATAAACATATCCCAGATATAAAACCCTAAAAGACATAGTTGGTCCAGAGGAAGGCAAAAAAAACCTGGTACAATTTGCTTCAACAGGGGAAAAAAAATCCTTCCTGATTCCGTGAGGCAATCGGATGTTCCCTGGATCAACAGTCAATGTTATTTTTACTTTAATCCTTAATACCCAGTTATATTCTGTGCTTCTAGAAATCATCCAGCTTTTTCTTAAAGCATTCTTTAGTAGTTGCTGAAACTACTGAGGGAGTCGATTCCACATTTTCACCGACCTATATTTCCAGCCAATGCATCAAACCAAACCCATTAGCAGCACCTTGTTAAAATGGCCATGTCATACTGAAATACCTTTCTAGTACTGGATAATCAAATATGTTTGTTGATAGGGCAGATTAGAGCAATGATGCTATATCGTCCTATGCGCCATCCATATGCTTGTTTGACCTCTAGAAAAAACATACAGCATTGGGAATTAGAGTTGTTTTCTTAAAAACGTGCAAAATTGTCTGCTTTAAGGGCTCTATTTATAAAGCCTGGAATCATACATTCCCTCAAACATTCCCACGGGGGAATCTTTCAGGTCCACGTGTATCAATGGCAATAGTTCATTTCTACTGGGGAATGTTTGAGGTAGTATCAGATTTTCTGATTTTTAAACGGAACCCTGAGTGTGAAATGATTACATCTGTATTAAAAATTATTATTGGTGTGTGCCACTTGATTACACTACTTCCACCTTTGTTTTAGAAACTAAAAGGGTTAGCTTTGTGGGTAGTCAAAAAACACAGATTCTTGAATTGGTAAGCTGAATACATTTTTTAATGTTATTGTGGCAGGATTTGACAATTGCATTTATGCAAATTAAGACAAAATAAAGAAAATGCAAGTTTATTTGTATATGCTGATGTGTCACAGAGCCAGCTGTAAATTGTCCCAGGCAGGGAACAAATCTTTTTGGGACAGAAATGTTGGAAATTACAGAGTGGCAGGGTTATTATTACCATCCAAGGACAGCGAGCAGCCAGTTTAGCAGTGACAGAGCAAGTGTCCCCCTGTGCATGGAACAGATGGTAATGCTGCAGACAGCAAGGCCGAAGATTTACAGAAAAAGAAATAGGACGTCACACACTTCTGATAGTCTTTCATGCAAATTACACAGTAGGTCGCATATGAATCACATGAAACTCCATAGGGAAAATAGACGCTGTAGAAAATTGCTTTGAAATTTTGTACCAGCATCTTCTATCTTCTCCACCTTGAATTCTCCTTTGACAACCAATTTAATTTCAGCAGCAAGATATTGGACTTAATTTAGATTGCTTTCCTCTCATTCTAATTACTTGTCAATATTTAGCCATTACATGGAGCACTTTTAATACATACCCTTTTTATATAGCTTTTTTTGCCAATCATTTACTAAATCTGTTTAACTCTTAGCACTGAACTAAGACATGGATCCTAATAGATCATTAATATTTATATCTCAGCATCTACTACTTTTTCTTTACACCTTCTCATTATTAACAACAAATATATATATATATATATATATATATATATATATATATATATATATTACACACACACACATACACAAACATAGAGATTATGATGTTTAGTGGGTGAAATTTTTACTAACAGGCTTAAAGCTCTACAGAAAAGAGGACCTTTTTATAATCAACTGAAAGGACTCTAGATAGGATATTATTTAGATAGATACACCTTTATACTCACTCTTTAGTAAAATGCTACCTCATAGAACATCACCACTCTTAGTACGCAAATGACTTGACAGCTGTTGAAGAGTGAACAGTAGTTTATCTTTACAAACTAGCACACAGGTGTTAGACAGCTACAGTGCAACAACAGGTACCATCCATATGTTCTCCTTAGGCTGATTGGAGTAAAGGCATGTCTTCAATAAACTTTTTAACACTTGAAACAAATTTAACTCTTTTGACATATTGTGTTGTTGCTGCTTATAAATATATATATATATATATATATATATATACTGTATATAATACACGTGTATAAATGTTTATAAAAAGCAAGGAGAGCAAATAGAGGAGTATCACCTAAAATAATTGAATATGCTAACACAAGGGTGCCCAGCCCACAGCCCGCAGAGCTGTCAGATCCGGTCCTCTCCTCATACCCTCTCTGCTCGTTGTCTTGCGGGGGATGGGGTGCTTGCATCTCCTATGTTCCTCCATTGAGATCATTCTGCCAGGAGGGGGAGCTGCTCCCTGCCTACCTTGTACTGTGAGATAATCCCAGCAGCAGCATGAGAGCTGTGTCTGTGTCCATGCAGCTGTCATTATCCCCATGTATACATCCTCATATATCCTTCACTGATTGTCATAGAAATGTGACATTTTCAGGGTACACAGGAGACATTAAGAGCTGCTATTAAACCAAATTTTAAACCCTCTACCCATAAATTGCATGTTGGGGACTGGAAATGTAGGGACCAGTAGGAAATGCCTTTTGTCCCCCCTTCCCTATTGTATACCCATCATATCATGCTACCCTGTCACACATAGCTATCCCCTTACTTTCTATGAACCCCAACTTCTCTGTAAGAAAATGGAAATGTGACTGCAAGTGTAGGACTGTTGTGGCTAACTCCCCCTAAAATGTTGTCACTACAATGCCACCCCAAGATACGAAAAACTATATCTGTCATACCATGCTACCATGTCACATATAGCTTGTCACTTACCTTCCATGAACCCCAATTTCTCTTTATCAGTAGAGAAAGGGAAATGTAGAATAAGTGGGGGACTCTTGTGGCTATCCCCCCCCCCACTAAAATGTTATCACTACTATCATATCATGGTGCCCTCTCTTATATAAATGTCCCTTTATGTTCCTTAAATCCCAATTTCTCCTGAAAGGGGAGGCGTAGGTGTATTAAAATGTGGGATAAGTGGGGGACTTTTGTGGCCAACTCCCCCTTAAATGTCATTGCTGCAGCGCCACCACATGAAAAACTATGCCTACTATACCATGCTATCCTGTCACACATAACTGTCTACTTAACTTCTGTGAACCCCAATTTCTCAGGAACTGGGATGTAAGTGCCTGAAGATGTAGTAGTAAAAACATGTACCCCTTGGCTATCTGTCACATGAATTGCATGTCTCTGGAAGTATCCATTGCAGAGATTCATTTTTCTTTATTTGGTGCATGTATGTTACAGTAACTAGAAACATTTCAATTTATTCTCATTGTATGTTTAAAACTAGAATAGTCAAAATAAAGCAAAACTTGAAAGGATAATAGTAGAGTGGTGTACATATAGAACATGAAGTATTCCCTTCAGTGGGATATTTTCCAACCCTTAATAATATAAACAATATAAAAAAGGTAGACAGTTTTTTGTGGCAAAATAACAAAATATATTTTTTATAATAATGAAATAATACAATGTACAATACAATACAAGTACAATGCAAAGTAGTTATGGCTGAACCTCCATATTCCTGGTCCATTACTTGATTTCTAATCAGAGATCACCGACTTAATGGCTTTTAAACATTACAAAGTAGCAAAATGGTTGACTACCAATGTATAGAAAAGAGGGAAAAGTTGCATGCAGCTTATTAAACTGACACATTTCACCCTTCATAGGCTTCCTCAGGGGTAGCTGTGCACTTTTATGTTGCTTACTATCGTTCTGTCTACTTTTTTAATTTTAAAACTAGAACAGTTTTAATTGAAATCTTTTATGTTTATTTGCATTGTGGCCCACAGGTTTTATCTCAATGTCAACGGTGGCCCCTAGATGAGAAAAAGGTTGGCCACCACTGTGCTAACAGAGGAAAACATTATTACATCTAGAGCATACAAAAACATTTATTATTATATACATACTACATATTACATTTATTATCAAAAAGAGAAAAAAAATACCTGGATGCAGCACTCAAGGCATAGAATATTATTTCACAATAATAATGATACTATATTCTGTAATTCATAATTTACCCCATCAATATTAGAAGGTATGGCATATTTATTTTGATATGGTGCTTCCCAATGTAGTTATTCTAACATAAGCATTGTATAAGGGATTTCTTGGTGAAACCTAGTTTTGGTTGGTGTTTTTCATGACAGTTCTGTAGAGTGAGCATAATCAGAAAATGAAAGCTCCATTTAGGTTCCCCTTTTTAGTGTTAGCTTATATGCAGGATGATGGCTAATGCAAAGGGTTAATTCAGATGGAAGATTGACAAATGTGCAGTTAACAACTTATGGGCACTAAATTTTAACTTCTATGTGCCCTGAAGTGGTGAGGAGAAGGCATTGACAGACTGAAACGCTATAGTAAACAGGTGTAGTGTGATTCTTTTGTCACATGTCACAATGGATAATAGGACATCAACTTGCAAATAGTTTCCTATGCCGTTGGAAGCAGTTCATCTTCAAACACCTACAAAGATAGAGCATTGAAACACTCGTATTCTTTTCAATGTTATTCAAGGCTTTGGGTGGTTTAGTACTGGCTCCAAAGTTGTACATAATAGATAATAGCACTTCTGAACATAACCCATGTCAACATGCAGTAGTTTAGTTTGTGAATTAGCTGTGGTTTGGACAGGTGGTAACATGCAAAAAGACACATTTTTGGTTTAACTAATTCTGCCAAAGATCAGGGCATATAACAGACATATGAGCAACAGGAGATAGACCTGGGTTGCAGCTATAAAAGCAGTAGGAATTGCAACCTTGCAAGGGTTATGAGATCCCACAGAGAACCAGAAGGATCTTTTTCTCAGGTGCTGTCCCAGTACACTGAGGAGTGTTAGTTGTAGGAGTAAGCATGATGCAAATTATTATATTTCCAAAAAAAAGTAAGATTGCAATATCAGAATGACTGAGTGGAGTAGACTATTTGTTCAGCTAGTTATAACCAAGAATAATAAATTGTTAGAGTTCTTTCTTTATTTACACGCATGTGTCCATAACCACTTTTTTCTAGCCTTAATGCAGGCATAATCCCTATCCTCACTATTAAAATACTAAGATTAGGTAATCAAAGATTAAGATAGAGAAGGAGGGGAATTCTGAGACCTGCCTAGAGTAGCAGGATGCATAAATCTGGTTCTGGTAATAAAATATTATTTTCTTTTTTCTTTAATTGTTTATTTTTGTGAGGACATAAAGGAAACAAAAACAAACAACTGCATACATAAAATTGTGAAAGACTATACAGACTTAAACTAAAGAGATACAATTGTTTCATAACCTATTTTTCAGAAACATTAAGTGACTATGAGAAAGGTTACGCGAAAAACGGGTAAATTAGATCTCAATGAGAGCATACAATTCCATTTTTTTGGTATTCCCAGGTAAGGTTGCAATGTAGGACTCACATACTGCAAAGGAGTCAGCCTTCAGTTCTTTATCCAAAGATGCTTCTATCCAGTCCATTTGAAATATGTGTTGTAATTTCTCTAAAAGGAGACCTAGGGTGGGAGGGTCCTGAGGTATCCACTTGCGCAAAATTGACTTCTTGGCGCCCAGTGATATAATTGGCAAAGGTTTCCCACATCCTTTGGCAATACATATTCCCTGTAAAAATAGAGTTCCAAAGATGGACCAGGTTGGGGTTAGTGGTAAATAGTTTTCCAAAAAGCAAAAAGCGTATGATACTACCAGCCTTCATAATCATTTGATCTTTGGGCAGTTCCATATGTGGAATAGATCAGCCTCTAGAGTTCCACATTTCAAGCACTGGGTGGAGATACAAATCCCCATCTGATAGGAGTGGAGGGGAGAGATATATGCACCATGGAAAAGTTTCAGTGCCGCCTCACTGTTCACTGAGAAGGGGGCCACTCTCCACACTCTTCCAAAATCTACCAAAGTGCCATCAGGAATTCCAAGTGTTTAGTCCATCTACTCATACCTGAAAAATATTATTTTCTATTGTTTTTTGTACATACAGAAAAGGAAAAAAAAAACAAGAAAATAAGAGGCCATGTCATCATTTAAAATGTTGCTGCCCTTGTTGTTTATCCTCAAATCCAAAGATTTAGGACTTTTTTGATTTTTAGGATAGACACAAGATAAAGGATAAAAGTTTGGAAGGTGAACTTTAAATGATGTTTGAAATGAAAATACTCTAGTCGTTTAATGTAGTTCTTAGTAAGTCATGGTGCATATTAAATAATTCATTACCAAGATGAGCTGAAATGAGTTAGCACAAGTGAATTCCCTAGAACACCATGGTAGACTATTCTAGAATATAATAAGAAGATCTGTGGAGCATTATAAATCTTCCAATAAGCTCTGTTAATTCTGATCATCACCTGCAATGTCACCGGAAGAGATTTGGAGAAAACCTAGAATGCAATTAAACGCCATACATATTTTTATGTTTTGTGATTTAGGGGATTAGCAGTATAAGGTCATCATTAGAATCACAATGGTTTTTGAGACTCCTTTGCTTTGCTTTTTAATCAACAATCATTATTAAATATGAAACTGATATCCTGCGTGTACACTTGGGACACCTGTAATCATAGGGTTTAGAACATTCACAATGAAACAAGGATTCAGACGGTAATACTGTGTTGTAATAAAAAAAGCTGATTCCCGATGCTGGGAGCAAGAAAGCACTGCTAAGATATAAAGCCGTGGACAAGCCTTTTTATTTTTGAGTCTCTGTTTGTTTATGAACCCCTCAGATCAAGCTTTCAATATGCATGCATTTGATATACAGTATTCTGCTCAGTGCTACATAAAATCAGATAGCTAAACAAAAAGAAAATAAGAGTCAGCAATTCAGGAAAGCTCACCTTGTGTATTTGTGTTGCAGATATTATACTGTGCAGCATAAAATAAAATAATAATAAAAAGTCTATAAAGCAAAAAAAAATCCACACCACTACATGGTGAGAATAGTAATGATGGTCTACGGGTGCTTAGTGCAGCAGCATATAAAATATAAAAAAAAATGAAAAAAACTAACATATGAAATAAAAAGGAAACCTAAAATCTGCGCAACATACCAACAAAACTACTTTAGTAATTGTTTATGATAAACAGTTGCAGATTAGCATTACCAATGACACCTATTTGATTCTTAAAATAATAATGATAATAACTGGTTTCAGCACTGCTTTCTATCTCCGAAAGGCTGCTAGGTCATAACTGGCATTTGCAAAAGTATCCTTATGAAAACGTTAATACCTTATTTTTTTTTCAGCTCTTCATGTAGTTGCACAAAAACACCTTCCTTCACATATCATGTGTCTGAAAACTGAAATATCATTTTACCTGACTACTTTAGCAAAAAGGTAATTGTGGCAAGGAGTAGTTTTATTGCTGAATTTGCATAGCATCAAACCAGATTAGCTAAAGTCACACTAAGAAAAAACTTAATTCATGTAAGCTATTTTGTCCATACATTTGTATGTATGTTGGTTTTAGTTCCTAAATCCCCCCTTCTCCTCCTCATAGAGCAGAACAGCTCTGTATGTACAGCGCTTGTTCAGTCTTTTGTCGTTAGAAAGGATTGTAAAAGATCCTTTCCAACGACAAATATTGAACGTTTGTACGTAGCCTTCATCTTTAACCACCCTAGCGCTAAACCCGACCTTGGTTCGGTTTAAAAAAACTACAATTATCGATAAACCCGAACTTTTCTTACTGTATGAAAATAAAAAAAAAATTTCATGAAAAACAGTGTACCACTTTTGGAACAGAAATCTAGACATCAGTGAAACGCCCAGGTGGTTAATGATGACTTTGTTTTACCAACTTGATTTAAAATAACAATAAAAATGTGGTGGTTAAACAACAAATAGCTTTAACAAGTTTTGAAACAATCAAATATTTTAATGATAGTTGGTCCAGCGGTTAAGCACTCTTTCCATTTAGACACAGGGGGCCTGATTTATGAAAGCTCTCCAAGGCTGGAGAGAATACACTTTCACCAGTGAAGCTGGGTGATCCAGCAAACCTGAAATGGATTTCACCAAAGTCATTTGCTATTTGCTTGCAAATGTTTTGAATCCTGGACCAGATCCATTCCAGGTTTGTTTGACCACCCAGCTTCACTGATGAAAGTGTATTCTGTCCAGCCTTTGAGAGCTTTCATAAATCAGGCCCTCGGTCCCGGGTTTGAATCAGGACACTAGCTGCATGGAGTTTGCAGTGGGTTTCCTCCCACATCTCAAAAACATGCAGTTAGGTTTATTGGCTCCCCCTCAAAATTGGAATTAAACTGTGGTAATGACATATGACTTTGGTAGGGACATTAGATTGTGAGCCCCTTTAGGGGACAGCTAGTGACATGTTAGTGATATGACAAAGGACTTTGTAAGGAGCTGTGTATTATTATTATTATTATTATTATTAATAATAATAATAATGACACTAGACATATATGCAAACACAATTTACGCATTTATAAAGTTAAACATTTAAAGTTAAAGCTGTTTGCATTTGATACATTTAGGTTTGCATATGGAAAACATGGCAAGTACATATTCCAGCAAATGAATATTCTGCTGAAAAATCCCATCAGCTAGGAGCCACATTTGACTACAATTATTTATGGCCAATGATTTACAACTTGTGGTAGACCAACAATGTTGTGTCAAACATTTACGGAATAGCTGCTAGAAGATCGGAAATCATTTTTAGAAGATTTAAGGTGGGCATTTTTCTCTAGTTGCATTCGTCCAAATAGGGACACCTCATTTGGAGAGACTGCCTCTTTTTTTGGAACCCTCTTATCTTCTCAGTTGTCTCGTGTTGTCCGAGTGTTTATTTATTGCAATCCTATATTATACAGGAAAAGGAATCAAATAACACTATAGTGATTTTCTTGTCTACGGTGTTGTTTCATTTTTGCCTTTGATTGCACTCAGCCATTTGCCTTACATTTTATCGAAGGCATTATTACAGGCAAGAAATAGGTAAAAGGGTCCAAAAAAAAAAATGTAAAAATATAAGCAAAGGGCACACTGTCACTGAGCAATACATACACATATACATACATAAATACATACATACATGCAAATATACCTCTGACATATAGCACAGTGCTGTACAAAGATGACAGGTGCACTCACATGAGTCTAAATCATATGTGTAGCAAGTTTGGTTGAGATGTCTCCATGCATTTCCGAGTGATGTTGGAACATACATACAAACACACATACATACACACATACACACATCTAATTTTATATATATATGGCTGACAACAGTCAATTATATACAGGTAATTATTAGTGATGGGCAAAGTCAGCCAGGAGCAGTTGCTGAGCCAGTTCACTGCACAACCATTTATGCAAATATTAAAAAATAGTTTAATAGGGGCCCTATGCTATGTTTAACAGCAGGGGGAGCCTCAGTTGGTTGGTGGTTATTAGAGGCAGTATTGCTGCTAAGAACTACTAGCCAAAGGAACAGTGCCCATTGTCTATTCAGTAGTCAGCCAGATCTAATTTAAATAGTAGGCAGTGATCCTACTCAATGGTGGTTGAGTAATAGGATACTGACTCAAAACACACTCAAGAACGATACATTAGATTTTTCCAAAGTGGCCTCCTATGAGCACTGAGTTAAGTCATAGCACATGTTTATGGAAAGAACACCAACATGCAGTTTGGAGAAGGAACCCATTAAACTTGACAGCTGGAGTAGTTTTGGCCAAACTGCATTTTGAAAGGTGGAGAAGTCTCACTGAGAGCTACAGAAACTGCAATGAATAACTCCTGGTTGCTTGGGGACAAAAATGTTAGATATAAACTGTATACACTGTTAATTATATTTTACACATCCAACTTTAGGTCATGTCCTGTTAAAAAATCATAGGATCATTTACCATGATCCATACATATATATTGCTATGTTATGTTTGAACAATAATTGGTCATGTCCTATTGAAAAGTAATTGGATCTGTGACCATCATTTAGACAACATAAATCCTGTGTTAATGATATATACACCTCGTGTAACGTCTGTGTTCCCAACAGGTTTCGCTGCTTTGCTTCTCTGGGGGTATATTTAGGTGGTACACTCTGTTAAATGACTGTTAAATAGAAAATGACCAAATATTGTTTAGGAATACCATAGAAATATCTATGTATAGACCATGGTCAATGATTTTTGAATAGGACATGACCTATAGTTGTGTAAATTATACTCACCAGTGTATAAGGTTCTATATAACATTTATGTCTTCTAATATATTACATTTTTCTGATTTGTAAAAAGCCCAGCTTTCCTTGCATTTTTTTGCAAGTTTATTCTGTTGTATCACAGGATTTTTTTTTGCTTTGTGATTAAATCCCAGGATTTTATACAGTAACTGACACCATGCTGCCTAATAATATGTTGTGACAGACATCTGTCCGAATTGCATTTATTAAAATAATTGTACCTGTTCCGACTTACATACAAATTCAACTTAAGAACAAACCCTATCCCTATCTTTCCCTATCTTTTTTGTTACCCGGGGATTACCTGTATGGAATAAATAATAATGAGAGTCAATCACTTTGGTCAGTTTTAATTTGTTTGGAGACTTCTCTTTTTACTTGGAGGAGTAGAACCGAATTTGTCCATGTTTATAAAAAATGATTATTGAATGTATGTGATAGGTTTAGTACTGTACATATGCAGTCATAGGCAGAATCCAAGTTTTCTGAAACGGTCATACTACTACTAGTTTGCCTGTTTGTTCACTAGTTTCTGCATTGTGGTAATAACCAATGAAGAAATTACTCTTGGAATAGGAGGGTACCTATAGTGATATATTTTTTTAAAAAGAGGGGTTACATTAAAAGCATATTAGCTGGCTGGGTATATGTCCGATCAAAGGTATATCCAAATATTCTTAAAATGTAACGTGGAGCTTCCAGCCTTACATGTTTTAAACCATTATCTTTTCATGGTAAAAATTTCCACAAAAATGAAAAAAAAGTCTTGGCTAGACAATTTTTTGGCAAAAAAATCAACCGGGGTGGCTCCTGATGATAAATAAATTGTGATTGCTAAACCATTTATCTGGCCCTTAATTAAATGTCCACTAGTCCAGGGAATTATGCAGATGACTTAAGATTTCCATAGATACAGGCTGTAATGTTTTTAGAACATAATTTTTCTAAAACACGCTATGTGGGTGTTGAAGCATTACTGATCATTTTCATACTCTGAATATTTCCTGACATTTACTCATACAAAATTCATCTTAGCAATTATGTAAACAGTGACAGTTTTGTCTTTCTGCACAACATAAATAAGCACAGGTGTTTTGAAGCCTTAGAATATTTGCTTTCAGAATGGTTCACATCTGTTCCTTTAGTTCCAGCAAACAGAACAATAAACATTTCATATAAAGATGGGAAGACGAAATAGTTTTAGCTGTGTTATTCCTGATGAAACCATACAGTTCCAAAATGGATTTGAAACATGATAAATGTATGTCTCCCTAAGCAGTTCTGAAGAAGAATTGAGCTTTTGTACTATGTTACAGATGTCTTATCAAACAGACCAATGCTAAATGCTTGGAAAATCCATACCATATTTTATATCCCAACTATAATATGGTAATCACTTGCCTTTTTATTTAACTAACCAGCAAAAATAAAAACTGAGCTGCATGTATTAAAAATTAACTTTTTTTTACTTAAAAGGGTGACTATATTAATGATGGAAGGACATGCTATTGAGATTTATTCTTTTCAATCTTCTACATTTCTATTACACATATAATCTATTTTACAACAGGACTAAGTATTCCCAGCATTCATGTATATGTATTCAAATACATTTTTTTTTGCTCACTTTATCTTGTGAGAGAAATATAGAGCTGAACCAGTAAAATCCACTATGGACCATAGTCCGTCAGAAATCTGTGATTGGGCTCAACAGCAATCACTTACAGAACAAATCCATCAAGGAATGGTCGAAAAAAAAAAAAAAGAAGGTGCCTAGTCCACATCCTGAAAATTGAATAGGTAGTTTGTATTCTGCTATTTCACATTTAAATGAAAATCGAATGTTTTCCTGTTTAAAAATGTTGATAAAAGTCAAATATTTTATATTGTGTAAACACCTTTTCACAGGTTTGTAGATTACTAATCAAATGGTATTACTAAAATATCTTACAATGCAAATGCACTAGAAAACTAAAATCTTTTTGTTGCACAAAAGTCAACAACTATTTTTGTTTTAAAATGGGTGAAAAGTATGAGGCAAAATGACTCCATCAAGTAATTACCTATTTACACACTCAGGTCCACCAACAGTGTCCACTTTGCCTTGGGACAAGTAAATAGTTATTGTATAAAAATATATGTACCTTGCTCACATTGTCCAAGATAGGAAAGGCTGGATGAGTATCTTTTTTCAAAATAAATAATTGCAACCAAAAACTTTGAGAGATCCATAAACATTTATTGTTACTTGTCTGTCCCTGGTGTTAATGATGAACCAGTACATTGGAATGGAATATCCAGATCTATGAATGTCCAAAAATGCTTTCAATGAAACTAGACTCATTGGCAGGCAAAGTAGAATGACTCCAATAACAGGAAGGAAGTCATGTTGTACCTAGCTCCCAGAACATGTCTTCTTTTGAAATTTTGGGACCATCTTGCAGGTGCAGAGAACGATGAAAACCAGTTATCAAGAGGGAAATATTCAATAACTAAAAATATCCAAGAATGCAGCTAGGTCAGCAGAGGATCTTAAAAAGTAAGTGATCCCTGGTATAATAGGTGGCCCCAGCCTATCGTATTGCATCCAATAATGATGTAGGATAGCATTTCATCTGAAATGTTTTATGAAGAAGATCAAGTACAAGTGTAATTTGAGCTCCATCAAGATCTACTACAATAGTGTATATTTTAACAAAAATACAATAGTTAATCTGATTGTGGATTTACAAGTCCTTCAATTAAAAAAATAAATTGGACTGATCAAAGCCTAATTGTTGGTCTCCCTGTATACGTTACTAATTGTCATACCATTTCAGAGGTGGGCTACAAGGATGTAATTGTGAATGAACATGCATGTTCAATATCTTCTGCAATCCTTGAAAGATTTTACTAAACATTTTAAAATCTAAAACTATTTTCTACAAGAAACAGATTAAAAGGAAAAGTATATTAAGAAACTCATCATGACATCTACAAGCCAGCTGTCTTTACACTGCTTTTTTTGATCTTGCACTTTGAATCTTCCATCTGCCTCGTCTAAACTAGATGAACTGATTAATTTATTGTGGAATAACATTACATCCTTTAAATATATATAAGACTTGGAGACATATACTGTATATGCAAATCTGATGATTCATTTATTTAT
>NC_092861.1:87001712-87002960 GCF_032062135.1 Pyxicephalus adspersus
TGGAGGAAACAGTGGCATGAAGGAGCTTATGGAAGACATTTCTGGGGACTGGTTGCGCAGAGGAGCAGTCTGCAGGAACTAACTTGGTTATTATATTCCTTTAGACCTAAACAAGCATGCAATCCTTGCTCCACTGAAAATATTTGTATAGTATAATATTTGAATAGTTGTAAGTGCAACCAACTTGTTTTATTGTGTACCTCCTGTAATCTGCTGTAACAGAACAATGGGAGTAAGAGGGTCCTCCCTATATCAGACTCTGCTGCATTACGGAAAAGTGTACAGGCAACAAAACCAAGAGGAGTACAGAGCTTTGAGTTGACCTCATACATTGGTTGCTTCTTCTTCAGTGTCCATTCAGCAAATCAAGGCATGTTCTTGACTAAAAAAGGAGCTGCAGGTGCAATGGGAGTCCAGGTGCTAGCTGTATTTATTATATGTATTTTATTTACCCTAATAAGGTTAGGGTATGGGTATGGAGCAAAACAACACTGTAAACATTTTGTCAAGAAAAAGTTTATTGCATGTTCCACAAAAGGAATACCGCAGCATATAGGGAAAATATGCATTTCAGGGGTTCCAAGGGGTCCGTTTTTTCAAGGTTTGGGAGACATATCAAAGGTAAAAAAGAAACCAGACACTACAAACAATGGTTTAATGAGGTTGAAATCTCAAGCCTGCTTTTGTCACTGTATTGGTTTTCTATTTTTGCAACACTAAATAAATGTTCAGTATTGAATAAATCACTAGAGCAATGTTTCTCAACCAGGTCTCTGTGGATCCCAAGGGTTCCTCCAAAAGTTGGCCATAATTCCTGCAGTCTCTGACAGTTGACTGACAGACTGTACCATTACATTCACTAAATATTATGTGCAGCCCTTTTTTCTTCTGGTCCACTATTGTTTCTAGTCCATAAATTCCCAAAGATGCCAATTTAAAATAGCCTTCCAAAAATAGTTGATTGCAAATGCTACAATTACCTGTGGAGTTTAAGCTCTTCCTCTGGAAAGCATATGGTTGTGGTATCTCTTGAAATTTTAAAGGACCCCAACTCATATTTTGTTTCAGAGTGGTATAGATATACCTAGACTGCCTTCTCTCATTGCATTTGAAATAAAAAATAATTTCATGGAGTTTGCCCTCCATTTAGTAAACTGTTGCCTTGTTTGTGTTTGTTGAAGATTGCATTCACGCTTGAGCTGTCATCAGGGTTTACCTTTCCTCAGCCAATCACAGAGCACTAGAGGT
>NC_092861.1:87003624-87068916 GCF_032062135.1 Pyxicephalus adspersus
CACAGCCGTGGGACTCCTGTGTTCTTGGATAGAGAATCTCTATCCAAGAACACATACTACAGATCTGCTAGGGCTGCAAGAGCAACCTGGGAAGCAGAGCTGTCAGCATAGCAGAGCACCGCTCCCCTGATTGCTCTTGCAGTTCTACACAGTCCCGAAAAATAACCCAAATTTTCCCACCATTGACTTTAATAGTGTTCGAATTCGACGTTGATCACCCGAACAATATCAGCTTATTGGATCGAATAGCCATCAAATAGAATAGTCATATATTCGACTAACACTACCAATTAGGCAATGATGCATTGGTTTTAATGGACTGTATAAGAACTGAATAAGGCTTTTCATTGGAAATAGCAATTGGCTACCATACTTGTATAGTCGGTTTGCAGAGGGTGCAGGTGACCAAGGGCAGTTAGGTCAAATCTAAACATTTTACACTCTGCTGTCTATGATAACCTTTAAGCAGATGCATGTCTTATGACCCATACTGGTTTGACTTAAGTTCTAGGCTTTTCTATGTAAAATTTCTTAAAGTGATGTGGCATTACACTGTATTCATATTAGATCACCCTACTGTCAATATCAGCTGTTAAAATAATAATGGATTGGAGTTAAACATTTGCATTAACAACATCTTTTGGTAACTAGATTTTTTTTTTACTGAATTGTCAGCACATCTGCAGTATGTTCACATTTCACCTCACAGATAAAAATGTCAAAAGTTTGAACAACCATTACAAAAGGAATTGCGTATTTCTGAAAATCAGTGTCCTTTGGGACCAATTTAATGAGTGTACATTTTCCTGAAGATTGTAATCTATGAATTAGCATCAGCAAGCATATTTGTATTACTTTTTTTTAACTGTTCCCAAATGTGTTCTCAAAATGAATATAGATAACATACTACTTCCTCTGATAGAAAATGTTACATTCTTTCAGGCATGGATGCAGTCTGGGATATGGGAAAAAGACAAAATTTCTATGTTTGTAGCAACAAATGTACAACACACTGATTAATGTGATTTAACATGTAAGAATGTTTAAGGATTTGTCCCTTTGCTGCACTTGCTACAAAGTATACATCACTGTTAGCTGAGAGTAAACGCAAAAAAATAGGCCAAAAAGTAATTGGAGTTTGATATATTCTTTGTGTTTTTTTATAGTTATGCATGAATATACATGCACAGAAAGTTATTTTCCTTTGGATTTTTTCTCTTCTATATTAGTCTTTAAAAAAGTGAGACAATTGTCATATTATATATGGTGTTATCTCTATAAAAAAACAACAGGATATACGATGAGTGTATTATTTGTACAATAGGTATTGTCATCAACAGCTTTGGCCCTTGATGACCGCCTCTCCATCAAATGGCTACATCTGTACAGCAGTACTAAATGTTCTAAAGCTATAAATAATTAATAGGAGTCTCAATATTGATTGTGCAAAATCCTCTCTAACATGCAATAAACGTTTCTGGGTCTCTTGTTCCCAGCAGTTGTCCAAGATTGGTCTCTGAACATCTATGAACAATATTCTAGTCATCTGCAACATGGTGACATATATTTTTATATATTATAAACAAATAAGAGATAGGTAAAAATACCATATGGAAGACAAGAATTCTGTTTTATATGTTAAAAAGCAAAAGAATAAAAAAGTTTTGCTATTAGGAATACTATAACTTCCATCATCAGGACATATGCAGGAATTAGAGATGAGTGAATTTCTCAAAAATTTGATTCGGCCAGTTTGCCGAATTTTTCGAAAAGATTTGCTTCAATCCAAATTTATTTGCGGCTCAGATGCATCAGGCATTGGTGGGTGGAAATCCTGGCAGATCCACGCCTGATTCATCTTGACAAAGGTCAGTCTCTCCACATTTTGGGTCAACAGGTGAGTTCTTCTTGTGGTAACTATGGCCCCCCCCCCGCACTAAACACCCGCTCTGATGGCACACTACTGGCCGGGCACTACTTTTCCAGGGCAAACTCGGCTAGTTGCGGCCACAAATCCAGTTTGGCTGACCAGTAGTCCAGCGGATCTTCAATGACAGCTGGCAGGGTGCACTCCAAGTAAGCCACCACCTGCTGGTTCAGGTTCTGCGCTATGTCTGGCTGCTGGTGAGTAGTTTCTTCACTATGTGGGTGAAGAAAGCTGCTCATCAGTGACTCTAGACTGAGGCTGTTGCTGATGGAGCTGGTCCTGCCACCACACCCCTCCCCAGCAGCCATGGCAGTGGAACGTGAGTGCAGAGGGCACCCCCCGGTCAGACCTGCGAGAGGATGGACGATGGCGCAGATAGGCAGCGCCCAACTGACTACATAGGATGTCTCTGTTGTAGTTCAGTTTGTCCTCCCTCTCAGCAGGTGTAAAAAAGGCCCATCTCATCTCCCTCTTGCTCCTCTGGCTGCTCTTGCTCCACCTCTCCTGTCACCTGAGTAGAAAAACCACCCATTTCCCTATACATTGCCTGTGCTCCAATGCCCTCCTCCTCCTCCAGTTCAGCCCCCACAGGGCTCATGTGACCGTGAGATCTAGGCGCCACTCCAGTCCCCTGACCAGCCAGATTTACCAGCATCTGTTCCAGAACATGAAGCAGTGGAATGACGTTGTTCATCCCGTAGTCCTGGTGACTGACAAATAACGTGGCCTCCTCAAAAGGCCTGAGCAAACGGCAGGTTTCACGCATGAACGCCACTGGCTGACATGGAAGTAACACATGGGAGTACTCCTATCCGCATGGATCATCAATAATTCATTGTTGGCCTTTCTCTGTTCGTATAGTCGGTCCAACATATGGAGAGTGGAATTCCAACAGGTGGAAACAGCACATATCAGCCTATGTTGAGGGATGCCGTTCTGCCGCTGCAGCTCAAGGAGGGGGTGCTTTGCAGTGTACAAGTGGCTGGAGTGCATGCAAAGTTTCCTGGCCATTTTTATGATGTCTTGCAGATGGGTGGAAGACTTCAGGAACCGCTCGACAACCAGATTGAACACGTGTGCCATGTAGGGCGCATGGCTCAGCCTTCCTTAACACAGCGCTGACACCCTGTTATTTCCGTTGTCGGTCACCATGGTTCTGATTCTGAGTTGTCGCTGAGAAAGCAAGGATTCGATTTATTGATGAATCACACGGAGCAGTTCCTCCCCTGTGTAACTCCGTTCGCCCAGGCAAACCAGGTGCAGAACAGCGTGACACCGTCGTGTCCTGCACATGTGGTATGCTGGAGGGGCACTGTAAATTGTCCCTGCAGTGGAGGCTGAGAACATGGTGGAGGATGAGGAGGCAGAGGCGGACGTTGTTGCAGGACCAGCGGTGTGAGAACATGGAGGCGGAAGCGGAGTCACCTGGCCAAGTTGCTGGTATGGCTGTGTAGAAACCACATTCACCCAGTGGGCCGTAAAGGACATGTATTGTCCCTGACCGTAGTTACACCTCCACATGTCAGCGCTGCCGTGCACTTTGGCAGACACCGACAGGTTCAAGGACTGGCCCACCTTCTGTTCTATATATTTGTGCAGAGCAGGCACTGTCTTTTTCGCAAAGAAATGACGGCTTGGGACTCTCCACCTCGGCTCGGCACAAGCCATCAGTTCTCTGAAAGGTGCAAAGTCCACTACTTAGAAAGGGAGGGACTGCAGCACCAGCAACTTGGACAGGAGCACATTCAGCTCATTGCTGACGGAATGACTGACAAGGAGTAGGAGCAACTGGACCAGCAGAAGATGGAAATGACATTCAGCTCCCTTCGGCTGAGGTGGTGGAGTCTTGACTGCCTGAAACCCGGTGCGTGCCACTGGGTGATGCAGCGGTTGCTGCGGCAGGCTGGACCACCACATCGTAGCCACGGTTCTCCCAGGCCACCTTATGGTGACGCTACATATGTTGAAGCAGGGCCGTGGTTTCAACATTTGCACCCTGGCCACGCTTCACCTTCTGCCCACATATTTTACATAGGGCTTAACAAAAAACTGCCACACCGCCGAGTAGGGCATTTTCCCCCCAAACACTACGCACTGACTGACTGCTACCGCGGCTGCCTCCGTGAACCCCAGCACCACTATTTCCCAGGCTGGTAGGCTGCTGCGAAGCAGGTGGGCTACCCCGGGCACGTTTGGATCCTGACTTCCTACTGCTGCCACCCTGCTGACTCCCAGCCATGCTACCACCTTGCTGGCTCAGCCGCTGCCTCACGGGCAAGATGCCCCTCTCTTCTCCTGATGATGATGAAGCTAATTCTTCACCCGGGTCCCAGTTGTGATTGCACCGTTGGGTTGCTGGTCAAGACACGACCGCTAGATGAAACCGGGAGCTCAGGACTCTCGCTGCGACTCCTGCTGACATGCCCTCTGCAACCTCTGCCTGCGCCAGAAACATTTAGGCCTCTGCCACTCCTCTGTGCATGGCCTGCCACTTCTCTGACATACTTTTAGCTGACTTAAAATTAAAAGCAAATTAAAACACCCCTAAAAGCGACAAATTTATTTTTCTTTTTGTACAGAAATAGGCACCTAAACGCTTTTACCAAAAATAACTGCAACAGTGAACTGCGTATATATTTTTCTTTTTGTACTCAAATACGTCACTAAACGTGTTCACCACAAATAACTGCAACAGTGAACTGTGTATATATTTTTCTTCTTGTATTTAAATACGTCACTAAGGATTTCACCACATATAACTGCAGAAGTGAACTGAGAACTTTATTTTTCTTTTTGTACTGAAATAGACCACTAAACGTATTTACCACATATAACTGCAGAAGTGAACTGAGAATATATTATTCTTTTTGTACTGAAATAGGCCACTAAGCGCTTTCACCACAAATAACTGCAACAGTGAAGTGCGTATATATTTTTCTTTTTGTACTGAAATAGGCCACTAAACACTTTCACCACAAATAACTGCAACAGTGAAGTGCGTATATATTTTTCTTTTTGTACTGAAATAGGCCACTAAACGCTTTCACCACAGCCACTAAAGGCTTTTCAACATAGCACTTGCACTCCAATAACAAGAACAAATTGCTGGAATGACAGAGCTGTTTAATGGCTATTTGGATCCCCAAATAATCTTTCCCTGCACTTGTAAATTGCTTTTCTAGCACTGTCCTCAGCGCCTTCTGATGCTGTGAAATGATTCCTCACTATCCTTTCCCTGCATTTATTAATCGTTTTTTCAGTTTTTTTCCCACAATGAGGTTTTTCCTAACACTCTCCCGTCTCTTCCTGCACTCAGAATGCTGTAAAATGTCTTAATCCAAGATGGCTGAGGCTATTTATAGGGCTGTGACATCACAGGGCTGGCTGGCTGCTGATTGGCTGCATGCATGGCATTATGGGTCATCCCGCCTTCCCAGAGTTCCTTCCCCCATGTCCTCACACATGTAGCCACCATTTTAGAAAAAATTGTGATTCCTTACCATGAATCATGAGGAAATTCGAGTTCGTTGTGAATCAAATTTTTCCTGAAATTCGGATTGAATTCCACTTTGTCAGCTTCTATTCGCTCATCTCTAGTAGGAATTATAAAGCCATTATTAATAATATTGTAAAACATATTTCTGTGTTACTAAAAAAGTAAAGCTACCCCAATCCTAGGAAAAGCATCTAGGTCACATGGCTGCCAACTATTACTGCACAGAGATCTATTTTTGAAATGAGATAAAAAGGCTGCCCCCCATAGTATATAATGAAATGTTTTATTTTTTATCATTTAACATATATTGTTTAAAATTTCTACATTAAGTTGATCTCTTTTCAGAAAAAAAAAACAAAAAACGTCAGGGGTAGGATTAATTTCAGCCTAATTAAAAAAAGTATTTTTCAAGAAAATCTTACATACATTTTGTTCTGTTTCTCATTATTACTCTATACAATAACTACTCACTATTTATTATCACACTGCGATTTGTTTAAAGTTTAACTCAACTGTAACGTAACTACACAGCCAGATTTGCATTAACTTTTTACTATTCTAAAATAAAAAAAAAACATGTTTAACCTTACAATAAATCAAGTGCCAAAGAAATATATCTATTGTTATTGAAACTGCTCAACAGCTAAGCCTTCCAAATCCCAATCAGATTCTGGAGTGATTAAAAAAGTAAGTAAAGGGCTTATGTCAGTAGACATCTGTAAATAAAATGGCAGAAAAATGCATGACAATTTACATTTAGATGTTCTAGACAAAGGATGCTATAGTGAGATGCAGTATTGTTAGAGCCAGCGTGTAATCTTATGATAAAATACTATTATATGGTACAACACTCGTTGTGAAAGAAAATAACATGGTCTTTATCACATGTTTTGAAGGAGAGCATAATACACATTTATTGTGTTCCGTACATTAAGCCATTTTGCACAGCCTGTTTACACTGTGATTGAAACACTTACTTTTGTTAGTTCTTATTTAAGCTCTGATGATGTCCCTGCATTTGGGCGAATGTCGCATGTCAGACCAAAGCCACTGCTGTGTGCAGCTGGGCTGAGTTTTTATTTTTTTCAATTTAATGCTCTTTTAGTCTTCTGTTCCCATATGCTTGCTTAGTTCAGTTCAGTCTGACACCAATATTTCATTCCCGGTTAGATAACTTCTGTGAAGAGTTAAACTTGGCACATTCATCGCTGTTCTCTGAATACAATCATGTCAAACAGCTTTCATTACTTGCGTGAATGTTCCAAACAACTCCTACAATCCACTTCAGGGAGGCAGAGCATCTATCTAGGCTGCACAGCTTGTAAAGTCAAAGCAAGTACCACTTGTAAGGATGTGTGAAGTGGTGATGTTATTTACTGGAATAGCTCACTGTGCCAACAAGATACATGTAAAATATTATTTTTTTCTCTTTTTAAGAGGTCAGATCTCTGGACAAAGCAGTAATATACTAAATATATATATATATATATATATATATATATATATATAGTAAAATGGTCTTATGTTAACATTCAAGTTTTATTTGAACATGAAATTAAAATATATCTTGCTTCAAAATGAACATAAGGCTACTTTTGGCATGTCTTTCTTTAGAAAGTATTACTAGTTAATAGGGGGTAGGATTGTTTTGATATATCATACTGTCTTTTTTTAGCCACATATATTGCAGTATGTTTGTGAGAAACTGCACTTAGGCTTAGCCATTTTATGACCCTTAAAAATGTGTTTGTTGAAACTTATATGATGTTTTATTTTTTATACCAACTGCACTTAGTTGAAACTGAGATGTTTCTTGTGCAATCATCTTGTTGTTTTTTACATCTTGTATTTACTATGTGTTTTTATTTTACAAACTAACAAAAACATATATATATATATATATATATAATTTTATATCCTGATTTGCTGCCCATAGTGTTTAACTCATGATTTCTCTTTGTAGTATTTGTAAGTCCAAAGGATTTTGTTATATCTAAAAAAATAAAAAACAATTCTATTTCTGGATGTTTTATTGATAGCTTCTAAAACTATGCAGTTTTCAACTGTTTAATCTAGATAAAGCATTTCTATTTGATATAGCTACTGAGATACCCCAGTTGGGGTATTATGATTTATATCCATTTAAGTTTCATATTAACTTTCAGTTGATTATTTAAAAGTATAATATTTTTTAAATTCAGACATTTTCATGTAGTTTACTCCCATGTCTCCTAAAAAGATTTGCTCCCTGCGTGGTGTTTATTAAATTACAATAATAATTTTTTATAAGTTCTTTAATTAAATGAACTATATGAAACCTGCATAGTATATCTTTCATGATATTGCATTCTTTATTACCTTCTACCTCCTGTGGTGTTTGCAGGCACAGTGGGCCTAAATTTGAGCAAAAAACTGTTAAGTGTCATAGAACAAGAATAAATACACAACACGCAGTGCATTATGGAGTTTCTATAGTGCTTTATGCAGATAATAACATTTATTGTCACAGCATGCCGCAAACATAATGGTCTAGAACAGTTTCTATCTACTTTTACATTAATGACTGACTATACAAAACAGTGAAAAGTTGCTGGTTGACCAAGCTTTGGCCTTTACATTATTAAAATACAAATGTTATGTTAACCCTATCATAATTAATACCTATTCTTTGGATGAGGTCTGAAATGTCAGTTGTTAGGTTAAAATATGTTTAGAAATTCACATGGCCATTTTCCATAGATTTAATTTAACTTCATTTAAAACATCATGAGCCTTGAAGTGGTTTTTAAAAAAAATTGCTTAAAGAACAATTTGGGGGTCGAATTTAAAAGCTGCTGTATAGCTGTACTAAAGGCTTTGCTGCTGTTGTTCTTTTGTGCTTCACACATTCATAAAGGTTTGATTTACAAGTGTGCATTACACTCGACTGGGGACTAAAATTAGGAAAGCAAAATAAAAATAAATACAACAAAGTCAGGAGTAGAGTCTGGACATGTACCCTTTCAAAATCACATGACCAGCTCTTCTTTAATTATGGAGTTTTCTCTGCTGCTGTGAGCTACTGCAGTTTCCACACTAGAGATCACAGTTGATGAATGGGCTGTAAAACGTGAGTGTACCATGCATAGCTCTGAAAAATTTAATGGATATGGTTTAAACCAGGTGTCACTTAGTCTCCATGCCTCCAGTGATTCGGTATCACTTGCAAATGGTCAGAATCCCAAAAAGTGCATTATAATAAACTTCACATAAAGTATGTTTAAAGTTAGCCCTTGTCTTCTTAACACTCTCTGAGTTTCTATGTCCTTAGGCTGCAGCCTCTTCAGTGCTCTCCACCATATGACACATCTAGGAATTTTAAAAGCCATTGTTCCCCACCAAGCATTGTGTTTCTATCCACTGAATCTCATGTCACTCACAACGGGGATGAGAATAATAATACCTCTTCTATTACAGAGAACTCACATTTGAAATCTTTTAAACACGTTACTTTAATGTTAGATATTTTTTTATGTCCCTAAATGCAGAAGGTTAAGATAAACTTTTTTTAGTTTGTTTTTTTGAATTTGGCTTTTAGAAGAACTAGTGTAGCACATAAAGTAGAATTTTTCTTTGCTGTTGTTCAGTACATAAACTGGAACTGTAGCCTTCACATTTAGGGAGATTGTGCCAGTCCGCAGTGATGACTATTCCAGAATCAACCATAACAGTTAAAATTGAGGCCGTGTATAGCACACAGGAATACACTGAATCAGCAGTAAGAAATATCACAGCAGTTTGAACTCCCTGTAGAAAGAAAAGTGCAACCTGTTAATTACTAATATATATATATTTTTTTATTTTTATTGTGTTGTAGGCAACAAGTCTAGGAAAGCATTTGTTTGTGTGCTGTTTGTATGATTCTACAAATGTGGTCTGGAAAGATGTGTTTAGTATATAATAAACTTAGCCTGAATAAACATTAGGTTTTGGTTGGTTTAAAGAAATTTAGTTGAAAAAAGTATATTGGTTGTTAAAGGGCCACACCACAACAATGAATGCTAGTGTTTTGGAGGGCAATTGTTAACCTTAGCTGACACCCCTTGAAAGCATCCCCAACCCTAGCTAGGACTAGGGACAAGCACTTGCCTATAAATGAAAAGAGCAGTACTCTAGAACAGAGATGGGTCTGTGTTCTCAGCATTGCAAATCCTATTCAGTATCAGGGCTGAACTATATATATTCTGTAAACTACTATTCTCTCTTTACAGTTTTCAAAATAAAGAAGGCTGAAAGACAAGGCATAACTGTTCTTGACCCCGATCTCTGAATTTATGTTCTAATTGACTGCACATCGCCACGTTATTCCAGTGGCTGCCAATTAGAAGTCTGCTATTGATACCTGAAAAAAGGCATTCTAATTAATGTTTTTTTTAATGATCTCTATTGGATTAGGACTTTTCTAGATATTTGTATAAGTATAGTCATTGCTTGACATGTGTTATATGCAGAAAATTTAACCGTAACAACCATGTAATGTCTCCAACAAGATCCCTGGTTCCATGGTATGTTTATAGATATTACAAATTATTGGAAAGTGGCCAGCATACAATAATTATTATTACTCTACTTTAACCTTTAGCATGTAAAACTTTAAAAGCATTACATTTATGGTGACAATCAGGGGATTTTATAAAAATGTGTATCTTACATTCTGCTCTAATGTCTTGCATAAATCTAAACCAAAACTTTCTACAAATATAGATAAGATATAGATATAGATATAGATTTATAAGATAAATGGATATAAAACAACAGAACAGGGTCTTTGTTTTTACTTTATTTTACATTTTGAAATATCACTGACATTCTAAGACAATAAAGTTTGGTGAGTTGCAAAGTAAACGTGATGAAAATTGTATAAATGTTCTTAGAGGACAAGGACACCCTTTAATCAAACTGTTTTCTCTCTTTTCCTAGGATTGTTTCCTGCAGTTCTCAATCTTGCCTCTAATGCCATAATCACAGCAAATGCCACATGTGGTGAAAATGGACCCGAGATGTTTTGCAAGTTGGTAGAGCATGTTCATAGACAACCTGTAAGGCATCCACAATGCCGCACATGTGACCAGACATCTCCTGATAAAAGCTGTAAGCATTAAACATTATCATTGCTTATATTTTTTAGTAGAGATAATATATTGAAGGTAATATGTTGAAGTAAAACGTTTTTATTGTACAAAGGGAAATTTCACTTCTCATAACGAATAGAGTGAAACAAAGTGAAAATTCACTTTTCAAAAAATACCCAATTATGTGCACAGAAATGTAAAAAATACTTGATTTTTGCTTCATATTGTGCTTCATCTCATTCATTTTATTTCTCTTTGAAAATGGAATTTCCACTTCATTGTGGTATTTGCCGCTTATTTAGTCTTCCACATTTTTCCCACTACTTTTGCTTGTACAAGGTTGAGTATTCTTTGCAAAGTGAATCCTTACTTTTTTTTGCCTTAGCTATTAAGATAAATAAAAGTTTAGTTTGAAAGTATATATCATCATTAAATAAAACATGTTCTTCTCCCTATGCAAATAGGATACAAATAAATGACAATAACATGAATCTACTAATTGATTTTAGGACTAGGCCTTTCCTGCTTCATAAGTTGTCTGAATAATATATGATTTAATACACTTAGAGAATCTCGCTTAGAGAATCACCAGCAAGTGAACACACTATCTGTAAGGATGCATACTTCCTTAATGGAGTCTAATATCTGTAGCCAAGCACACAGGTTAACAAGTCTCACCATCATACAAGTCTTACAAGCATATGTCACACAAATCTGTAAGATCTGTTTATCAATAAGGCTTTAATCATTTCAATGTCTTTGGAATATGAAATAACAAAAGGGTACTTGTTCATCAAGATTCTTATAAATAAAATTACTCAATCTGCCATTCTGTATATTATTATTTTATTATTATTACTACACAGTATTTGTATAGCGCCATCATATTACACAGTGCTGTACAAAGTCTATAGTCATGTCACTATCTGTCCCTCAATGGGGCTAGTCAAATAGCTTTAATATAGTGTAAGGTAAATTTTGGGTGGAAGCCATTTAACCTCGCTGCATTTTTTGGGAATTGGGAGGAAACCCACGCAGACACAGGGAGAACCTGCAAACTACATGCATTGATAGTGCCCTGGCTAGGATTCGAACCTGGTACCTAGCGCTGCAAAAGAGTACTAACCTCTGAGCCAATGTGCTGCCCCCAAATGTATATGTATTCACATTCTTTCTCCAAATGTCAAAGTCAAAATGATAAAAGAACTGTTGTATGTGGATTTTACAGAAAGCATATTAAAGCATAAAAGCATTTTTTTTTAACAGTAGGCTTCTCTTCCGCAGTGTAGCATTTAGGAGAACCTGTACTGTGGAATTGTACCACAAAAAACAAGTGAAAGGCAAAGGCTTAGTTTCATTACGACCACCTTGGTTGAAGCTTGCCTTAACTTCCTCATTTTAAACTGACCCCAAAATGACTGATGATAATTGGAGTGATAATTATTCAATAACTGGTAAGGAAGGCAAAGGAAACACCTATTAACCTCCCTGTTGGTCTGAATAATAAATATTTTTAAATGTCAAAGCGGTACATAAAAATACCTATTATTTTAAATTTCCCATCTCCTAGCTGCATGGTCGCACAGCCCGGCCTGGATGGCATCTGTGTCCCCTGGCCTTGTGTCCCCAACGTTCACATGCCGGGGATGCAGATCCCGGGCGGGCATCGCCAGGCAACACAAATGTTGGCGGGCATCCTCAGGGGAAGCAGATGCAGCAGAAGCAAGCACCGCTGCAGGACGCCGCAGGCACGTGGGGACCAGGTAAGCTTTAAAACTCGAGTGTGGCTCGAGGTTACCGCCTTTCGTACTGAAAATTAACCCCAAGCCACACTCCAGAATACTGCTAGGGAGGTTAATAAAGTAAGGATCATCAATGCAATGCAAGTTCCAGCAAATGCACTAATTACATAAATAAATAACATTTAGCAGTGCCTTTGGATGACCTCACACTGCAGATATACAACTATGAGGCTGTAAGCATAGGATTCCCTAGGCATTCTGACATACTAGAAGTACACTGTTATTCCCTGCCTTTCCACGTTTTTTAGGTTATTACATAGGCACAAACATTTGTGGATGTTGCCTGTACCATAGTATATCCTCACTTTTTAAGTTCAGGTGAACTTTAAATTGGTAAAATCTAAAAAAAACAGTAAGATATTGTTAAAGTAAATCTAAAAAAATCTAAAAAAAAATCAAAATTTTTTAAATGCAGTATGGTATTGGTAAAGTAAAAAGTAAAGATTATATTAGCCTCTAAAAATGGGAGAGCTTTGAAGCTGTAAATAAACAGAAACTGTGAAACTGTTGGGTAAAAGGAGCAGCCATGCCAAGAGTTAATGAAGGATACATTTCAAACCACATTAACCACATTAACGTCTCAGCATTGTCCTTATGGAAGATATAATTTCTACTTCACTTCAAATGCCAGCAATTTATCAGAGCCTCAAATTAATTAGAATTAAGCCTTCATAATGAGGATTACAATTAATTGTTCATTCATCTACTATTTTTCATTACTAAATCTACCTTCCATTTGACCTGAGAAGGTTGCAATGTATATTGAAATGAGATTGGATTTATCATGCTCATTGCTTTTGGCTGCTTTGTTTTGATATTAAACAAACCAACTTTGGATACATTTTATGCTTAATCTAATAAAAATGCAATGTGAATATTTTAGACATTTATATTACTAAAATCCAAAGAGAATTTACTTTAAAGCCAAATATAATAGAGCAAAACTAAAGGCGGGCTACACTTTTCACCAATAGTAGGTACATATTCTATCATGTGAATATTTACCCGAAACTAAAAGAAATAATAGTCTGAAGGACTTTTTTTACTATATACTAAAAATTTAAAAAAGTGTGTAACTTTGTTTTTATAAAAAATAAAATTTTTTCATTGCCTTATCTGGCATTACATAAAGACTTCCGAACCTTCCTTAGTCAATTACAGTAAAAGTTTACAGGCTACATGAACATATATTTCAAACAGTTATATATTAGTACATAGTTACATAGTTAGGGTCAAAAAGACATAAGTCCATCAAGGTCAACCATTAGGGAAATAAACATATCCTAGGTAAAAACCCTATGGACATAGTTGATCCAAAGGATAGCAAAAAAAAAAAACCCAGGTACAATTTGCTCCAACAGGGGAAACAAATGCCTTCCTGATCCCGTAAGGCAATCAGATGTTCCCTGGATCAACAGGCTCTGTTTTGTTTTCTAACGTTTTATTCTGTGCTTCTAAAAAAAAGAATCCAGCTTTTTCTTGAAGCAATCTGTAATAGTTATTGAAACTACTTCCTGAGGGAGCTGATTCCACATTACAGTGAAGAATCCCTTCCTTATCCGGAGCTTAAACTTCTTTTCCTCCAGACGCAAAGGGTGCCCACTTGTTCTTTGTAATGATCTCAAAGTGAGTAATGGGGAAGAGAGTTCTCTATATGGACCATTTATATATTTATACAGGGTGATTATATCCCCTATCATCTTCTCAAGGGAGAATAGATTCAGTTCAGCTAATCTCTCCTCATAGCTGAGCTCCTCCATTCCTTTTATTAGTTTAGTTGCCCTTCTCTGCACTTCTCTGCACTCTCTCTAATTCCATAATGTCCTTTTTTGTGAACTGGTGCCCAAAACTGGACTGCATATTCCAGATGTGGTCTTACTAATGCTTTGTACAGGGGCAGGATTATGTCTCTATCTCTGCAGTCTATTCCTCTTTTAATACAAGAGGTCTTCTTAGTTAGGATGGAACAGAATTGCAGCCATTGCTCAGTTCAATACATAATATAATAGATGCAGATTCACTATCTCATTGAGATCAGTCTTCACCATTGACCGTTGTGCTTTTCAGCATTCTTGGGGGATGAGCTTTGTAAATTCTAGGTGTGACTTTTAGTGGTCTCTCTGCAGACTTCTGCTTCCACACAGAGACCAAGGTTTCTTCTCAACAGCATGCTGGCAGATGACATGCCTATGAAAAGAAAAACAGCTGTAAGATTTTAAAGGTGTTTTGTTTTGATACTCCTGGAATTTAGGAAAAATGGTACTCAGGGAAGTGGGTTGCTATACATGGCTATTGCATTGCTCATAGCCTTTTATTTAATGGATACATGCCCTATTAATAAATGTATACAAGCACTGATCATACACTGCGGGTGTCTTATTCAAGATACTCACAGTTAAGTCGGATTGCTGTTATCACTGTAAAGGAACTAATATTAAAAATGTAAATTCATCCACTTCAAACCAGTCAGTATTAAAATGGTTGTCTATTAGTTTATTTAGTAATAAGTATTAATTGCTGGCAGCCTGAAAAAGAACGGCTTAGTAAAATGGAAAAAAGACGTAAATATTAATTTAGTCTCTTGAATTTTCAGCAGTTTCTCTACACAGTAAATTAACCAACTCTATAAAAAAGCAAATCTTCAGCAAATAGCTAAATCACAGGTCTTAATTCTTAATTATGCAAATGAACAAAACGAATTTCATTTCCCATTTGATGCAATATGCATAGGGCAAGTTACATTCTCTTCTTTTCTTTTATAGTACATTATCCAATTGCTCACGCTATCAATGGTAAGAGATCATGGTGGCAAAGCCCAAGCATTAAAAATGGGGTCCAATATCATTATGTGACAATTACATTGGACCTTCAGCAGGTAAGAAAACTTTATTCCTAATCACATAAATGCAAAAAATAAAAATGGTACTTTTAATGAAGAATGTCTGCTCTTTTGCTGGTGTACCCTAATAACAATTTTTGTTTCCTGACTTTACTAGAATATTTTTCAGGGCTAATATAGGTCTCATACGGTCTCTCAAAGCTGCATAAGGTTAAAAGCATAAAATGGATTTAGTATTTCTGGATGTTTAAAACTTAGTACAGGTATTTTTTCTGGGAGGAGCTGCGAAAATGTATTGTGGAAGGTTGTAGCACAAGATAAGGACTGTATAGAGAAATATAGCCAATATGGATAGGTGTGTGGAATAGTTAGTGGTTTAATTTAAATTTCAGCAATAGGTTTAGGTTATAACAGAAGAACAGTCCAATCAGAATTGACTTTCAGGAAATGATTTGGGTATTTATTTTAGAGCTTACCATAAGGTATGGTGTCCCATCCTGTAGCACATAATTTTTAGTAATCAGTAATAATAAATTAGTAATCAGTAATAATAAATATCTATGTAATAGGGTTGACCCAGCCCACCAAAGTACAAGAGTATTACCAGTGATCATCAATACATAATGGGGCACATTTTAATGACCATAAATTCAAAATGGAAATTATGTATTGGCCTCCTTTCCCTGCCTGCCTCTGCCAGCTATCATGGTATAGTATTACCAGGTGCAATGGTAATGCAAAATTATCCAATGGCCAATGATTTTGGATCCTTGATATTTGCACACCCCAGCCACACCCCAGGGTTATAATAAATGTTGGAGTCAGGATAAATTTCAGGGATTAATTGTTAGGACATAAGTTAGAGATTAGTTGCTGGGGAAAATATTAGGTGTCAGAAAACAGGTAAATAAAGAGTTACATATGTTTCCATCAACAGAAGTTGGGTAGAAAGTAGAAAATATTACTGACATATAATCTAAGTATTGTATATTTGAAGATAAGGAATATAACTTATATTTTTATTGTAAAATATTCTACATGATAGAGAGACGTAAAGAGTTGCTTCCGGGTGTATGGGATCCTTGGCTAGGATTTAAAATCCAATTGGGGATGGGGAGCAGTGGCAAGGTTCTAGAATAAAATAACTGCATGACTGAGTGAATTTGTTAGAGGGGTCATAGTTTTGTCTTTTAAAATAGATGTGTTACCTCCGTTTTAGAATTTGTAATTAGCACTTAATGGCCAAAAACCTTAAGGTAGCATCAAAAATATTGTAATATAATACTGCAATAAAATCAAGATTTGGATTTGTAGAACATTTCCAGAATTTATTAAGTTCACAAACCATAAAGGTTTGGCTGAAACCATTTGTTTCTTCAATTTTGTTATTTTAATTTTTCTTATTATGATTTAGGGCACTGGCTGCCCACTATGTTCATTGAATGAGGCATTAAAAAGTTTACCCTGAAGAACAGAATGATTGGGTTTTAAAAGAAACAAACCATCTTCAGATCAGTCACAAGAGTCAGTAATATGAAGGACTGGATAACCTAGCAGCAGCTATATTTTCAGTATGTTGGTACTTTTAGTAAAAGCTGACATGTGTAGGGAAAACAAATGACTTTAATTTGTATTCCTTTTTAATTTGTTTTTTATCATTATTTTCCTTCTAGAATTACAACTATATCATGTTATATTAAACAATACTGAATCTTTAGTTACCCCTGAAAAAAGAAGTGTATATGTCAGCAGGAATTGGAAACATGTTTAGCAAGCGTGTTTTCAGTATTTGACACATCTAGGCCATTGTTGTAAATACTAAACTGTCCATTTTTGCAGATTCTTGGCATTGGTCTTTAGAATGTTAGGAGTTTCAAGAATGCACTGAAGCAAACAATAATTCTATTGTTTTCATTTTAGTTTGCACTTTCTAATCTGAAATTTTGAAAAATGTGGGAAGTGTTCTTAGATATTTATCAATACATAAAATGTTTTATTATATGTTTTACTTTTGAGGAGTTAAAAATCCACTGCAGGCATTTTATTACATTTGTAAAAATAAGAGCGGGAAAAAAAAAAAAAAATCTACTTATTAGAAGATCCACTGACTACCCCCTGACTACACTACATCTGAGAAAACATGAGACATCTTGCATAGTGCCTTCTAGTGTTGGTCGAATGTCTCACTATTCTATTCGACAGCTATTCGATCGAATAGTGAGATATTGTTTGAGTGATCAAATGCCGAATTCGAACATCATTGAAATCAATGGTGAGAGAATTCAGGTTATTTTTAGGGACTATTAAGAGCTGCAAGAGCAATCAGATTGCTCTCGCAGCCCTTTACTAGTTGTATGTGTTCTTGGATAGAGTTTCTCCATCCAAGAACACAGGGCACTAGATGTGATGAATGGGGAAACTTGTCCCTATTCAACCTCTAGTGCCCGGGGATCGCCTGCAGTCACAGCTGTTACCACAAAGTTCCCACGGTCATGTGATCGTGGGAACTGAACTGCAGATGAACTCTGCAGTTCCACTATGATCCCTGGGGCACTACAGTTATAAACCTGTAATGCCCCTTGGCTGCAATCATTGATTAGCTCAGTGTGCAATCCCCGGGGCACTACAGGTTAATTAACCTGACTCTGCTGCAATCATTGAGAAGATGCCAGCCTGGCAAGTATCTCCTACTCTGTAACACACACAGTAATATGATACATATGTTACATTTTTCTTGCAGTGGATAAAAATAAAATGTAACAAATGTATCATAATATTACTGTGCTGGAAAGTATGTTACAGAGATATCATGTCATTGTAGGATAACCTGTAAAAAAACAAAAAAAACACAAACACTCAATAAAATATTTAACATTCATTTTTATTTCTTTTTTTACATTTTATTTATCCAAATTTTTGCCGTTGAATCTTGTTTTTTTTCGGGTTGGGTCTACCTGAATTCGAACAGCCATTTTTGGGTCGAACATAAGGACAACCTGAATTCAAACACCAATACTAGTGCCTTCTATACAATGATTATGGGTATGAGTCATAAAGGGATCAATTAACCTACCTAAATCACTGGAAATAAATACATTTGGAAACAAACTCTTCTGTAAGTTACTTACCCATGGGCTTCAATTGGAGCCTATTATATGAATTTCTTTACAGTTTTGTCTTCGTACAGATTCTGCAAACTTCATAGAACCTAACCGTATTGGCCCATCACTATTTGGGAAGGGAGTGTGTAAAGAAATATAAAAAAAATGTACCGGGAAGAAACCCTCCTAAATCAAATTTTGTTTTTGATCAGTCCCTAGCTTGCCTACATTTACTATTTGAATATTTCCATTTTATTTTGTGTTTAGTGATTACATCCATTTTTGTGTATATGGAATGTAAATAATGTCATTGTTTCTACTACAGCTTTAACAAATTGTGTATTTCCCTGTTTACCTGATTTAAGCAGCAGGGCAAGGATATAGTCCATTGCCTTACTGCAATGTGTGCTGCTAGATGAACAAATATTGACGCATTGCCCATTACTTTGCTCAGGAACTGTACAAGTTCACCCACTGAGTCCCTCTCAGTTTCCATTTCTGCTGAATTTGTCCCTTAGTGGATATTTTGCTAAACCTACTTCTATAACTGTGGTATGGTATGTTTATCTAGTTATTTGGTATTACTAGAGCATGGAAATGAAAGTGTTCATATTGATTTGACCAAACATCCTTCTTGAGATTCAAAGAGCAGAACTAAACTATATGAATGCCAGGGGAAAAGGACAGGCAGTGGGCCGTACTTTACAGCTAATATATGAACAACTGTAAGATAATGTTGGAAAAAAGAATTGCGGTACATACTTTTGTGTCTAGTAGTTGTATTTAGTATGGAAAGATATGATTTCTCAAAAGAATGGAAACTTGTTTTTATTTTATTGGGCTGTGGTTTGGAAAGCTACAGAGACAGTCTTATTTGACAGTTAAAGCAAGCTTTGTTTAAAATGCATTTCTTGTAAATAGGATATTTTTTTACTTTCTACACTTTTATAGAATACTGTGGTGCATAGTGTGGTAATAAGTGAAATTGACATAATTGTTGTAAAAAGTTTATAGAAAGTCTGTATTCCCATATACAAACTTGAACTATTCATTGATGGTGATTTCAGGTATAGTGGTAAACAAAAAACACTACATGCCTGGACCTTTAAATTAAATAAATCTCACCAGACTGCCAAAACCCCCAGGTTAGTGACAGGTCAGTAAATACTTGTAATCATTAGGGATGAGCGAGAATGCCTCTGGCATTCTTGTGAAAATTTCCTCGAACTTCCAATGGTTCTGCAAAATTTCGGTTATTGAAATTTTTAACTTGTAAATAATTTTTATATCTCTATCCAAATAACGACTGTAATTATAGACTTCAGGTTTTTGGAAATGCCTTTATAACCCTTATCAGATTGATGAGCATCAACAATTTCTTCTCTATGATTGTTGCTGATGTCCTTCCTTGGCATAATGTTAACATACACCTGAATGCTCCATGCCAGCACACTGCCAATATGTCATGTGAGTTGTTGTATTTACCTAATTTTATCACCTGCTAACACCCCAAACGATTTTCTGAAACCATCAGAAGATTGTGGGAAATTATAACAGGAGGATTCACGGGATTCCCTGGAATCCTCCTGGTTACGATCCCCGGGATGCCTCTACCTGCCACGGATCGCCGGGATACCTCTAGTGCCGCGGATCCCACACTGTTCTCACATTCATTGAGAAGATCCCCGCACTAGAGGTTAACCTCCACTGCCAAGGATTGCACACTGCTCTCAATGAATGCGGCTACATCCGCATTCATTGAGAAGATCCCCGGCGTTAATTTACCTCTAGTGCCCCAGGATCACAGTGGATTCTCAGGACTGCAATCATTCTTGCAGCTCTGGGAATCCAGTTTGGGATCCCCGACACTAGAGGTTAAATGGGGACAAGTCCCCCCATTCAAACCTTTAGTGCTCGCTGACTGGCTGAGGAGAGCACTAGAGGTTTTGAATGGGGAGAATTGTACCCATTTAAGTGCCGTGCTGCATTCTATGATCAGCACAGCCCTTGATCTTTTTTTTTTTTTTTTTTTAATTCAAGATTGATCGGCGAATTTACACTGGCCATTCTCGCTTACAATTTCAGTAAACGAGAACGGCCGAATTCGCCGTGAGATTGAGTTTTAAAAACTTGCTTGCTCATCCCTAGTAATCATATCTGATTCCCAGGTCTTAATGCACTTATTTATGTTTTTCAGATGTTTAAACTTTTGTTTAACCTAGGAGTTAATCTAATAATTATGTGGGTTTAACTTGTCCTTGATAGCAATATTTCATATATGTAATAGTCAAAGGCAGCAAAACTCTGTAGTTGGATGGGATCTTCACTCTGCTTGCACAATGTTGGAACACTTTAGAGTACCTCTGTAATGATACACTAATTTAGTGCTGGAGCTTCAAGCAACCATCTTTGTTCAAAGCCATGCTACATCTTCCTCTATTCAAATATTATAAGCACTTGCAATATTTTGAAATTTTGTTCTTGTATTTTGCCATACAGTAAGACAGAAGTATCATTTCCTAATATGTAGTGAATAGTACATCTCCTGATTATAGAGAACAATATAGTGCTTTGAAATATTCATACATGGTACAGGCAAATTGTTCTAGACACAAGGAGTAAGAATAAAATGCTGTGTGTGCATTAGGGAAATGTATCCTTAATATGAGAGCACAAGGCATGCCAAACAAGTTACATGTATACTATTGTCCATAGTATTCCATTCTGTATGAGTAGCTCTTAGAGAAATTGCTCTTAACTGAATGATACAAAGGTCACTCACTACAAATTACAGGGACAGTTTCAGAAAGCAAAATTAGTACAGAAAGGATACACAGAGGAGAAAAAGATGATGCAAGAAACATTTTTTGAGTAAAAGACAAATTGTTCTCACGTTACGGAAATGTAATTCTTTTTGCTGTTCAGTTGAAAAAAAAATTCAGAGGAAAACATCGTTTTTGCTAATATGATATAACATAACTGCTACAAAAGCCATTTTGGAATGTGATGTAATTAAAAATAACCTCCTATCCATTTCTTTGACAATTCAGACTCCAGGGGAACTTTAATGTATAGAAGAGGGGAAACAAATGCTATCTGCCCCAATTTCCTATCCATTAAAGCCCCATCAAAGACACATCTTTAGTCCTGACAGTAGTATATAAATAAAAATATACATAAAACAATGCATATTCCCCTAAAAAGGTCAAGAGCAAAAAATCTCTTTTGGCAAAAGGACTGGCAGTGTGGAGCGACAGTGTCAGATGCCACAGGCATTTTTTGTCCCGAGTGAAAGAATGCCATTGATGATTTTGCTAAGCCATGCACAGTAGAGATCACAGTGGAAGCATAACACTCCCACTCTTCTAACTGAAACCACTGATACTTATAAAATCCTCAATTACTAAACATTCTTGGCCATATGAAATGTCATTGATTACATGTTAGGGAATTAATGGTGGAATGTTACGTGCCATTTGGGGTGAAAATTCAACTCATTCCCATTTTATTTCCTTCATATGTTTTACTTGTATTAAAATGTTGAAGGGGATAAGGCAAAAGATCAGCATTATTACAGCATGACAGCAAACCCTCCAAAAATGTAGCTTCCTGGCTCCATTGGTCCCCTCGATCTCAACTTTGGGAGACTTCCTGGACTCTCCTAGCATACAGCCACCTGTTCTCAGGCTGCAACCTCCCCTAGTATCCAAGACAAGCTTCTTTTTAGCATTAGCCAGGTGCTTCCTAGCAATCTTCTATTTCTGGACTGGAAGGAGGAGTGTCTGGCACATCCACTCCTTCCAGAAAACCCCGGGCCTCCCAAACAAAACGCTACAAATCTGCAGCAATACAGTTACAGATATCTCCAGGCCCTTAAAATCAATGTCAAAACATAATAAAAAGTCATCTGGTCCTTAGCATGTTCTAAAATTATTGAGATCTAACCTCAGATGAAAAAACACAACAGGTTCTATGATGTCATTTATTTACCAAAAATGCAGCCAAAATGGAGAAGCCATAGCTTGTAGAACCACCTCAAAATCAGCATTAACTTCCAGTAATTGTTTTCTCTATAACTTTATCTCTCCACATTTGCAACATTACTTCAGTTTATTGAGGTTTTTAGGCAATAATTTATGAATAGGTTTCCTAAGGTCCTACCACAGCATTTCAATCAGGTTGAGATCTGGACCTTGACTTTGTTCAGATGCAACTTTTCAAACCTCTTTTTAGAGAGAGACAGCTGAGGCACAGTTTTTCTGAGCATTACATAGTTTTACCTTGGGGTGAATGTGTATAAACATCCACTCCTGGAAAGGGTGGCAACTTGTTCTTGAAATTTTTAACTTGTAAATAATATTTTTATCCTTATCCAAATAACAACTGTAAATATAGACTTCAGGTTTTTGGAAATGCCCTTATAACCCTTATCAGATTGATGAGCATCAACAATTTCTTCTCTATGATTGTTGCTGATGTCCTTCCTTGGCATAATGTTAACACACACCTGAATGCTCCATGCCAGCACACTGCCAATATGTCATGTGAGTTGTTGTATTTACCTAATTTTATCACCTGCTAACACCCCAACTAGAATATGTTTTATTACGTCCTGATACATAAAACCTTAGAATTAAAGGAGGGAGTTCTTTTTCTTGTGACCGTGTGTGTGTTTAATATATATTGTGTCTTTGTTAAAAGCAGACAAATAATCTTAAATTTATAGCTTGCTCTTTGTATATTCTTGAGCAATTTTGCAAGCTTTAGTGGTTACTCCATTCTAAATATTTTCTTGCACACAGTTTTATAAGAATAGTCAATATAGTTAAATGATAATTCTTATTTGGGATTACAATATAAGGCAGCAAACTATAAAGGTGAGTCTTTCAGCAAATTACAAGAAAAGAGTTCATGCATCCATCGTGAATAGCATCTCCTTTTCAGACATTATATTATGTAATTATTATCTAGCTTAGTACTGTATATGCTTTCACTGTAATGTGCTGCTTATCCACTTCTTATTTGTGTTGATTGCTTACAAATTAAAAGATGATCCACTTACAACATCTGGTCCTGAGAATTATATTTCCTGTGACAGTGAACTCCTTCAGACCACAAAGTAACAGCCCTTAAGTTTTTTATATTTCTCAGAGGAGTTGCAAATATTGACTGAAATGTTGATATACCATAAGCATTTACACTTTCTTTCCTTTGCTTCATTTGAAGTACTTCTTACATTGCATTCCCATGAGTGGGATGATTAATCAAGTCCAATACTTCAATTTTATGATGTAAAGAAACTAATTTTCATTGAACATATTCTCAAGGAAACATTGTAATGCTTCCTTTGCTGCAACAATTGAATTAACTGTGAGATCTCAGGTGATTACTATATGATAAATTGATTTTTGGCACCAACTCAATGTTTCCTAGGACAGCTAAAAAATATCATACGATTATGACTAAAGCATACGGCTAATGAAAAAGTAGAGTATATGCCAAATAAGGGAGATGATAAAATATGGGAGATAGATAGATAGATACATAGATAGATAGATAGATAGATAGATAGATACATAGATAGATAGATAGATAGATAGATAGATAGATAGATTCAAATACATTTCCCAAGGAATTCTATATAAACATTTATTTACTGGCATGGAAACATAAATTACTGAGCAAAAAGAAGTATTTTCTGTTAATTTTATGAAATTTCTTCTGACGCAATTATAGTTAGGTATACATGTAAAATGTAAAGTAACTTACATTAAAGTCACATGCAGTCCCCTATTACAGACAATGGGGCTGAGTTGCAGCTTTTATTAGGGTATAGTCCTTTTCACATTAGTGTTTGTTCATACTAAGCTCTTAGAAAGGAACACAGATTTACGGATGGCATTGGAGTCCTACAGAACTCCACGTATTACTAGTTTTTCCAAAATGACCCTTCTTTCACACATTAGCGGCTCTGACAAATGCACCTATACCAAAAGGTTTGCCCTTTCAACCATGTACAGTATATGCTATGTCAAATATGTAGCATTTTGCAAAAGCACTGTTTGTAGCAAAACATTGCTTTTTGTGACCTGTTTAAAATTGTACTCCCTACTTGGCAAGAGCAAAATTAATTGAACTCAATGCAAGTACTTTGCTTTGCAAAACAAATTATACTATGTTTAATATTTGTTGAATAATTTCAGTTAAAAGCTTTCCACATTAAGCAACAATAGCAAACATTGTATTACAAAAATTGACAAACGCAGCCCTAATTTCCAGATCGCAGCAGTCAATTCTCAATGAATAGACATTTTCCCTTTTAATGTATGCACCACTGTGGCTGGGACAAAGCCAAAGGAAATAATTGACTTATATGAAAAATTTCAAAATATGGATGAAATTTATGTTTTTGAAACTAGAAAAGGCTATCTCAAATAGGATTTCTCCAGCATAAACATCCTAAAGGTACATCCATTGCTGCTGTTCATGGTTCATGTAGCTATTTTGTTAAGTACTCTGCTTAGCTTATCAGGAAAACAAGGCTTATTCCATAGAGGAACATTTTCATTAAAGAATGCTGCTCTTCTCATCTTACTCACTAAACATTAGGGTATGGTTATATCATTTCAATTGCCTGCTCTCAGCTAAAGGCAATTCAAATGCAATTAAATCCTCACAGTTGTTTACGTCTGAGAGTTATATTGTCAGGTTTTCATTCGGACCATGTAAAAAGCAAACTAAACAAAGAGTGAAAAAACAACTCAGCTCACAGCTAGTGATATGTACTGCAAGGGTAAAATGTAAAATAATAAAAAAAGGTTTCTTTAACTTTACCCAGCAGTAAGTACCAAAACATATAGATTGCTAAATTTCAATTTTGAGAGCTTGATGAAATCACAGAAACAAAATGTATACAATTACTGAAATGCCATGGCATTTTGCCTGAAAATTAGAATAATGTTCACTGCCTAATGGCTATTGTGATTATTATTTAATGCATTGTCATTTTGTTGATGGATGAATTATAGCAGCAGTAACTAGATTTTTTTTGCTATTTTTCATAGAAGATATTGTTAGCATTGGAATTACTGTGACCTATATTTAATTGATATGTTTTATTGGCTCCAACAGCAAACCCTAATACTGTAAGACCAATGCATCTAAAGACATGTTGACAGTGGAACTGATCTATTTGAGGAGTTTAGGCTTTTCACTTAGCAAAGTGAATTAAAACCTCCCAAGCTTGGTGAATGTGGTAAAGCTTCATTGACTTCAACTATCCAATTATGTGCAAGCAAAGATCATGTTTGTTTTTACATTTCTATGCATGTCATTGGGTATATTTTGCAGTGTTTTTTTTCCACAATCTCCATGCTAGATAAAAAGACCCTTGCAAGGAGATAATTTACTTTGCTAAGTGAACCATTTTTATTCCTTTAGTAAATCAATCTAGTTATACTCAGAATATAATTTACTTTGCTAAGTGAACCATTTTTATTCCTTTAGTAAATCAATCTAGTTATACTCAGAATATGTGTGATCTACTACTATACAGGCCCCTGTTACAGGTGGTACTAGAATTTAATGGGTCACTTGTGTTAGAGGCTAGGGGGTGCTTTGAAGTCATGTGCTGCCACTTTACGGTTAGCTGCTAGATCTGTACAATGTCAAGGAGTCACATGTTACAATTTACATGTTCCTATTATTTAAACAATAGGAATTCCACAGTATAGCAAAACAAATAAAAGCAGATCTTAACCACTAATTTAACAAAATTATAAACAACTTTAATATATTGCTCTTTTTAGTAAATCGACACGGTTGCATCAAGGGAACCATTCCGAAATAGATTCAATAATATAAAATGATAATTTCACATAACTGTATATAACTAGCAAAAAAATCTGTTTGCAAATAAACCACATAGACAATTTAGTCTGTAGGAAGATTAATAAAATGTTAATAAATATTAGATATATATTATAATATATAATATAAATATTAGATAAATAATATAATAGTCAGAATTCACGGAAATATTAAAAAAGTACTGTTCTACAATATGAAGTGTGGATGCTGGTTTATAAGTAAGTCGAAACATTTAGTGAATACTTACATTACTAAGTATTCAATAAGAACTAGGTCAATACTTACTGTTAGGCTCTCCTCAGGCAGGTAGCAAAGGGTCACCTTTGATTTTGGGCCTAAGTGACACCTGGTCTTCATCAAGGCACCCCACAAGGGTGGGCTGGCCTCTTTGCTGCAAAGTGTCACCAGGTCACAACACTCAGAGTTAATCCACTCAAGGGAAAAAGACAAAGAGGCTTATTCGAAAAAAAAGACTATCTTTATGCCAAAACAAGAAATATATACGTCATAAAACAATTTGCCAAGTTGCCTTGACCATCCTGTAATTGCTGATTAGCTGAAGGAAATGCTAGCTGTCTCAGTTTTAAAAATTTGAGACATGGCCCCTGATTTGTTAAAGCTCTCCAATGCTGGATAAAATATAGTTTCACTAGTAAACTTGAGTGATCCAGCAAACCTGGAATGGATCTGGTCCAGGATTGAAAACATTTGCTAACAAACAGCTAATGACTTTTAGGAATCCATTCCAGGTTTGCTGGATTACCCAGCTTCACTGATGAAAGTGTAGTCTCTCCAGCTTTGGAGAGCTTTAATAAATCAGGGTCATGGATCTAGAATCGGCAGGCAGTCAGTGAATGTCTAATCAGCATAATTGCATGTTTCAGATCACTGAGGTAGAATGTACTGGGGCCATGAAATAAACATCACAGCCAATCAACTCAGTAATTGATGGAAGCGTACATATTTGTTGAGCCCCAAAGTGAGCTCTGTTTATTTACCCCCCACACACTTTATGCCCAAATGCTACAAAGAAAAACGGTGGGGGAAAAAGTAAGAGAAAAATAGTCACCCTAACCTCCCTCCAGGTTCGGTACTGGTGTTGGTGACTTCACCATCCTACTAATGTGAGCTGGGGGAATGTTAAGCAGCCATATCTAGCGAGAAGATGCTTCTGCACTTTGCAGTTCCCAAAGGGAAGGTGACATCACCCTTGTTTAGATGCCATATGGAGAGCTTATAGGTAGGGAAGGTGGGGTGGGTGTTAGGTGTCTATCTCAGCAAATAAATAGACCTTGCTTTTTAATTTTAGGCTCTCTTCAACCTGGCCTCACAGCAGCCACTCTTGCGTGTAGTAGTGTTTCACATGTAGAATCCTCTATGATGATAAAATTTTAGTTTTAATAATTAGGATAATTAGGCACCTATACAATCAATCATATCAAGATTGTTTAGTTTCATGTTTGTAGCTTGCATTTTCATTACACCTTTTTCTTATGCTTCCGCAGGCATTCATTTTACTTTCACAAAATCATATTTCTTCATTTCTGGTACTTAAAATAAAAATGTCAGATAACATCAGGAATAATTTCAGCTACACTGTAGCTTGGATTCCATTAGAGGCTGTATGTCTGCTGTGAAGAATTAGCACCTTAGGTCATAGAAACCATACATTATCAGTAGCAGATACTATATTTCTAAAAGTGTTCCTGTCCTGCTTACTAAAATAAATTGCATGAAAGTCTCCTAACTGATTGATTTATTTTTTGAAGTACAGTAGTTGAGCTGTTGGGAGTAACTCAGAAGGGCACATTTTCTACTCTATTGGCTAACCTTTTTGCAGATTAATGATTTAGTCTAGATCAATTGAAATAATCTTTGTGCACTGAATTATTATTCTTCACAGTGGGAAACAGCATCACAACTCTCAGTGGCCATTCATTTCAAAAGCTTTGCCGCTTCTATGAATTAAAAATTTAGGTGACATATTTAAAGTTCTCCCTGGACTTGTCCTTTGCCTAAATGTATTTTGTCATGGTTATATATAATTAACCTGTAGGGTAATAATATTCTCTTGACATGTCTTATTAAGATAGTAAGTTCTCTCCAAAAATCTTACTAGTACATAGTACATATATCTACATTAATGTACTAATGCACTAATGTATGTTCATATTAAATCTTGATTTAAGTTTTTGAAATGGCTAACAGTTTTGACAGTTTAAAGTTAAAGTAAAGTTTATTTACCAAAACTTATCCACAGTAATAGTAACCTAAGGTATTGTACCTTTACCAAATTAGAACCTTGCATGCAATACATCTGTACTCATCTTAGCATGGGTGGGCAAATTTTGCAGTAATGATTATGCCTTGAAAATCTCATATTGTGAAAATGCATACAGTGAATCAGTTTCAACCAACAGAGTAGTTCTAGGTGTCAATGCAAAGCATACTGAACATAGCCATCCCAAGGCAACCAACAGGAATTCAGCATTCCCCTTCAGATTTATGCTAAAACTTGAATTTTGTTTTCAATTTTAATTCTTGCTTTTGACCTTTGCAGCTAAGCTTTACAAAATCATTTTACAGCAGAATTACAGTCTCTTTGAAGCAGGGTCAATTTTGTATTGAGAAAGAGACTTGAGGCCACATATCTGCTGAGTGTAATTGCTACCTTTGTCATCCTTATTAGTAGCTTCTCAGTGCTTCTGATACCTTCTAATAGCATGGTGAGGCAGAATCTTTGGAGCTATACAAAAACATTTACAGCACAATTCCAGTCTCTTTGAGGCAAAGTACATTTTTTACTTGTTAAGGCTTCTGAGACTATTTGCTTTGTTTTGCCATCCCTATTAGTAGCCTCCATGCACTGCTGCTACTGTCTCAAAGAACAGTAAGGCAGAATCCACCATTATTGCAAAGCAAAGGCTTTGTTTTCATTTCTAATTTAGTTTTACTTTTTTCACAAAGTTCTCAAAGAATTTCTTTGTACAGTCTATAGTTAACTTGTTGGTGAGAAAGGGAGAGGTTCTAATTGTCTGGTGGTGGTGGGGAATATCCATTTGGAAGGTAAACAGTGTCACAATAACATTATCACTTTACATAATTTTAGTATTTAACTCTACCGAGGTTTTTTTTTGAACACTTGGTGATAGTCTTTTCTTTAGGTAAGCTAATTTTTAGATACTTTCTAAGTTAAAATGAAGGTTGCTTGCTATATCTGCATGTACAGTTAAATATGCCTCGAAGGGCAAGTATTGTGGCTGGAAGCCTGTATTATGTAGGCCAGAGAAAGGTTGTTCCTTAGGTACATTGTAGCTTTCAAAGAGATATTATCCTAGTGTACAGTTAGTACTGTTAATTAAAGTGGTTTAAATTTAGCGCAGAGCCTCCTGGTATACATACATTGTGGCTTCCGGGGGGCCAGGGGATGATCTCCAACATGTACAAAGGGAGATTTTGCTTCTATGGGATAAAAAATATGCAAAGCTCACACATGCACAGTGAGAATGCCACTCCCTGGAGGGATCGATGGATCTACTATGGTAAAGTTGAGTGAGTTTTTTTTTTCACAGTTAACTTCCGCTTTCTGGTCTTATAAGTCTAGAAAGCTGTTCTACTTAGGAAGAACCTTCTAGGAACTTTAACACGTGCATAAAAAAACGAATAATTTCCAAATGGCATGGTCTTTACCCAACTACCAGAAAACTTATCTCAGAATATCTGTATAGTGCATGATTGATCAGAACTGTAAACTTGGTTGGGTTTTGAGAAATTTATAAAATGACTGGCTTGAAAGTGGTGTAAATTAAGAAAGCCTGCAAAGGATTTTTCATTTAAAGTAGAATTAGTTCACTTTAGGCTTTATTTATCTATTAAAGAGAACCTGTATTAAAAAAATATCTAAGCTGCTATTTTTGAACAGGTTCTAAAACATTCATTTTAAAAGCATCCAGCTTTTTCTTAAAGCAATCTATAGTAGTTGCTGAAACTACTTTCTGAGGGAGTCGATTCCACATTTTCACAGACCTTAAAGTGAAGAATCCCTTCCTTATCTGGAGCTTAAACTTCTTTTCCTCCAGATGCAAACAGTGCCCTCTTTTTCTTTGTAATGATCTCAAAGTAAATAATTGGGAAAAGAATTCTCCATATGGACCGTTTATATTTTTATACAGAGTGATCATACCCCCCTCAAACATCTCTTCTCAAGGGAGAATAGATTCAGTTCAGCTAATCCCTCCTCATAGCTGAGCTCCTCTATTCCTTGTATTAGTTTAGTTGCCCTTCTCTGCACTCTCTCCAATTCTACAATGTCCTTTTTGTGAACTGGTGCCCAAAACTAGACTGCATGTTCCAGATGTGGTCTGACCAATGCTTTGTACAGGGGCAGGATTATGTCTCCATCTCTGCAGTCTATTCCCCTTTTTAATACAAGAAAGTACTTTGCTAGCTTTAGATATTGCAGCTTGGCATTGCATGCTGTTATTAAGTCTATGATCTACCACAACCCCCAGATCCTTCTCCATTTCTGACTCCCCCAAATGTATCCCCCCTAGACAGTATGAAGCTTGTATGTTGTTAGCCCCCAAGTGCATAATTTTACATTTATCTATATTAAATATCATTTGCCACTTGGCTGCCCAATCAAACTGTACATACATGTCTGCTTGTAGAATATAGACATCCTGTATGGACATAATTCTATTACATAGTTCGGTGTCATCTGCAAACACAGAAATGGTACTTTTAATCCCAAACTCTATATCATTTATAAAGATGTTAAACAGTAAAAGTCCCAACACTGATCCCTGGGGTACACCACTAATAACCTTAAACCATTCAGAGTATGAATCATTAATCACAACTCTCTGGATATGGTATTTAAGCCAGTTTTCTATCCATTTACAGATTGACTTTTCTAAACCTATTGACCCTAACTTCCATATTAACCATCCATATTAAGCATCCATACTATGCTTTTTACCAATCTGCTTAACAACCAGGTTGTTGAATTGGATCCTGGTCGCTAAGTGAGGAGCATCTGTATATTGTAATTGAACCTATGCTTTACGGATTAAAGATTTTTCCTTTATTACCCCTATTCCCAGCAGTACTTAACTTCACTATATGTGTCTTACCATACATTCTAGTTCTTAGTAGTTTGGAGCAAGGTAGATACACACACTCACCTTAAGTATATCTTATAAGAACTTTTGTAAAGCTAGATTGGGAAGTCAACAATTACCTACTGTATATAAACATTTAATTGAGCTTTAAATAAAACCGTGCAACAGTCAAAGATAGACAAAATTTACAAAAGGAAAAGTATTTCCCTTTCCACTCTGATTTCTGACCTAGCATTTGGTAATGACAAGTATAGTAGACCACTTAGACAATGACAGCTGTCATTGTCTTGGAGCTGGATTGGCTGGCCAATACCATACCTGTCACTGACAGCCCTAGGAGAACACTGGAGGATGACAGCTATCTTTGTCCAGCTGCCAGATTGGTTGAGCTGTACTATGCCTGTCAACAACAGTCAGTATGACTTTTAAAAGTAATATCTTCTAATAGTATACAACAAATGGGAGTTTGATATGTTTTGAAGAACAAACAATATTGTTTGAAGATCTCACACCAAATCCTACCAAACTCTTACAGATCGTGAGTGATCTAATACACTAAAACTTTATAAAAGAACTTTAGGCAAAAAATAATTAAACACAATTTGTCAACCCTCTCTTCTACACTCTAAAATGTGTGAGGGCATGCAAATACCATTGCATGCACTGCAAATCCATTATTTATTGCTGCTCCTGTATTGTACAAGCTGACGCCAATGGAAAGGGGGTCAGAACTAGGAATAAACAAGTAGTTTTAGGGAAGTTTTCTTGATGATTTCTGAGTATGTTTTACAAATACAAGTGGCAGAATTTCTGCAAAAATGCTACTGACTTCCTGTTTTTTTATCAAATAAAGTCTTTGCAGGTACCACTGCAACCAAGCAGAAAATGTACCCCGTGCTCCAGTTACTCTCTCTGCCACAATGACACTTTGTGCTTTGGCTACTACCCTTTGTACTCTATTGACCCCATGCTTTAGTGACCCCTTGTGCTCCAGTCTCTTCTGTACTCTAGTGACCACATGATGATACCAGACTGAACTATGGATAGAAGACAGGATAAATCCATGCTTCATATTGTTGATGTGAAAGTCGGACCCTACCGTCCAAAACTGAGACTTATTGGAACAGGCCATGTCTACTCTTGTCCAATTTGGTTAGCCACTGTGAACTGTAGCCTCAAGCGCCTGTTCATACCTGACATGAGCAGTACCCAGTGTGGTCTCCTGCTTTTGTAGCCCATCTGCTTTAAGGTGCGAAATGTTGTGCATTCAGAGATGCTCTACCTAATACCTTGGTTGTGTGACTTTTTGGGGGGTTTCTGTAGTCTGTCCACTCCCCTCTGACCTTTGACATGTACAAGGCATTTTTACCCAGAGAACTGTTCTTGGAATATATAACTTTTTATACATCTCAGAAAGTTGGGATATATGTAGACTACTCTAAGTGATCTTTTTATGAATGTGCTAATTTCCCAAATATCATTCTCAGAATGTGACCTCAGTGCTTTCTGACTTGGAACAAATATGTAGATTAGGGATTCTGACACTTGGTCTACATGCCGCATGTTTGCACTAAACCAGAGAAAACAAGGCACATACCATTTTTCAATAGGAATTAGCTCTGGATGTTAGCCTGAATATTTATGTCATTTCAGGTTTCCTTTAAACATTTTGTATGTTCAGTTAACTGCATTACTTATTTTATGTGTTTATCCAGACATTTGGTAAAATATAAATATAATGCCAAAGGCAGAATTATTATGTTGCTAAATTCCTCACAGATTTGGTAAGAGGCCATCATAAAATCCAACAATGTCCCCTAGAAATGGAAACCTGTTTTTCATTTCTTTCACAAACATTACCAGAAGGAATATTTTAATATTTTATTCAGCTTTTTTTTCAACTTTAGCTGTTGAAAAAGACATGTAGAGGCAAATGTAGCGCGCTTCCCGACTGAATTTAATGTAAATAACTTTGTGTCACTTCAAACGTTTCTTGAATAAAAGGCAGGAACTGAGATGATACTTACCATGTCAAAGAGAAGTCTTTAGCATGCTTTGTTTTGATGTGCGTCTTTGAAGTGGGCCCCACAAACTAAGAACTGAAATATACTGGATTACACTTGGGCTTTATTTCTTGTGCCTTGATCAAGATGATAAATCAAAAACAATGTGTGTATTTTTGTCTTCAGGCTATTAATAAACTAATAAATCTGTGCTCACTCAGTGTGTGGTGCACAGCAGTTAAACCACACCCAACCGTGCACATTGTGATGCAGCGGCGATAACACATTTGCTTTAAAAAGAAGAGTAACATCAGTTGTACTTCTTCCAACCTGAGATTTGTGTGTGATAGACTGTGCAATTTATAAAGTCTTCCAGCTCATGAATAAGTGATATGGTCTTATTACAAAATTTGTCAGGGTTAAATTTGCTGATGGACATTCAAAAATTACTTCGAGTCACATTAATTTATGATTCATATATATTAGATTGCAAATGAATATTAATATAAAGTGGTGTTCTATTTCATTGTGTTCAGGAAAAGTATGGCTATGCAGAATGGTTACCAAAAAGCAATGTGAACAATTGGCTTTACCAATATCAAGCAGCTGTTTAGAGAAACCTATTAAATAAATAACTGGTAATTTTTCCACCCATCAAAAAATATCACATACTTGTTCATAAGAATTACCATGTTGACTATAATTGGTTTCCTCTCAGTACAATATTAAATAATATACTGGATATCTGTATCAGTCTATTTTACATGTCTAAAACTATATTATATAATATTTTAATAATCAATTTATAAAGATGTCAAGATTACAGGACATGGGCCCTGCTTTTTTTCTTTTTAGTGAAAATTAATTTCTTGATTGAAAAAAAAAAGTTGTGTTATCTTCATCTTCCAAAGCACAAGAAGTAATAGAAAGTCTTTCCCAAATAAAGAACATTTCCTCTTAGACAGTTAGTACCAGAAGGACTGCCATCAGTGTGGGGATAAAGAATACTTCTGTATTGGGCCATGATCAAAAGAACTTGACTTTTGCAATGCTTGAGCACTTAGACATGGGGAGGGGGGGGGCCTATGAAGTTTACCTAGTATGGAGCCCAGAAATTTCAGATGGCAGTCGTGATCACTAGCACAAATGGTATGGAAATTGTGAAAAACTGGAATATTTTCTCTCTTCCTTTCTAAGTTTCAATTTAATTTTTTTCGCTTTATTTTAGTCCTCATGACTTTAGTTTCCAGTACACAAAGTGAGCTTAATTCTCCCCTTTCGGGACAAAGGCAGCAATAAAATTGTGTCATTTTGAGCCCCTTCACATTCCAAAACTAAAAGAAAAAAAGTTTTGTTTTAGATACATTGTATGACATGATGTAGTTCTATTATTCATGTTGAAGGAAACCTGTACTAAGAAGGCTAGTATTCCTGGCCTCTCTCTAAAATTGCTATTTTTCTGTCTCTAGCTTCAATAACAAATCATGTCAGCAAAAATATTGAAACCAAAGCATCATCATGACAACAAAGCAACTAACATTTAATAAGAAAAGATGAACAATGAAAAACCAGACTTGTTTCACTCAGTACAGGATTTCTTTCATATACCACAGCAGTTTAACCACTTTGTTTCTGCTATGGGGCTATTATTTTAATAATATTGATTATTTAAGAAAAATAGATTCACATACTCTGTGTGTCCAGGAGGCAGAGTTACCAGCACTTTAAAGAGGGACAATTGTGAGTTTTTGGGACTAACTAGGTAAAAAGTTACTTTTTTCTATTTTCATGGGTGTTATTTTCAAACAAGTAGTTTTATTGTAATATAAATATTTTATTCAATATATTTGACAATAATGTCCTATAACACGAAGTTGGATATTATAGCAAAAAAAGAGGATTTTCCCACTTGTATTTCTTTTATATTGTGTTCTGCGTTTTAAATACAAAACTGAACAAAACATAGAAGAAACACAGGAGAAGAAATTACAACTAAAACAATTTTAAATTGTAAGGGAGCAAAAATGAAATTGACAAGCAGAATTATTATTATTATACTAAATATTATTATAATAATATTTAATATTAAGTTAGGAGAAGGCAGAGGAAGAATCATTTAAGGCTGGGTCTACACAGACTTTTTTAAAATGCATGTAAACGTTCCTACTGCGTTTATATGTGTTATTATGCACTTTTATTAGTGTTTTTAAGCTTGGCTTTAAAACTCTGGAAAACGTCTATGCTGTGTTTTCACGTGTTTTCACCATGTTTACATTTAAAGTGCTTTTAAACGCAGGAAACGTTTGTGAAAATCAATAGAAGCGTTTGCCTGCCTTTTTCGGCGTTTTCAGCGCTAACCCCGCGTTTTAAATTTTAAAACGTTGAAAGCAGCGTTATAGATAGCGCTCATAAACGTGCCTCAAGGAAACGTCCTGGTGTAGATTAGCCTATTGAAGTGCATGGGAATTTCAAACATGTGATTTTAAGCCTCAGATTAACGCTGGGAAAAACGACCTTGTAGCGTAAGCCTAAGGCTGGTTTTAGTAATGAAGACTTAACAGGACATTGAACGGAAAAACATTTTGTTGATCATTATTTAATTTTTACTTCTAAGGTTGTTTTTACTAATGTCATATGCAGATCAAAGGTCATCTTATTTATTTACATATGAAATGGTAAATATAATGTATCAATTATTACATTATGTTTACTCATGACACCTACAAACTATCTGTAAATATCAATGTGACAGCTGGCAATTGCCAATAAATGTGTCAGATGACCAGCAGGGAGAGAAGAGCAGGACACCAATATGTTCTGCAAACTTTCGTAGGGGTATATTTCCTCCCTCGTGTTCTTCAAATTGTTAAAGTATCTAAGCACCTGGATGATCCATTTGATGATATAATTTGATACGGTAATGGTCTTATTGTGGGTAGAGGTGATCTTTTAATAAGTAAAATACCACTGAAATGTAGTCAAAACTACATTTCAACCAATACAATCACTATATTGTTTTCAAAAATAAATAGTATTGTATTGAAACATGGGGATACTTTGATAGCTTTGACAGACATATTTGTAAATACACAAATCCCTAGGGAAAGCCTAATATTTGTACATTTTTTGCTAAAAGAAAATTAAAGATAAAGAATTCCTTTAATATTCAGTTCAGACCTTCTTCAGTACTGGTGGCCTGGGAGCACAGGAAAAAAGATGGAAAAAAGGGGTGGGGGATAAGGAAGTAGACAATAGTCAGATTAAAAATTGAATGCCATTAACAAGTTAGGAGTGTTCTAGTAAACATGCTAGTGAACATTTTTTGTTTTAAATTGCCTTTACACATGCTTTGATATTCAATGGAAACACAGCTTCACTCTATTCACTAAAATGCAGTTTGCAAAGGAATCATATGCACTCATGACCACTTTATTAGGTATAATTTGCTAGTTACCAGGTAGGAACCCATTTTGCTGTCAGAACTGCATTTGGTCTATATTGACATAAAAGTATTATGCTGCAGATTTGTCAGCTGCACATCCAATGTGCGAAACTCCCATTATACCACATCCCAAATGTGCTCTATGTAATTGAGATCTGGTGACTGTGGAGGCCAGACTCATTGTCATTCTCAAAAAAGCAGTTTACCTTAACTGTATTATCCTGATGTGAGAAGGCAGCTATACTAAGGTAGCCTATATTATTTAAACTATGTTGAACTGGTACTTTATTGGTCTTTCAATAACCAATATACCATTTTGGGATAAAAACCAGTGTGAGTTGACACTGCTTACTTGTTTTTAAAGGTGCAAGGCCGCCATTCTTGACATTCCTGCTGATTGCCAAGATGTATTCCTAATGGCTCCTGTAGACACATTTTGCACGACATTAGGTGCTCTAAAGCATTAACAGGCTGTAACTGCTAGGCTTTTTCATGTGTTTGCAAGCATTTACAAGTAGCACTAATTAAAGTATATGGAGCTCGCAGGGATGGCAAACCTTATCCTGGAGGCTGCATGTAGTGTTTTAAGAAGTATAGCAACACTTGATATTCTCTTTCAAAAAAGGATAATGAGTCCAATGGTAACCATTTTTTCAAGGCTCAAATCCACTTGCAAATAAATACATACATATCATATAAAAACAGTGTGTAAATATTGTGGCATAGCACAGGGGGAACCTCATGGTAACGGGATGCTTACAGGGCAGATTAGAGGCAACAGACTCCAAAAGTCCAAAATAATAGCATTTTTTTTATTGGAATAGGCAAGTCTTACATCACACTCCCCAGCACTTCACAATAAAACAATAAACAGTACCCGGCTGGGCATTTGGCTGCCTCACTTAGGTGCCCTCTCTTACTAACACTCTATATCAGTACTGGTCCACTCACAGTTTAGTAGTACTGTTTTGCGGCTGGCTTTCCTGGAACCCTCTGGCTCTCCCTAAGCCTGGCATCCACTCTGGCTCTCTCTCAGCCTGGAATACACTCTGGCTTTCTCTCAGCCTGGAATACACACTGTCTCTTTCTCAGCTTGGAATCCCCTCTGGCTCTGTCTCAGCCTAAAATCCACTTTGGCTCTCTCTCAGCCTGGAATCTACTCTGGCTCTCTTTCTGCCTGGAATCCACTCTGGCTCTCTCTTAACCTGGAATCCACTTTGGCTCTCTCTCAGCCTGGAGTCCCTCTGGCTCTCTCTCAGCCTGGAATCTACTCTGGCTCTCTCTCAGCCTGAAATCCACTCTGACTCTCTCTCAGCCTGGAATCCACTCTGGCTCTCTTTCCGCCTGGAATCCACTCTGGCTCTCTCTTAACCTGGAATCCACTCTGGCTCTCTCTCAGCCTGGAATCCACTCTGGCTCTCTCTCAGCCTGGAATCCACTCTGGCTCTCTCTCAGCCTGGAATCCACTCTGGCTCTTGCTTAACCTGGAATCCACTCTAGCTCTCTCTCAGCCTGGAGTCCCTGTGGCTCTCTCTCAGCCTGGAATCTACACAGCTTCTGAGGTATTAGTTACAATCTTGTCACTGGGCTGATACAAAATGGGCTGCCTCTCTTCAATCTTATCCAGTCCAATGCCAGCAATGTTGTTTGCTACAGCAAGCTGAGGTGATAATTGACATGGCCCCCTTAAAAGCCACTGTGGTGATGGTCTTCACACTTTTCTCTGCCACACCCCAATCACATTTAAATTGCTTTTTATTGTTTTGAGACTTCTGATGTTGAATAAGACCATAACGGTCATCGAAGACTATATCACTGGAGTGCCACTTATTTCCTTGTTCAGTAGAAGGATGCCGCTTTCTTAGGTAAACATCTAGATCAGTTTTTCTTGCTATGATGTGTAAGGCGAACATGACAAACATAGCATTCATATAGCTTGTCCCCAGAACGAGTTCTTGTGTGCCTCTGCATGTGATGATCAAGTTTTAAGCTTCTGGGACAAGTATAACTGCACTGTTCCTATTGGAAGGTTTTCTTTACACTTTTTTTTAACTTTTGTCAGTTTTGGAGGCATGTTTCCCATCCCTCTTTCAGCCTTCACTTCTACTGGTGTAGCAACACCTTCCTCATCAGGCAAAACAGGGACAGTTTCTTCCACCTTTACTTCACCTAATTTGATAAACGTTTCCAGCACTTTTTTGGAAACAGGGATAACTTTTCCAATCTTTATTTTGCTTAATTTACTAAACTGTTTTGGAGGACAGAGGTATTTTCATGGGCTTCTGTGGACTCTGATACAGGGACTTCTTCAGAAGCCACCTCAGCTGAAATAGGATCCTATCCTTTAGCTTGGACTTCAGTAAAAGGAAATTTTTCCCCAGTCAACACAGGAACACATTCAACAGCTTCCATCTCAGATAACACAGAAGTATCCTTTTCAGTCACTACAGGAACACTTTCTTCAACTTCAATATCTGTTAACACAACACTACTTTCTATAGCCTTTACTGCACATGAGACAGGGACACTTATTTCAGCATGCACCTCTTCACCCAAGACCACTGTAATTGGGACATTACCTTTGGATTCCTTTGGTTTCTCACAAGCTGCATCTGAAACAAGATTGACAATTTTCTCTTCTTAAGACTCATCATCATCTTCATCATCATCATCGTCATCATTTTCACTCTCTTGCTGCTTGGCCCATTTCCCCTTTCTGGCTACAGACTTTGCTGGAGTGGTAGCTTTCTCTTCCTTGCTTGCAATCTTTTCCCCCGCTGCCAGAGGCGACAACGAAAATTTCTGCAGGACCCACCGTTGTGGTGTCATCTTTGCGAAAAAGTTGCTGGCCCTTATGGTGCTTCCTGTTTCCTGGGCAAATGGCAGTCCCCACAAATTCCATGCGGCCAGTTGCTGCACAAGCTCACTCAGCATTTTCCAATTCTCTGCTGCAGCCCGACAGACTTCCACCAATTGTACCACCAACACACGGTTAATCTCTTGCTGCATTTGCACCATGTGTGCATTTGCTTGCCTCTGCTTTTCCATGTCCCATTGCCCTTTTTCTGACCTTTTCTACCCTTTTTAGGGACACTTTGTTACAATATATATATATATATATATATATATATAGACATATACATACATACATACACACACACACATATACACACACTTGATTTATACAAGGTTGCTTGTTGTACAATGACAACTATGAAAGAGATTGCTTATGCATGTTTGACATATTTTATGAGGCTTCACACCAACGATATTATATAATAATATACTGGCACAGTGAGTCGTTGAAAAAGTAAACATGCAGTCAAAAAACAGTGTAAGGATGCCTAGGAATCTAATTTGTCTTCTCTTGTGGGACAGTTTCTTTGAGGTAATGATGTGCATGCATTTTTATTATTCATGTATGTTTTAGAACAGAGTGACAGGATGAAAGAAATCCGATAAAGGGAGCAGAAAACATGTGAAGAAAGAAACTGGAAAGTTGATAGTGAAGCACAAGTCAGTAGAATGCTAATCAGCTGAAGACAGAACAAAGCTACATTATGTTACTACAGGGAAGCCAATAATTGCAGTTTTTTAAAGAAAAAAAATGTAATATTGATCTATATATTGAACCAATGTATGCAAGAACTTTCCTAAAGCATTTTTGTGAAATCTAAAAAAGAAAGGAATGTGAAAATGTACTACATAATTTGTTGTAACAGAAAGCCAGGAAAGAAATGGCAAATTTTGGACCCCAATCTATACTATTCAGTAAGAGAATGCCACTGTTGTTTTTCATGTAATATGTGCACATGAAAGGTAAATTTTCTGCTACAGGGTTGGTTTTAGTGTTAGGAATTAGTTTAAAGATTAAGTTAGTGCAAACTTCAAGGTTTGTTAGGGTTAAGGTTTAATAGTAAGATGTTAACTTTTATGCTAGGTTTTGAAGATTTTAGGTGTTTAGGTTAAGTTTAGGATCAGATTAACCCTGGGAAAAAAGATGTAACATTTATATTTTAATATGAAATATATATAAGAAAAGTGGCTTATTGATCCTTGAATGTAAGGGTTACATTAGCTTTTTTTCTGGCTAAAAAATTGCATAAATAACAGAACTTACTGATAACCTTTAATAACAAAATGCAGCATACTACTGAACTGGAAACAAAAACAGTGTTATCTTTTTTTTCTATTACCTTTTAACAATATTATATGATGATATTTATGGGATATATGTATGATCAAAGGCAAACATATTTGTTCTTCTTGGGTGACAACTGTAGCTTCCTACACAGATACAGTTTAAGCGACCATCTGTGACCTCTTTATCTTTAATAAATTGAATACATGTATATATTTTTGTAAAAAGCAAGGTCTACACAAAGATTTTGTGCATTGTTTCTGGAGACTGGCACTTGTAAAGAGAATGCAACCAGCTAGCTGTAGGCTACCCTAGCCAATCCCAATAGATATTATTAAAATAGGAAACACTTGACGTGCCAGTTGTGACTTTGATGTAAGCAACACAGACACCCTAGTTGTGTTCCTGTGAACATCAAGCTGTAAATTGCCTCAATTAGGAGAAGCTAGCTCAGGATTAGGTGGTTTGCTCATCCTTTTTATATTATCACTTATTTATATTATTTTTCATTATACATAATTAGACTTTGCATGATATTGCTCTATAAGGTTTTAAACTCAATAGTATTTGATTATGACCATGACCTTGAAATCATGATTTGCTAATGCTATTACTTAGTGACGTGACTATAGGCTTTGCAAAATGCTGTGATGGTGTTTTTTCATGTAAACATGCATTTCTATCCTTTTGCAGGTTTTCCAGATTGCGTATGTTATTGTTAAAGCCGCAAACTCCCCAAGACCTGGAAACTGGATTTTAGAGCGATCTCTTGATGGTATCACTTACAAGCCGTGGCAGTATTATGCTATCACCGACAGCGAGTGTTTAACCCGGTATAACATCAACCCACGAGTTGGTACACCTTCTTACACAAAGGATGATGAAGTCATCTGCACATCTTATTATTCAAAGATTCATCCACTTGAAAATGGAGAGGTAAATTGTGCAATGAAGCAAATGCAAAGACTCTGACAGCACCAAAAGCTGCCTTTACTGTACTCTAACTGACAGGTTTTATTTCCCTGACAGCGGCACACTACGGGTTGACAGTGCTCTCTGATTGCCTGTAACATAGCAGAGGAGGGGGCTGAATAGGAAAACACATTTACATTTCCACAGAGTAATGTTCCTGCACAAAGAAGACAGACAGAGCAGCGAAGGTGACACAGTGATGAGCCCACAAGTTCAAGTTGAGAAAAAGAAAATTCATTACATTATGCAACACATGCCAAAATTGACAGCAATGTTTTGTGACTGTTTAACAGGCTTTCATTATCTCAGATAATTTTAAAACAAAATATGAATGCACATTATTTATCAGCATTGAAAATATACATACAAAAATTGTAACAATATTTCATTTATATCAGAAATACAGTTATTTAAAACACCAGAACTGTCACCTAGAAAGTTACAAACTTTCACATGTTGGCAGTGGTAGCCCATTGGAAGGTAAACCAAAAACACAGTGCAATGGATGCCAGAGGGCATACATGTCCATATATTCTTAGTAAGGGCATATTTTTTGGTTTAATACATCTGTAATTGATCTTCTAATACCTGACACCAGTGGATATTTCTTGTAAGGTAGGCATTTAGGTACAACAGTGCTTCTGGTCCAGAGAATAAATAGAGACCTTAATCAGATCACCTGAAAGACTTTTAGGAACAGAATATTTCGTAATACATATTAAACAGCAGCACTTCCACTACAATAAAAAATGTCCAGTTCTCGTAAAACAGTACATTTGTGAAAAATCTTCACAACTTTGAGCAAACAACAAAGAAAAAATATCGCTCAGAACCTCCACAGTTTTAAAGAGACTATAAGGGTTTTATGGATTTACAGTATGATTAACATTCAAGAAAACACAAAAACATTTTCCAACACAGATATTTATCCCAAATTTCCATCCCCAAAGGTTCCCATGCATGGTTTCCTTAAAATTGTGCTTTCCCCTTAACTTTTACTTACAACAAAAATTAACATTCTTTTTATGTTCAATAAATTAAGCATTCGAATTGCAAAGTCTTCAGCGTAAGTTAGTGAAATTTGGAAATAAGATTTTTTTACAGTAAAAGCAATGTCACAACAATTGCCTGCTTACCCCTAATTGTAATTAACTTTTCTGTTCAGCTCCACAGACATTGGAGAGGAGGGGTGCTCAACATTATAAAGAAACAAATGCTGATAGTGGCTATGTGGATTGTGCAGCAACCAATTGCGCAGGTTATATTAGTTGTTGCATTAAACTAGCAAAAATGCTGACTGCAGAATGCAGTATTGTTTTGTTATGAAAAGTATGTCCATATAGGATACTTTTTTTTCCTGATGCTGTCTTTAGTTTTTGGTGCTTTTAATAGACACATGACCAATGCGCTACTTGAAACAGTAAAGCAGTTAATGTTTTATGTAATTCATTGGAACAGGCGTAATGATATAATAATGTACTATAAAACTTTGGTTTTGAAACACAGAAACTCACCGACTGAATCTACCATTTCAAAAATGCCAAGATCCAGATAGAGGTCATATGGCATCTTTTCACTATAATAGTTTTATAGTGACTTTTATCACACAAAACTCATAGCCCTAGTATTACAAAATCTATGTAACAGGACTGCCATAAAACAGAGCAGATGGAATGAAGTAAAAAAGCAATATTATGTAATATTTCCTGTGTGTAATCCCAGCTCAGTCTCTGCAACACAGTGGTGACATATTGGCATGGTACCAGAACAATAATACTTCAATACCAGATGGGAAGCCCAATCTGTTAACACATAGGTAATTTTGGTGCCGTGATAGTGCCACAGCAACAGGAGCACAGAAAACATGATATAGACATTTACAGGCAAGAATATTTCCCTCTGAAATTCTCAGAAAAATAATTCACCCGACAATTAGTATAATCTGTGTTTAAATGCATATTTAAAGTCTTTCATAGTGTTCTAATGCCTAATAAAGCAAAATATGTTTTTTATTTATGGACCCCATATGAACACAAAAATAATTTATACATTCAGTTCATGACAATGAATGCATTATGGTTTATTGGAGCTGGTTTGTCATAACTTATTATTTACGTATTTTATTATTCTTTTATTTCATTACCGCTGGAACTTTTATTCTTCAGTGTGTCTTTAGGGACTGGTTTGATCAAAAATTACTCCTAAAATATATGTGCAAATGGATTTTTTTGCTTTAGAGTTTAGAGTGGGGAACTATTGGAACTTCCGTTGGGGTTTTACTGATAGTAGTTAAAGGCTATCAGTCAGGTTCTGGTGATTTCCACACCAACGACCCATGACTTCAAACAGAAATAATGTCTTCTTTGGGTACACAGGGGGATAATAAACTATAGACCAGCCTTTCTCAACTATTTTAGCATGGGGGGGGGGGCTCCTAAATTTCAGAGAGAAGAATCTCACCCTTACAAACAGCCAAAAAGGTAATTGGTGTCAGTTAAAGTGACCTGAGAACCTGGGACCTGTGAACCCCTACCAACCTCTGGAGGAAGCCTTCAAGCTAGATGTCATTCATAAATGTTATCCCCTAAAATAACCTTGAAGTCAAACAATATTAAGAGTACTACTGAAAATGCACAGTACAAATTGTTATTCAGAATAGATAATTGGTTTGTGTAGCTGGAAATGCATGTAAATCACCATCATGCTATATTATTGCATTTTTTTGTAATTCAGTTTCATGGTAAACAGCTTACATGATGCTGAATAAAAAGGCATTTGCTTTGAAGTAGACCCGTAGGTAAGGAACCTTTAGGGAAACAATCTTGTGCTGGTCTAGTCAGAAACACCAGATGGAGTCATTTTTAACACTGTGTAAAAAATGCTGAGAGCTATTTCCATTTGTCATTCCTACATGCATATGTAGCATAAGGGTGACACAGGCAAGTACAGTGATAATGTTGAACTGAGGTCCCATTAAGAAAGGAGCTGAAGGGTATAGTTGTCAATGACACAACAATATTTGCTAAACAGTTCATTAGGCTGACATTTCCCAAAACTCTTTGGGGAGTGAAAGTTAGGAAGAGTGTGACAAGAGCAGTCCATGACATTTCACCAGAAATTTAAAACATGGCATTTGAAGCAAATCTGTACTCATTAACAATACCCTAGAAACAAGTGCATGTTTTTTCTTTTAATTTACAGAAATAGTCAGATGTCTATTAGTTGTGATGTTAAAAAAATATAGGATGTTTACTTTTTGGAAGGAGATTTATGTAATTAGCTAATGCTCCATGAAACAATAAGATGTCTGTATGACATACTTCACTGTACACAATGAACAGCAAATGGGTCAAACAGGAAAATGAAGACAGTAAGATAAAGCTCATAAAATCTGTTACATATATTTATAATCTTTTCAGCCCATATTTTATTAAAATCTGTGCAGATAACTTGTAATTGTTTGGGTTTCCAGTCTTGTATGAATCTATGTTTATATTGAAGGGTGTTGTTTAATAAGAGGTAGAATTTAGCTTGTGTTCTGTGCACTTAAACAACAAATTTGGTTGGCCAGTTAATATGAATTTAGGCAATCTAACATTAAGCACACCGACAATGTAAGAAATTATTTTTGGTGGATGCCAAAGAAAAAGCTGAACTAAATGATCAATAAACAATAATATTATAAATATATGGTATAGATATATGGCTCTTTAACATTGAGTAAAACCACTGGAAATATATCACTTTATTTAATATTTTTTTTACTTTAAATAGATTCACACTTCTCTAATTAATGGAAGACCAAGTGCTGAGGATCCTACACCAACACTCTTGGAATTTACATCTGCTCGCTACATTCGACTGAGTTTACAAAGAATCCGGACACTAAATGCTGATTTAATGATGTTGGCTCACAGTGATCCAAGAGATATAGATCCTATAGTTACAAGAAGGGTAAGTGACCCTTAAATGATATAATGTTTTTTTTTTTCTTTTAATCTGTTAAAAGTTTAGACATTTGATTTCAATAGCTTACATTACCTGACTCATTTGAGTTCCAAATGTATGTCAGAGACAGGAGAACAAAGACTATAGACACTTACCTCTAAACTGCATCCTTGCTTACCTCTTCACTTGTAGATGGAACAATAAGCATTCAACCATACACAATGAGGCTGATTTATTAAAACTTTCCAAGGATGGAGAAGATACACTTTCACTAGTGAAGCTGGGTGATCCAGCAAACCTGGAATAGATTTCTTTAATGTCATTTGCTATTTTCTAGAGCGCTTACCTGATCCGCCGGCGTCCCGCGCCATCCATTGCCGTGATCTCTGTCTTCTTCTTCCTCCGGCCGGGTTCTGCACATGATGAGTACCGGGGAGTTCCCGGTGACGTCGGTGCGTGTGTATATTGCGGGCGGGGCGGGGCGGGGCAGGAAAATAACTGTATTGAATGCAATACATTGGATTTATACGTGTAAAAGCAGTAAATTGTTTTCAAGAACATTTATTTTACAGTATATATATTAGTATGAATATATTGTGTATTTTTTTTTTAAATTTAAAAAAATGTTAAATTTTTTTTTTTTTAATATATAGATTGTTTAATTTATTCAAATTATTGTTTTTACATGATTTTGTGTTTCAAACTTTAATATACTCATACTATTATATTGCACTGTAAAATAAATTTTCATGAAAAACAATGTACCGCTTTTAGACATATAAAACCGGTGTTATGCAAGCGGGTGTGGACCCACTGTGCCACTGACCGGGTATACTCCAGAGGGGCGTGACTAAGCAGCTACCAGGTCTTCGCTAGAGCCTCTGATGGTGAGGATAGGCTTGGGCTGCGGGGTAGCTGCCAGGTGCCACTCCAGAGCAATCCCCAGGCCAGTGGCAGCTGACCACAGGAGTCAGGAAGCAAGGATACAGGACCAGGGCCAGGCGGCAAACAGGCGAAGTCCAGAAGCGTAGTCCGAGGTCAGGGTCAGGCAGCAAACAAGCAAGGTCCAAAAATGTAGCAAGGTCCGGTACACAGGAAAGCAGTCAGATGAATCACTAAACACAGGGTAATGCTGGTAAGCCAGAGATTGCTCAGGCAACTTCCTGTAATAGGAGGTGCCTTTAAATCCCTGCAGGACATCAGCCATAGGCTGTGGAAAACAGAGGGCGTGTGTGTGTTACCTCAGAGACACACCCACGCCAGCTCACAAACAGAGCAAGTCTCAGCATGGAGGAAACACTGATATGGAACATAGGTAGTGTTACCTGAGAGATAGAACCCGGCGCCCATGCCTGCGATTAGGAGCAGCGGCGCCGGCACGACCTGCAGTGCTAACAACCGGAAAGAAATGATGCGCTAGGAAGGTTAAAGTGAACAGTATTTCACTCACGTAGTTTATACAGTGTATCTTCTCCAGGCTTGGAAAGCTTTAATAAATCAGGCCCTTTATGAGAATAAACCTATGTTTTAAAATGTTCCTGGTATCAGAAGTGATATGGAAACCTAATATGTTTTGGACTATTTTGAAAATACATTTAACAAATTCACCTAAAGTTAAACTACACTGTATAATAAAGGGAATTCTCTGCTTTTATTTACTATGCCTAATAATGCTACAAATCCTCAATCTATATATTATCTCATATTTACATAGCGTTGATATATTACGCAGCACTTTATAAAGTCTAAAGTCATGTCACTAACTGCTCCTCAGAGGGGTCCACAATCTAATGTCCTATGTACCCACAGTGACATGTCATTCACAAAGTTTAATACCAATTTTTGGAGATTAAATTACCTGATATGCAACCACAGAGAAAACATACAAACTCCATGTTGCAGAAGCAAGAATACTAGCAACTTAGCTACCATGCCATCAAGTTCCTGTTCTCAATAAGTTACTCAGCCATTATGTGTGATGCATTATCTTATAAGGTTTACATGTAGTTGGAAGTCTGTTGACTTGAATTACTTAGTTCTCAGGTATACTTAATTTAACTGATCTGAAAGGCAGATCTTTACTAAAGTCAGGAATTTTTATAAAGTGAGATGGACAACATCCCAATCATTAATTAGTCACTTTCTTATCCATTTGCATAGACACCCTTAGTCCTCATAAGGCACAGTTGAGCTGCAGCTAGTGAACCATGGTGTCCAAATGCCTCTAGCCAGTTTATTATGTGACCCAAGCTGAAGATCTGCCATATTGTTGCCATATTGTCTGTGGCCCTGAAGTACCCCCTTAGAGGTGGCAATGTTTGGCAGAGGATAAACATTACTACTGAAGCAACTACTGTATTACTGTAACAAATAAAATTAGAATTACAAAATTAAAATGCATTGCCTATAAATATACTAGGCCCCCAGAAATTGGGCTGTATAGACAGGCTCTTGTATTTCTAATTAATTTACCGTAGATTGAAACACAATCGATCTTTGGCTTGGTTAAGCATTCACTGGCTCTGTGACAATACCAACAAACAAACTGATGCACAACAAACAGTTATTTGATTTAGTAACAAGCTGTCCACTTATGAGAAAAATACAAACTTTTTGTTGCAGCATACTTCTTGAGCTCTATCCTCTTTTCATCTCAGAAACGAACTTCTGTGTCCTACAACCCCACAGTTTAATTTCATCACCTGTCTTTCCACTTTGCACAGGTGCCCTGGACTTTGGTCTCTTTGGCCAGGGAATGCAGTCAGTCTATAGACACTTACATTGCTACATGCACGTTTTACCAAAGTTTAAGTAAACCTATCAGAACCTAATTTTTTCTGCTACTTGTCCCATTTTGACCATAGGTCTTTTGCTGGTATACCACCTGATGAAATATTTACAAATGAAATAAACATATTTTCATATATATATATATATATATTTATATATATATATAATATATATTTTAATATTTCTATTGTTTCAACAAAAATTAACAAAAAGGAAGAAAATATTTAATTATGGTTTATTATAAACTATATGTATATTATAATTTAAAAAAATGTTATTTAATATAAAAAACAAACTTTTATGGGCTATTTTAAAAGTGTGTTATACTAAATTATTTCAATATCAAGCTGCTCTAGAAAGCAAGGATTTCTGTACACAGCATCTTCCTATTGATTGTTATTTGGGCTGTGAAATTGATAGTTGGTCTAAGAAAGAGTCCTTAGAGTATACATACCATCAATTGTCCTTAAGCAGTTAAAAACACATCACAAAAGTAAAATGATAAATTTTAAGATGTTAGGGCTTATTTTTACAATGGCCTGCATGATTTTCTGAGAGATAGATTCTAATTAGTTGTGATGAGAATGATAACCTCAGTTGTTTTACATTTGTAAATGTATTTAGTGTTCAAAGGAGGACAGAAAAGGGTGCATACACATATACCAAACTATAACTATAAAAAAGGAACACTTATGGCTGCACCTAAATAATAATTTCTGAAGTTTTAAAGTCATTTTTTTAAATAAAATAAATAAAATTTTTTAAATTTAAATAAAAAAACATAGTAGACATTTTTTATAGTATGCTAGTACTGGAACTTGTGTGCCTTTTTTAAAAATACCAAAAGGTATACCAGTTCTGTATGAAAATATATCACTGTGCAACTAGATTCTGCTGATTTGTTTGATGTTGCATTGGGCATTAAGTTTAGAGATTACACTTCTGTCTTTGTTGAAGGTTTGTGTATTTATCACAGTTCTGTTTGATGTGAATGAGGAGCAAATAAAGGGCAGGCAGAAGAAATGATAATAAATCAGTCTGCAGGAATTGAATCAGTGATCCACATTACTGATGGAATGTATTGATACTGCATCCAACCTTCCAAAGCCCCCACTTAAGTGGGTCATTTCAATTTATCTTCTTCTACATGGATTGTTTGCTAGTATCTCTCTTCAATCTTTTCCATTTTTGTAGGTGTGTGCATAGAAATATTTCAGTTTTTTTCAGCTAGGAAATAGTAGAGTATTAGAGTATAGAGTATTAGCTATAAGAGTAGATAAACACATACATCTGTCATGAAGCAAATACCTTGTATGGTGGCTTTCTTTTGACAATGCATTGTACCTGGCTGTTATGCTATCCTACTCTTGCTATAAACAAGTATGCAAATCAGACAAATGGTAAAATGCTTATGTGCATTCTTTTCTAACTTAGTGTTGAACCAAGCAATTAGAAGTTGAGTTAAACAATGGCAACTTCCATATTTCTACTTGAGACACGTTTTCTATAAAAAGTATTTCTAGTTTTCTGAACTGTTTGGAAACAGCTCACACCTTATTGATATATTTTGACATATGTCATATAGGCAGGATGAGGTACTGCTGCTGCTGGAAAACCTAGCCATCATCCATTTATTTCCACATTGTAGCAGCACAGCATTGCCCAGCTGCTAATACATTTAAAGAGGAACAATATTCACTGAATGAGGAACATATACATGTCTAAATTTCAACACTTCAGTTTCTAAATGAATAAAGTTTTCCTCCCAGGGAATTCTCTTCTACCTTCTTCTGCAAAATGATGATCTTCAGCCATCTTTATTGCTCGTGCCGGGGGTGACAAAACTCCTGAGCAGGTGCGCAGTGGTTCATTCTAAGCACACTCAAGGGAAGCTGGGATGGTTTTCCTGCCAACAAAAGCTGTTGCTGTGTATGCGCAGCTCAGCCTTTTCACATATTCTCAGCCCAAATCAGGCATTTAAAAGGTGTTACTTAAAAAGGGACACCACCTGTCCCTTTCTGCAATAAACACCTGCCTGATCCTTTGTGTTGTAAAGCACAAAAATTGTCAAGGCACTAGTTGATACCTGTTTCATTCAAGGTTGAGTTTAAGGTACCCTGTTCATTTATATCATCCTAGTACACAGACATGACTTCATGGACCATGTTCATGGTGCATCTTTAAACATATGCTATGTGGATTGGAATCTGGCCATTTGGTGTTACTAGATTAGCAATCTTTAGTATTAGTTGACTTGTATCAAAATGTTTGCTCATATCTACCCATATAATTTTACAGTTGTGACTAGCATGTCTCAAAAAATCTAAATGATAAGAACACAAAATAAAATGCTATTATTAGTTCAGTGGTTATTGCATGTTTATTACATATGAAGCCACGAGAGCTCAAGGCAGATCCAGTGCATTATTTACCACCCACAAGCCTTTTCATTTTACCCAGTTTTATATAGATAGACTATGCATGTATGTTTATGGTAGTGGGTGGGAGGAGGTTACCTGGCCCTTCAACTTTTACCCTTCAACTTTTACAGAATTAAAACCACAAATAGTTACCATTTTCCATAAGTTCCAAAGTTGCTAGTCTTAAAATTTTCTTTAACTGTAACTTAAAGATATCCAGAAATTTTTAACCATGCATTTTATTTCCAACATTTAGTAATTGGATATAATATTTTAAAGAAAATAAGAGAATTAGATAAACTAACAGTATATTTTCAGAGACTTATACAATAACAACTTTCGGTGTTCCTTGTTTGTATCATTGCAAAATGCAGTGTATCTGCCCACACTAGTACATTTTAAACAGACTGTTAGAGACTGTGAGATGTTATGGGTAGGTGGTGGAAAAATAAAATCATTGGCCATGCCAGTAATAAAAGGAACATCTATTCGAGTTCAATTATAAAAGGTATTATTTTAATTTGTAGATTTACTAAATATGTATACATGTAGCTCTGGACAGACCCTTGCTTTATAGTCTACAGACCACATTCCAATATTTATTACTATATATTGCCAAGCCTTAATGGAAAGCTTAATGTTAGATTAAACAATCCTGCAACATATGATGTTTACTAACCGGTTATCTTGTTTTTGTTTCCCAGTATTTCTATTCCATAAAAGATATTTCTGTGGGTGGTATGTGCATCTGCTATGGTCATGCAAGAGCTTGCCCATGGGATCCAAGAACTAATGTGAGTATTTTTTTCTTAATCTTTTAACTCCAAATTGGTATATATGAATGTGAATGCAAATAAAGACCATACTGATGTTTACGTGTTTTGGAACCTTTTTTTCTGCCTCCTAATTTCATCAATTTCCTTTCATTGTTTTTATATAACTTTTCCTGTGGTCTTTATTCAGAAGGCCTAGGACTCTGTTCATCTATGTGTTATCATGCATTTGACTGTACCTTTCTTGCATTTGCAGTTTATTAGACAAGTCAGTTAAAATAGAGGCTTTCACAGGCAAAATGCAAAACACATTAATGCACTTCAAAACAATTAAAATTAAATCCACTCAGTGTTTTGATTCTTCTCTCTTCTGTGTTGCAGAAGAAATTACTAAATGATGCAAACTTTCTGATTTTACTTGATGGAAAATGTCCTTGTTTGACAAGCACCTCCAAAAAGTAAAAATAACTACTGATACCCCTTATGAGTATCGTTTGAAAACAAGGAGGATCTATATTGTTAGCAGCCTTATTTTTTTTATGTTCCCTGCGACTAGATCTACATTGAGTTCTCCATGTTTCCATCCACAACACAAAAATATACTGGTAACACCTGTCTTATACCTGAAACAGCTATCACAAAGATAGCCAATATCCTCACAGGGGAATTTTTCCTTGTAAATACTTCCTTTGCTTCTCCTTTTGACACTGTCAGTCATCCTCTTTCACACCAGACCCTGTTATCTATCTACATTGGTGGCACTGTTCTCTCCAGCTTTTTTACCCAACCGCTCATTTAAAATCACCTATAATGGCAACTTTTCTTCTCCCACACCTCTCCCTGTTGGTGTTTTTCTTGGCACAGTCTTTGGACCTGTTCTGTTCATTCTTTACACCTGTCTCCTTGGCAAACTTTTCTACTCCTTCAACCTACAATACCATTTGAATGAGGATGAGACCAAGCCCACTTGTCCACTCCTGACTCCTTTCTCCTTTTATCTTGAATAACATTTTATGCTGCCTATTTGTTGTCATATCGTGGATGGTAACAAGTACCTTAAACTCAACCTTGATTAAAATAATTCATCATCTTCTCATATATTCTTATCCTAACATCACTATAACTGTAAATACCCCTGTCATTTCCCTCACTCACAAACAGACTATTTTGGTGTCAAATTTTACTCTGCACTATCCTTCACTTTCCATTGACAACATTTTTGGGTCCCGCTACCAAAGACCACCAAAGATCTACTACACAGTCCCATTATGTCTCACCTCAACTTCTGCAACATTTTCTTACTCCACTAATTAGACTCTTGCTTCTACAATCTATCACTAATGCTGTAACTAGATTTATCTATACTTCCCACTACTCCTCATTATGTCTGCAGATCTCTTCTTTGGCTTCAAATGGCTTTTATTTAAAAAAATGGAGCAGTATGACATTATTTTCTATACATAAAAGTTCATTTAATGTGATTTCAATGTTTGTAGGAATAACTTTGGCTTTTATTTTATATGCTGATAGAAGGAGGTACTTTTTTAAATAATCTAACTAGTAATGTAGTAAGATCTTTAAAAACATATTCAATTGGCTGTATTTTTATATTGTTGTTTGGGTTACTGAGAAAAAAAATCAATTTGCCAAATTTCAAATATTACTAAAGGCTTGTTTACAAGAAAAATGTTTTGCTTTGGACTTAATGACCCTTACTTTGTAAAATTATTCTGTACTTACTAAAGTACATCCAGTCAATTAAGGAATTTTGAACAGTATCATTATAAGTAACTTTAAAGTTATGCAATTCCAGCAGTGTTTATTATGTTTAATATATTTAACCTGACTCACCCCATGTTTCTTTTCATTGTGTATTTATTTTTACGTATGGCACACTGTGCACAGACTGATTCACAATGCAGTCATGGATACATGAGTTTGTAGATAGGAATGAGAATGTAATTATGTAAGCTTTTTAAGCTTTAATAGTCACCTGAACACTTCCAGTGATATTTTATGTGTAAATGACAGCTTTAATATGCTGGAAAATGTTAATTAGTAGCTTACAATAGCATGTGTTTTGTGATGTTATTTTTAATATTAATTACGATTCCAGTTGACGGTATACAGTTAACACTTTGCATCTTACAATTCCCATCATTTGACTTTGGCAAATTATTTTGGACTTATATTATAAGTTTTGCATTTTTTGAAATACTGAATTTTTAAAATATATAAGATTAACAACCATTGTTAAAGTATATAAAAAATGTTTTGTGCTTAGGACTTCCATGGATTCAAACCACACCTGCATGTTTAAGGTCAACATGGATTTATGGGGAAATTGGACCTAATTTTTAGGACAAACTCCCTTCATAATTCTCTTCTTTGCCTCTCAGCTGTTGTCTGAGAGTAGCTTTAAAAGTGAAGAGGGGTCAGAGCAATCATAGTGGTAGTGATTAAAAAACTGTGGCAAGAAACCACAAGGGAATCTGACAATAACTAAAAAGGAGAAAATATTTTCATCTAGAAATGTTACTGTAATAGAAATTCTAGCAGTTAGGCAATTGACTAAGGGGGAGGCTTTTTTGTTTTTCATTATCCACTATCACAAACGTTCATGACACATTTTGCCTTTACAACATGGGTTAAGCTGTATGGAAATGTATAGAGAGCTATCTCCATTTCCCTCATTCCCAGTTCCAGTGATCGCACTCAATGCCCCTGATTCATCAATAAAATCCGCGCTCGCTGGAAGCGCGAAAGTACGCGCGGCCAGCGATCGCGGTTTACTGCGGTCCGGACTCGAGTGTGCGCATACACTCGCCTCACTGCCAGCCGGATTCCTGCCTTCATAATAATGAGCTCGCCAGTGTAAAGCTGCCGGAGATGCGCGGCTCCGGCCGCGAGCTTTTTCAGTTGCTGAATAGCGCGACGGCGTACGATTTCGGATCGCAAATACAAATGCGCGAGGGATAATCCGATTCTGCTTGATAAATCAGGGGCAATGCCCCTTACTTCCCTGCCTGCAGCACAAGTTATCAGCGCTCTGGCCTATGTATAGGATGATTTCACATGCATACAATTACATCATTAATATACTCACAGTTCTAGAAGTTTCAAGTGCCTTCTTATTCTATTAGAAAAATTTTGTATATTTATGCCATTAGCTTTCACCATAGCATTTTACTTGCAGTTTTAGCTTATATTCTGTTGAAATAAAATGTTTTTTCAGAAAATTCTAATATTTCAAAAGCCAAAATTTTTATTGTTTTATGTGAAATAGTTGTGTGTTAAACTAATGTAGTGGAGAGATGTTATATGTTTGACAGAAAACAAGTTGTTGGCATGTGTTTGGTCAGAAACTGACATTTATTAAGTTTAGTTTGCAGACATAAGTCACATGTAGAAAAAAATAACTGCAAAAAAAAACTGCAAAAGTTTTATTAGTTTTGCTAATAATTTTTAAATTATTATTTTGAATCATCTCAAACGAACAAAATATTCGGGAACTGTGTAAATACATATACCCAATATATATATATGTATTCAGTAATCCCTAAAAAAGTAATTAAGTGGATCTTGTAACCGACCAATGCTATATATCTTGTTGACTTCCAAAGCTATATATCTTGTTGAAAAGTTCCAAATATTATAGTTTTTCAATAAAATTTTGCATTATTTTCGGTATATATAAATGTATGCCTGCCTTCCATTTTTGCTAAATAAAACTCACCACTAAAACTTTCTTATCAAGATTGAATAGTTTTGCAACATTCATACTACACATTCATAATACAACTGTATAAAAAGTGTCATCATCATTTAACATTTGCACATGTATATTACATAGCCTACAGGGGTTTTCGGCATCTGTCAAACCTACACATAAACATTGCTTTCCCTGGTAAATAGGCTCTTTAAGAAATGGCTTTTACAAAGTCCAAAATTAAATGGTATATTTTATTTATGGATCGAAGTCCAAAAGGACATGTTGGAACTTAGCTTCAATATTGTGAACATCAATTGTTTGATTTTTACTTTCATTTTTTTTTCTAGATTTGTATACACTAGCTTTTAAAGCCAGTTTTTATCATTTTATCTTTTTTGCAAAAGTCAGTAATGGTTAATGTCTTTTTGTTTTGTCACCTGATTTAGAAATCCTCCTGTGAATGTGAGCATAATACCTGTGGGCCTAGTTGTGATCGGTGTTGTCCTGGTTTCCACCAAAAGCCTTGGAGAGCTGGAACATTTCTGACAAAGCATGAATGTGAATGTAAGTAAACTATTTAGCCCTTCGAACCACTTGTCAAATGTGTGCGTATGCCATGCAGTCTGGCACACAATGCCAAAACACAAAAAACATTTTCTATACTCTATCCTCAAGGACTTTTTTCCTACTATGGTAAGGTCTTTGCTTTCTATAAGACAGCAGATACAATCAAGCCATTCATTTTGAAGTGCTTACTATTAACAATCAAGATGTAGTCCTGAATAAGCTTAACGGACAATACCTGCAGAAATAAAAGCAAAAACATAAATAATCTTTATCTCGCTAAATAGGACCAAGTGTGCCTTAGCCTCGGTGAATCAAACTCACACACACGCTACTGCGTATATTTTACACGTAAGTCCTGCTCACAGTAACATTGAAAAAAAGCCTAGCTAACCTGGCTAGCCAAATATGTGAACCAGAACAGACGTTCAACAAATAATATACAATCAGGATATTACATTTGATTAGGAGAATACATTTACAACAGAGCAAAAGCTGTGTACCCTTTCCTATGTGCTTCTTCTTGGACCCAATTTCAACTACTTTAAAAAGTAAAACTGCTAACCAATAATATAAAACAACAATCCTGCATTTATTTCCCATGCCATTGTATCAGGAGGCTTGTAAATGGCATATGCATGAAAATTGTGGAAATAACATTGGTCCTACATTACTTTAGAGCACAGGTAAGCAAACTTTTTTGGCCACTAGGCCATTTCAGGGGTAGGCAGGAGCACACTAGGCCGGACTCTCTCTCGAGTCCCACCCTAATGACTTCGCCCCCCACCAGGAACACCCCCTGAAGGGAAATCCCTCTCCTCTGCAATGCATACAGAGGAGAGGGAATGTTCCCTATTTACCCAGGCGGCGGAAGTGTTAACGCGGGCCGCTGTAAATTGGGAAGGGAGCCACAACATGGAGGCTCAAGAACCGCATGCAGCTCTGGTGGCTTCGGCTCCGGTAGTTTGTTCTGGCTCCACCACGGGTTGCCTGCCGGGATTAGGCCAGATCGGCCAGGGGCCATTTGGTCAAAACAAACTACCGGCTGGGCTGTTTCTGGCCTAAAGGCCGGAGTATGCCGACCTCTGCTTTAGAGGATAATGATACATATCATTTATACTGAATTACAAGATAAAGCGAGGACATACATATTGTATTTAAATTTCTGCTATGATACACAGCTGGCAGTTCTCTCCTTCAGTGGGGGTGGGACCTAACATTCAAAGTGGCTCAGTGGTTAACACTCTGGCTTTTTGGGTTGGGTCCCAGGTTTGAATCTCGGCCAGGACACTATCTGCATGGAGTTTGTAGGTTCTCCCTGTGTTTGTGTGGGTTTCTTCGGGGTACTTCCTCCCACATCACAAAAACATGCAGTTAGGTAATTGGCTTCCCCCAAAAATTACCCTTAGCCTGTATTACAGACATATAACTATGATAAGGACATTAGATTAGGAGCCCCTTTGAGGGACAGCTAGTGACATGACTATGAACCTTGTACAGCGCTGCATAATATGTCGACGCAAATTATGATACTGTGTAATAATAATAACAATAATATCCAATGTGATCTCTGACTACTCTATACCATAACAGGGTTTAAAGCATTTTTACTGAATATTTGGGTTAATTGATTTATTAACTTAACCTAATGTTCTATATCCTGGCTGATTTAGTCATAGGTACAAATACAAATAGCAACACTAAACCAATTTCTGTAAGACTAGCAATCAGAGGCACCATTGCCTTACAAGACCGCATACTGCAGATATACAACTATGGTAAAATGTATTCCTGATTTCTGTCTGTAACTCTATTTTCCTGATTTTGTGACAGTTGTACAAAAATATGTTTCCTTATCCATGTTCCATTTGAAGAGATGAAAATCTGTGCAAAAGTGCCACAGGCAGAGACTTTAATCCTAGAATTGGGAAAAAAAACTATTTTCGTTTATGATCATTTCACAATTTTAAAACTCTCTTAAACAAATCAAATTATATTTTACGTTGTTGGTCCTGTTTGTTAGAGCTTAGAAAAATACCTTAGCCTGCAGTAAAATATTTTGAAGGAGGCTCAACCAATTCAATAATTTGTACTGAAATGTTTCCATGTCAGCAAGACAAAACAGCACTTGCAATAATATGAGTGTAGCAATTCTGTTTACAGTAATAAGTAACCTTTGCCACAAGAAGCATGAAAAGAAAGAAAAAACATTGTGGACTGCAGGTAAAGGGCAAAATGTGTTGCTTTGCGCTATTGTTTGCAGATTTCATGGGGAAATATATATCTTTTAAACTTGAAAGAAAACTTTGGGTGGTATACAATGCAATAATGACAGCTTTGAGAAATAGGTGCCTAGTATTAAAGTAGGACAAGTTTTACAAGGGAAGCTTGTACTTAAATCTTCTATTGTTCCCCTTGCTACAGACATGTGTTATTTTAAAAAACAAAGACAATCTTTTTCACTTTCTCAAATATATAGTTTTCTGTTTTAGAATCAGATGTATTTTCAACAATCAATTCACACATGCTCAGTTGTCTGCAAGGCAGTAGTTTTTCCTGTATGTATTAGCAAACTATGGCCATTCTAGTTACAAAAGTATTTACAAAATTCAATAACTGCACAGCAAGTTTACTGAGCTGTGAACATTTTCATTTGCATTGTCCCTATCCTGTCACAAGTAAAGCTGCCAGAATCCCAAATGCTCGGCTTGTCTTTCAAAAAACTAGTGGTAATTGGTTGAAAAAAAAGATCACTTTCACCAAAGCATGATTAGTCAGGGTGACATTTACTAGTGGTAAATTGGCTAAACAAAGACCCAAACTATTTAATGGCTAGTTGTGTCATATAAAATAATTCAAGTATGTTTTTTGGTACATCCATTGGTATTTAGGTGCTGTCCAAGTTTCCAATCTATTCAGTTTTGGAATTGTTAATAGTACTCATAAAAGTATCCTACAACATGCCTGATGTACACTGTTTACAAATTCACTGTATTTTTTTCTTTCTGGGTTAAAATGCTAGTTTGTTTATATAACCATATGCATTTCTACCCTCTTTACACATATGTTTCTTCTCTTCTGTGTTTTATCCTCATTTCAACCAGCCAATGTAAATTCAACGACCTGCAACTGTACCTGTTGCTCTGATTGCGTCTCTGCCTTGTTCTATACATTTTCTTCTTACCCTCTACCTTTCTGACATCTAGTCTTGTCCTTATTTTCTTCTTCCTCTACTTCCTTATTGGCTTGTGTTCCTGTCTTTCTGTCCCTGACCTGTATTCTTTTGTGGCTAAATATGTGATTCATTCTGTGTCATCAATCCTGGCCTGTATCCATTATGTTTTCTGTGTCCTCAAAGGCAATAGCCCATTCTGTCTATGTGCCTGATTTAACTAAGTTTTCTAAGGCTGGAGAGGATACTGTTTTATCAGTGAAGCTGGGTGATCCAGCAAACCTGGAATGGATTTTTTCAAAGTCATTCGCTATTTGCTAGCAAATGTTTTTAATCCTGGAACGGATCCATTCCAGGTTTGCTCGATCATCCAGTTTCACTGATAAAAAAGTGTATCTTCTCCAGCCTTGGAGAGCTTTAATAAATCAGGCCCTATATCTCAACCATAAGGTTGTCTTGCCACACAATTCCAACCACACCATCATTAGCTCTGGTAACACCAGTCATTTCCCGTCTTTCTATTTACTGAAAGCCATCTGCCATTAGCCATGGGCACCATGTGTTCATATTTGTTTTTACATCTCTGCTTTTGAAGTTGCTCTGCAGATGCCCCTTAACATATAACTTAAGATATATATATTGAAGAACTATCTTACCCATAATTGGTACTGCCTATACCAAACAAAAGTTGTGGTTCAGGTTTTAATGAAGACAGTTTTTCTTTGTTCTTTTCATTGTTACCTATGTCCATCCAAATAATGTCATTGTCACACAGGCAGAAGTGAAACGGATTTGTTGAAACAAAGCACATTTTGTAAAATCTGTCCAATTCTTCAGGTCATGTTGCATGAATCATACATTAGATTTGTCACTTTTTTTAATCCCTTATCTTTATTTATGTTATGCATACTTTCACATTACAATAGCAGCCCAATCAACTGCTATGAGAACCAACAGTGCATGGACAGAAAAGTACAGACAGTGCATGTCTCTAAGCTCTACCTAATAATTTACCCAGGCGGCAATGGTTTATGCAAATCAATATCGCAAAGCTATAGTACACGTTTTATGCAGTACTGGGTCTGCAATTAAAGCCAAGTAGTATACAGAAAGGTTAGTTAGCCGTTACTTGGGAATTGCACAAGTTTTTTTTTTTTTTTTGAAGAGATGAAAAAAGCGAAAACAGGCTTTTTATTCTGTATCTTGATGTAATACAGGTGTTAACCAAGGCTGGCATTTAGCTGCACAGGGCACCATTAAAATAAATAAATAGGGGAATGCTGTCAAATAAGATATCCACTTATGCTGTTATAGGTATTTGTCGCAGCTCGTCACATTTATCCAGTTTCTCAATAACAATCATGTAACACTAACACCATTCTACATACATCTTCTATGCGTTTTTTTTCAATGTTTTTTGCTATAGTACATAAAAAGTATATAGTATTGGTAGTGGTGATAAGGTGGCACTAAGATTAACATTTGTGTTTAACATTCACGCTTGAGTATTTTCTTAATAATGTTTTCTTCTGTTTTTGACTCAGAACTGGGAATGTTGAAATTAATGCATTTTCTTCAATCAATAATATACTTAATTAACCAATTATCTTAATTAACTAATTAGGAATATATTTTAAAACATACAGTATATAGGTATACACATGTCTATTTCTTCAAAAAGTGGAGTTGTCTCAGAAAGATTAGAGAATTGTGAATCATACACAAGTCTTTAAAGTTCAATAACTTTTTCTTTATATGTGATTAAAAGTTTGATTGCAATTAGAAAATGAGCAGCATTTTTAGCCAACCACATGGCTTGAAAAAGAGACATCACTCATGGAGGAACTTTTTTTATTTCCAACAAGCTTTTTTTCATGCATCAGTAAAAGAGCTATTTCACTTTAAATACATGTGTGGGATCACTATTTGCTAAACTTTCATAAATTGTGAACCTAGAAAATAATGTATTGAACAATTCTTTGAAGACATTGTTTCATCACACAATTCACTTTACTCTTAACAGCTTGCAATTGTCATGGGAAGACTGCAGAATGCTATTATGATGAAAACATAGCAAGCCAGAAGCTGAGTCTGAATATTCATGGAGAATATTTTGGAGGTGGAGTTTGTGTCAACTGCTCTGAACACACTGCTGGTATCAACTGTGAAACCTGTATAGATGGTTACTACCGGCCTCAATGGGTACAGTACATATTTTGTAATATAATTCTAATAAACATTTCATGTACATACATTGAGTTACAGCTGGTGTGGTATACCCCTCCCAATTCTAAAACATGGAATTGGAGACAGAGAAGTTAGTCTTTAGTGTTGACAAGGCAACACTATATATACTCAGTGCCGGACTGCTGCAAATATGGTAATAGAAAAGTTACTACTTGCAGTTACACAGTCTGTCCTCAACAAAGTGCAGATTTGTAAATGAGACGTACTATAGATCGCCAGCATACATTTTAACAACGCCAGGTTAAGAGGTACAGCATTCTTCTTACAGCTAACTAACCCATGCCATTTCTAATTTTTCCTATTCTTACAGAGAATTTCTGTAGGTGAATATGGTGAATGGAAAGGTGCAGAGAAAGTTTAAAAGATTTGCATTTGTGCATACTGTACCTAAGTGATTGTGAGCAGACAAACAGGTTACAGAACAGAGCAGAAAGGCTTGGTCCTACAGCTTTTAAAGAACTAAGCATTCCTTTGTCCTTTCAAGCTGTTCTAAAAAGCTAATTGCCCTTTGCCACTACTGATTTTCTTTAACTTGATTATGCTTAACAATCTGATTGTCCACTATTGTTTATGACAGACCATTGTATGGCACATACAAGTGTAAGGCCCAAGTCAACACGTGCAATAATTGTCGTTGGAAAGGATTTTTATGATCCTTTAACCCCCCCCAGCGTATTCCCAAGTCACACTCGGGGTCGATTTTAACAAAAAAACCCCACTTGCTCCTGTGCTGTCCCTCAGCATCCTGTTGGTCCCTGCAGGTCCTGGGGACACGTCCTTCCTCCTCGATCTCCAGCCGGCGAATGCAGAGACGGGGTTTTGGGGTTTCCCGGTGCCATTGGTACATTCGTTGGTGCAGGCGGGAGGATCGGCGGGAAATTCAAATAATTTTGTATTGGATTCAATGGAAAATAGCTGTATTGAGTCCAATACAAAGAAATATTCATATATTATATATATAATTATATTTTATATATATATATATATATATATATATATATATATTATACAAGCTACTGTACACTTATATTACATGTTTAAATAATTTTTAACAGATTTTTGTGTTTTGGAATTTAAATTTTAAAAATACATTTATTGAATTTATTAAATATCGACATATAACACATACCACTAAGTCCAGAAGTCGGATGTACAGTATGTAGTGTACAACCTTGCATATAGAGTGCAGGGGTCAGCATTTTATAATCTACAGCATGGTTTACAGATTACATCAGTCAGAAGAATGTAAAATAACTCTCCGTTACTTTAATGGTTAGGTAGGATAGAAAACCCAGGACTGGGGTCAGTTATAGAAAACACGTATTTTACAATGGTGGCCAGTAGCAGAAGAAATGTACCCAGCCATTAATGTCAGAGTGAAGAAAAGTGCCCCTTGAATTGTGCACCTGCCAGGAATAAATTTACAAATCAAGTCAAAATTTACTTTCGATGAAAACTTTGAAAATATAGAAAACAATTTATTTCTAAACAATTCTTGTATTGGTTTTGCCTTTACTACTTTTTGAAGTAGGGTTTTGCGCTGTTTAATTGTAACAGAAAACCCTTCCATGATGTTGTTAAAGTCCTCTTCCACTTTTTGTCCTTCATTTGGCAGTATTTATATTGTACCACTTTATGGTGTCATTTTTCAAACTACGTGAAAGCCCAATTTTGAAATCATTCCTTGTCAAGAAGATTTTTTTATGTGACCTTCCTACAATGTGCCAAATGAAAGTGGACTCCATGTCCACAATAGACACAAAACTATACTTACTTTATGTATTTTTCATTTTATAACACATTCATATTTCATTTGCTTTTACATAACCTGCTTTTTATCTAGTGTTATTACTCATCTTACTTCAAACCAGTATTGCCAATTCCTTTTCCAAATCTTTTCTTTTACTTGCATTCAGTGTAATGTATAGTGGGAAAAACTCTAAAACAGCCTTGGTGCATAACCTTAGCCTTTATTAACAATAAATTTAATCGTCCATTTAACTGGCCCTGCTTTCCTTTTGTCAAGTTTCTTCTGTAACGTGTCTCTATCTTGCTGGGTTTTAATAATTCAACATCATTTTATATCAGCAGCAAAAAGCTCAAAACTAATTTCCACTCTGTTCACCATGTCATTAATAAAACACTGCAAAGAACTGTACCGAGTACAGATCCTTATGGTCTTTTAACCAGTGCTTTACCCGTGTGCGTGTCTTTCCATATGATGACTTTTAGGAAATCCAGGCATATCACTCTGATTTCCAACACAAATCTATACTTAAATTTTATACTCATTAAACTATTTGGTATTTACAGTCTCAGATTTCTCTGTCTAATAAAAAAACAACAACAATATTCACTAAAAGTATAAGCCCAGTCAATATTTTTCTAGTTTAGAAAGGATAGGGAATAATATAACCCTCTATTAGGTTTTATTGCTTACTTTGTTTCAGGTAGGGAAATCCCTTCTCACTACCTGGTGGTAATCACTGACACCAGGACACAAAGGGCCTGATTTATAAAATCTCTCCAAGGCATGATTGCTGAATCACCCAGATTCACTGTTGGAAGTGTATCCTCTCCAGCCTTGGAGCTTTAATAAATCAGGCCGAAAGTGACATGGACATGAAGAATATAACAGTTGTCATAAAGAAATAAGTACAATAGAAGAGTGAATTATTTTATGTAAATACTTGTTCCGATTTCAACAGTCAAATGTGTGATTCCCTCACTTCTTATATTTCTAGAACAGAAAGTGACAAAACCTTTGTATGAAGTTCTACTTTGACATTACATACATAATTATTTCATCCAAACTCTTTTATACATTTAGCTGGTCTTCTCTTTCCAACTGCCAGAAATGTAATAAGCTGCACGATGTAAAATTTAAGACAAGAAAGAGGCTTCTCTTATTTTGCTCTTTTGGTATTTTACATTTACATTGAAAGCAAGGCATTTTGGTATATTAGTTTCGTAAAAAAAAAAACTTTTGGAAATGAAATGCTCTCCTGTTAACTCTGGAATATTTTACCCAGTTCAGTTCTGTGAACTACAGAATCCCACCTTCTATTATCTTAACACACTTTCAGTATTAGGGTGACAGCATTGCTCCTTTATACAGTCCAGTAAGCATTGCCATTCTAGGACAGAAGGTGTTTTACTAGCAAAATCTTTACCCTTAGATTGCAACAATATAAAAAAAACTATAGGATATATACTATAAATGCTGCAGCCAGACTTATATATATTTCCCATTCCTCCTTTTCTGCTGTCTCTCTCGTTAGTTCTCTTCATTGGCTTCCATTTCACCTTATATTTAAATTCAAGTTCCTGCCCCAAATCCCTCCACAGCTCTTGCCCCACTTACCTTTATGACCCGATAGAAAAATACTCCTCTAGCCACTCTTTTTGATCCATTAATGACCTACACTAATGACTTTCTCACTCATAACCTTGTCACACGCACGGTTCCAAGACTTTTCGAGAGCTTCCCTGACTCTCCCACATCCTTTTCAGCTTTCTCCTTCATTCTGCCCAGAGCAATAAAAACCCATTGTTTCAAAATTGCCTGCCTGTCTTCTTTGTCTTTTAAAACTCTCACAACTTACCCACCCTTCCATATCCCCCTTCGATTGTGTGCTGCTCCCTCCCCTCTTAAGCTACGTACACACGGCAGATTTTTATCGCCCGATATTTGGCATCGGCCAAATATCGGGTGAAAATCTGCCGTGTGTACAGTCGGTGTCGTCCATCGTCCGAACGACCGACCTGCCGGATCCACGGACGATGGACGACGACCGATCCTAATGAAAGAAAAGGGGGAGAGCACGCAGCAGGGTGCCG